>NC_067427.1:2631111-2960000 GCF_009764475.1 Pristis pectinata | reverse complement strand
GGGGTGGGGGGGGTGTTGTGGGGAAAGGGGGTGGGGGGGTTACCTAAAGTGGGAGAATTCAATGTTCATGCCGTTAGGCTGCAAGGTTCCAAGACGGAAAATGAGGTGCTGTTCCTCCAATTTGCGCTTGGAATTCTCAAATAGGATGCTTAGTTTTGGACGGTGTTGAGTTTCTTGAGAGCTGTTGCAGCTGTACTCATCCAGGCAAGTGTTCTATCATGCTCCTGCCTTGTGTTTTGCAGATGGTGGAAAGGCCTTGGGGTGTCAGGTGGTGAGTCACTCACCGCAGGGTCCCCAGAACCTGCTCCTGTGGCCGCAGCATTTACGTGGCTGGTCCCATTGAGTCTCTGCTCAGGATATTGATGTTGGGGGCTCAGTGAAGGTAAAGCAATTAAACTGTCCAGGGGAGGTGTTTAGACTGTCCTCTGTTGGAGATGGTCACGGCCTGACACTTCTGTGATGTGAATGTTACTTACCACTTATCAGTCCAAGTCTGAGTACTGTCTGGGTCTTGCTGCACGCAGGGGTGGGCTGCTTCATTTGCTGAGTAGTTAAAAATGAAATCGAACATTGTGTAATCATCAGCGGACATCCCCATTTCTGACTTTACGAAGGAAGGACGGTCATTGATGGAGCCACTGAAGACGGCTGGGCCACACGGAGACACCAGAGGTTCTGCAGATGCTGGGATCTGGAGCAACACACACAAAATGCTGGAGGAACTCAGCAGGTCAGGCAGCATCTGTGGAGGGAAATAAACAGTCAACGTTTCGGGTCGAGACCCTTCAACAGGACTGGAAAGGAAATGGGCAGAAGCCAGAATAAAAAGGTGGGGGGAGGCGTAGGAGCACATGCTGGCAGGTGACAGGTGAGTCCAGGTGAGGGGGAATGTTAGGGGGAGTGGGGGAGTGGGGGAGTGGGAATGAGTTGAGAAGCTGGGAGGTGATTGGTGGGAAAGGCAAAGGGCTGAAGAAGGAGGAATCTGATAGGAGAGGACAGTAGACTATGGAATAATGGGAAGGAGGTGGGAACCAGAAGGAGGTGACGGGTAGGTCATGAGGACGGGGAGTGGAAAGAGGAGGGGCCACAGGGATGGGGGAAAACAAAGGGGGTGGGGGGACAAGAGGGGGGAAGTTACCAGAAGTTAGAGAAATCAAAGTTGATGCCATCAGGTTGGAGACTACCAAGATGGAATATGAGGTGGTTGGACCTAAACCAAGATGCCCATCTGTATCCACAGATAAGATATGATAAGTTTTCTTTATTAGTCACATGTACATCGCAACACACAGTGAAATGCATCTTTTGCGTAGAGTGTTCTGGGGGCAGCCCGCAAGTGTCGCCACGTTTCCGGAGACAACATAGCACGCCCACAACTTCCTAACCCGTACGTCTTTGGAATGTGGGAGGAAACCGGAGCACCCGGAGGAAACCCACGCAGACACGGGGAGCACGTACAAACTCCTTACAGACAGCGGCCGGAATTGATCCTGGTTCACTGGCGCTGTAAAGTGTTACGCTAACTGCTACCCTACCTTGCCTGACTCAGGCAGCCTGGATTTCCTGAAAGGAGCTGTATAAATGCTAATTTCTCTTCCTTTTACAGGGACAACATGTTCTGCATGGTTTCGATAATTGCACTGTAACCCTACCCCACCAGCTATTGGATTAATGGTAATGGCTGTGAACCTTTACAGACCTCTCTGGTGAAATACTGAGATCCCTCTCGCTCATCACCAGTTGGAGTTCCTTGCCCTTAAAGCAACATTTGCACATTGCGTATTTCATTTGTCCATTTGTACATCTGTGCACTTCTGTAAGCTAAACAACAGTTCACATCAAGACCCAAGCCTTAGCCAAACCTCCACGTTTCCAGCACCCTGCAGAGCACTGACCTGAGTGTCTTGCAGACAACCCTACTGCCTACCTCGGGATCACTGGTGAGAAAAATAGGTGGCTCTGGAACTAAAACCGATCGCTGTGTGAAGGAATGGGTGGGCCGTATCACAACCCAGTGAAAAATTGCCTGCAACCAGTTTCTGTAGACATTGGAAGCTTGTAGGCCTCTCTCTGCATGAGTCGCAGAAACTTGCTCCAATAGGATATTTATACAAACCAATCCAACTGCATACGTGAACGTTATCAGATGAACTATTCCTGTGATTGTGCTACTCAAATGTAATTACCAGGAATTGAATGCCGCCCTGTGTGGGTTTATTTTTACAAGCCTGAACATGTACTAATGCTCTCTTAGAATTAAATGACTTAATAATAGCATCATTTGTTAAAAATGTAGATCCATTAATGTTTTGTTAAGCTTGCAATTCATTTATTTATTTATCTACAGCATCTATTGTAACAATGGAGAGAAAATGGGATTTTCAATTCCACAAATGTCATTATCAGAACCTCTGGTCTTTACAAACCCTTCTCAATAACAAACATTTTCCATAGTCTCGGATCCATTTCACTGAACAGGGTAACCTGAACCTCAGCAGCTCGAATCTTTGTTGCAAGGAACAACATCCTGAGCTGTTTGTAAGACCTATTTCACAGACGCCAACAATGATATTGGCACACAATGTGGCAGTAACACCACCATCATTTGATAACTTGCCCCCAGGGAGGTCAGTAAAAAGGAAGAATTTCTCACTTGCTCATCAGAGTGGAGCTCCCATGCATTGCATACACTCCGAGTTAGAACAGCTGTCTGAAATTTGCAATATGCTAATATCAACGCTTTCATCTCTGATCTGTCTACATGCTTTACTGAGGCAGTGAGAAGTGTAGACAGATCAAAGACCCCACCCACCCCGGACATTCTCTCTTCTCCCCTCTCCCATCGGGCAGAAGATACAAAAGCCTGAAAGCACGTACCACCAGACTCAAGGACAGCTTCAATCCCACTGTCATAAGACTATTGAATGGTCCCCTGGTACGATAAGATGGACTCTTGACATCACAATCTACCTTGTTATAACCTTGCACCTTATTGTCTGCCTGTGCTGCACTTTCTCTGTAACTGTAACACTTTATTCTGCATTCTGTTATTGTTTTCCCTTGTACTACCTCAATGTAACGTGTAATGAAATGATCTGTATGGATGGCATGCAAAATAAATTTTTTCACTGTACCTCAGTACACGTGACAACAATAAACCAATTTACCAGTTTACAATTTACATGAATTATTCCATGACCACTGTGCTCTTACATTCTATGTCCTGGCTGATGAAGGCAAGTATCCCAGGTGGCATAGATACAATGCATTAAATGTCCTCCTTTTGAGTCATTCTATACTTGTGATTTATACTTTCTCTCTCCCTGTGGTTCTGCCTTCAGGGATCCTTAGACATCAATGATGGGGATGAGAAGGAATTTCTTCTCTGAGATGGTTGTGAACCTTTGGAATTCTCTCCCCCAGAGAGCTAGGGAGGTGGAATCAATGAATCAGAATCAGAATCAGATTTATTATCACTGACTTACATGATGTGAAATTTGTTTTTTGCAACAGCAGTACAGTGCAGAGACATAAAGCTACTATAAATTACAAAAATTAATAGACAGTGCAAAAAGAGGAATAACGAGGTAGTGTTCATAGTTCATGGACCGTTCAGAAATCTGATGGCGGAGGGGAAGAAGCTGTTTCTGAATCATTGAGTTTGGGTCTCCAGGCTCCTGTACCTCCTCCCCAATGGTCGTAACATGAAGAGGGCATGTCCCGGGTGGTGAGGGTCCTTAATGACAGATGCTGAGGCACTGCCTCTTGAAGATGTCCTTGATGGTGGGGAGGGTTGTGCCCGTGACGGAGCTGGCTGAGACTACAACCCTCTGCAGCCTCTTGCGATGCTGTGCGTTGGAGCCTCCATACCAGGCAGTGATGCAACCAGTCAGAACGCTCTCCACCGTACATCTGTAGAAATTTCTTAGAGTCTTTGGTGATGTACCAAATCTCCTTGAATATATTGAAGATGGAGATTGATAGGTTGTTGGTCGAGGGTTGTGGGGAACAGGCAGGAGAGTGGAACTGAGGCCAAGATTAGGCCAGCTATGACCTCATTGAATGGGGGAACAGGCTGGGGAGGCTGAACGGCCTACTTCTGCTCCTGTTCCTTCTTTCCATACTCTAGCCTTAATCCTTCTGCGTTAATTTTAGCGTGCAACATATCTGAGGAGCAAATGGTGACCTGTCCTGTGTAATACTTCGAGTGGGGAGTATATTTAGGTATAGAGGTGAGAAAGGATCAGACTGCCAACAGTTCCCAGCTGTTCATGCAGCCGGAGTGAACCAGCTGAGAGTTAGAGAGTCGTACAGCACAGAAGCAGGCCCTTTGTCCCATCATGTCTGTGTTGACCATTAAGACTAGTCCCAATTACCACCACTGGGTTCCAGCCTCGATGATTCAAAGGCACATCTTCAAGTGATTCGTCTTCCGTAGACTCAGGAGCGGGGTTGGTGCGGTCTGAACTCTCTGCTCCAACTTCTGCTCAAGGTTTTGGTGATTTCACAGGAACAGCTGGAGATTATTCCAGGAGTAGGTTCTGTTTACCTCGTCTGCTGGAATTATGGACGTGGTTTTCTTCGAAATAATAGTGCTGAGGTGTGTGAGGAGCCCAGAGCAGGTGGAGAGAGACATTAACTGGCAGGTGGGGGTCAGGATTATAGGGTAGTGGGGTGGGGGGGGGAGCTGGTTGAGGAAGTTGTTTCACTCTGGAGAATGGGATGTTTCACTCGAGAGGAGAGGGATGGAGGGAAAGCAGGATGTTGGCTGAAAGGTGGTGTGTGCTCATTTACTGCTGCAGGTTTGTTGGGGATTAGTGGGCCCAGCAACATCACTGACAGGACTGAATTCCTGAGTAACACAGATGTTCCTTAGAAAGGTTGCAAAGTGGCTAGGACATGCTTTGAGTGGCTAAGCTTGGAGGAAGTAGTGCCAAGATAATTATCTGCCAAAACACCCTGTCAACCACGTCCCAATATCCCATCTGCTGTGTCTCACCCTACCTGTCCACAACCTTCCTTCAACGAGTTTATCTCATGCAGAGCTATGTGATGTGCAGCCCAAGGTTGGCTCAACAACAAAAAAACCTCACTTATATAACACCTTTAATGAAGCAATCTGGGGGATTTGTAGGAGCAATTTCAGACAAAATTTGTGATTGATAAGGAGATACATATAAACAAGAAAGGAGATATTAAAGGAAAGTCAGAGAATGAGACATAGATAGATAGATGGATAGTGAGAGAGAGAGAGAGAGAGAGAGAGAGAGAGAGAGAGAGAGGGAGAGAGAGAGAGAGAGAGAGAGAGAGAGAGAGAGATGGTTGTGGGAGAG
The DNA here is from genome assembly GCF_009764475.1 of Pristis pectinata. Taxonomy (NCBI): domain Eukaryota; kingdom Metazoa; phylum Chordata; class Chondrichthyes; order Rhinopristiformes; family Pristidae; genus Pristis; species Pristis pectinata. The sequence goes on along the minus strand of NC_067427.1, from coordinate 2,954,667 downwards.
ATTTAGGGAAGGTATTTCTAGGGCCCATGCAGTGGAATGAATATATTTGAGGGCAGAGTAAAAGATCAGAGTTGGGGGATTGTTGAGTGCTGTAGGGCTGGAGAAGGTTGTAGAGATAGGGAGGAGGTGAGACCATGGAGAGATTTGAGAATAAGGGCAAAAATTTTAAAATGACCTAACCAGGAGTCCGAGGAGCCCAGAACACCAGGGCTGACCATGCAGCAAGCAATGATCGTCCAGCACTAGCCACAGGCCTGCTTCCGTTTGCGTACAGCCTTGGCACGGTGTTAACATGTGAGAGACTGGTTGCTGGTACTCTCCAGGGAACTGGCTCAAAGCACCTTCTCTGTACTCATCGCCCGAGAGGTTCATGACTTTTTTTACCCATGTTATGTTACTGTATATCCAAGTCCCTCTTCAACCTTCCCCAGGCTGCCTGGGAATAAAGTGCTGGTCTGAGCCTTTCCGAAAGCTTTCACTTTCCTCAGTCCGTCCTTGCTCTTCCTCACAGCTCTGCACATTACTCTCTCTGTACCAATCCAATTCCCCTTGTGAAGTCAATGATTCATTCTAATGCCACATGCCCACAGGCAGTGAATTTCAGTTCATACATTCTCCATATAAAGGAGTTTTTCCTTGTATCCCATTATATCTCTTAACCCAAATGTTGTGTCTGTGTTCCTTGTTCCTTGCATCATTTGGTAACGGGAACATCTTCCCTCTCTTTATGTAGCACAGTGGCCCCAGTGCAACAAATCGCTCAGTTCGTATCTAAACTCTGCTGCGTGTGGTGACTCTCTCTCTCTCTCGCTCTCTCTCACTCTCCCTCTTTCTCTCTCGCTCTCTCGCTCTCTCTCTCTTTCTCTCTCTCTCTCTCTCTCTCTCTCTCTCTCTCTCTCTCTCTCTCTTCCTCTCTCTCTCTCTCTCTCTCCTACGTGTGGCTGTGGGAACTCTACTGCTTTGATTACAATGGAGCCCAATTTCTGAAGTGGGCTTCAAGAAACATATTTTCATTCAGCACATAGTTGGAGGACAAATTTCTTTGATCTTTAAATTTGCTTGTATTCTATTCTAAATTATGTTGCATAGAAAAGGTTATTTGAAAATTGCATAGAGGTATTACAACAAACCCAATTAAATGCAATATCTGAGCCGCCAATCATTGGGATCTGTGCTACCTTAAAGCACTGGAGAAATACCGTCTCCCCAAAATCCTTCAAACCCACTGGCAGCAATGTTTCCCAACATTATGTTGGAAGGAATTAATCAGAATCAGAATCAGATTTATTACCGCTGACTTAAATGACGTGAAATTTTTTCTTTTCAGCAGCGGTACAGTGCAAAGACATAAAATTACAATAAATCACAAAAATAAATAAATAATGCAGAAAGAAAGGAATAACAAGGTAGTTCATGGGTTCATGGACCATTCAGAAATCTGATGGCGGAGGGGAAGAAGCTGTTCCTGAATCATTGAGTGTGGGTCTTCAGGCTTCTGTACCTCCTCCCCAATGGCAGTTACGTGAAGAAGGCAAGTCCCAGATGGTGAGGGTCCTTAGTGATGGATGCCGTCTTCTTGAGGCACCGCCTCTTGAAGATGTCCTCGGTGGTGGGGAGGGTCGTGCCCGTGATGGATACCTTGTTATTAAAGACTGCAAAGTCTTCTTTTGCAAAAAGGAATATAAGGATTATAGAACAGCAATCCAGCTGCTCTTTCTACATAAACAATGCAGAGAATATGATCCAATTGCATTGAAGTTGCCTCAATATTCCTGAACACATCCCCACAGAAACAATTCCCTTGTCTTCCCTTGTACAGAACTTGTAAGGTGTACTTCAATTCTGAGCTGAACTTTGGGAAATTAGAAGGATTCAGATTCCAGCTCAACATGAAATATAGTGCTGCTTAAACTGGTAAGAAATGGACTTTCTGGGCAAGGTATTAATATTGGGAATTCTCCAAGACTCAATAAAAGTTACTTTTTTAGGGTTTTGTTAGAGATCTGTCCAATTCAATGCTTTTAAAGTTTTAAAAATAACCGCAGAAATAATTTCAAAAGGATAGGTACGGAGTATGGTAACAACAGTGGTGCAGGGGTAGTGCTGCTGCCTCACAGCTCTAGAGACCCTGATTCGATCCTGACCTCAGGTGCTGTCTGTGTAGAGTTTGCATGTTCTCCTTGTTACAGTGTGGGTTTCCTCAGATTACTCTGGTTTCTTCCCACATCCCAAAGACGTGCAGGTTGGTGGGTTAATTGGCCGCTGTAAAAATGCTCCTGGTGTGTTGGTGAGTGTTAAATTCTTGGGGAAGTTGACAGCAATGTGGGGTGAAAAAAATGGTCAGCACGGACTCAGTGGGCCAAAGGACCTGTCTTCACGTTCTATGATGGTATCATTCTATCATGGTTGATCAACTGCTGTCTTGGATTATAGGTACAGGGTCACAGGTTCAAATCCCACCAATGCTGATGGAGGATTTAAATTCAGTGAATAAAATAAATCTGAATTTAAAATAACATTAGATCTGGTGAGCATGGGTTGTTGTGAAAGACCATTTCATAACAGGCACAGTAGTAAAGCTTTACAGCGCCAGCGACCCGGGTTCAAATCTGGCCACTGTCTGTAAGGAGTTTGTACGTCCTCCCTGTGTCTGTGTGAGTTTCCTCCAGGTGCTCCGGTTTCCTCCCACATTCCAAAGACGTACGGGTTAGGAAGTTGTGGGCATGCTATGTTGGCCCCCAGAATACTCCATGCAGAAAGATGTATTTCACTGTGTGTTTTGATGTACATGTGACTAATAAAGATATCTTATCTTATCTTTAGTTCAACTGTGAAAACCTATTTTGTTCAACTAACATTTTTAGTGGAGGAAATCTGCCCTCCTCACCAGTTTGGCATGTATGTGATTCCTTACCTGCAAGTGATTAACTGTTATTTGTTTGCTTGTGTCTCCGTCCCAGTCTGAGGGCAATTAGGGATGGGAAATAAATGCTGGCCTTGCCAATGACACACACGTTTCCTGAACAAAATGCACACACACATTCAGGAATACAGAATAAAATAATCAGACTGTAATACGCAAGGTTTTCTCAGGAACTACTTCTCGATCCAGGCTGCTGAGGTAAAATTCTGTGAAGTGACTGGCAAATTGGAGCAAACTGCAGGCACCCACTCTGACCCCACTGAGGAATGCTGACACTCTGAAGGTGTGATTTTTATAATGAGGATTGCTAAATTTCAGACACCTTAAATATGAAGAAAATTTTTCAAAAAAGCCATGCAATTTAGAAAAAGGGAACAGCCCAGAGGTTTGGGCTACCTTTTAGTGAAACGTTGGAATGAGATTTCAAAGTCTGAAACATTACAGCAGACTCATTCACACGATATTACAGGGCGATAGGGATTTCTGTTATGCCCACACCTTTGCCTAAAGCAAGGTGCTAACTATCTCCTGTTTGCTACACAAAACACTCTTTGAATTAGATACCATTTTATTTGTTGATCTCAACAGAAAAATCACTTTTAAGATGGATATTTTGCACTCGCTGAAACCAGTGCCTAATTGCTGCCGTGAGATTGTTTACAACCACCTGGTGTAATGATGACATTGCCACTGGCTAGTTTGCTCATGGCATTTCTGTTTCTGGTCCAATGAATAATATTTTCTGTGCTGATGCATCACATTTAGACAAGATGACTTTTGTTACTCGTATTTCAAGATGTGGGCTTTTATTCTTTAAGAACATTGACTTGCCGATCTACTTCAGGAGTCAATCACAAAGAATCATAGAGTCATTCAGCACAGAAACAGGTCCTCCGGCCCAACTCGTCCGTGCTGACCAAGGTGCCTTAATGAGCCAGACCCATTTGCCTGCATTTGGCCCATTTCCCTCTAAACCCTTCCTATCCATGTACCTGTCCAAGTAAATGTTGTTAATGTACCTGCCTCACCCACTTCCTCTGGCAGCTTGTTCCATATACTCACCACCCTCTGTGTGAAGAAGTTGCCCCTCAGATCCCTTTTAGATCTTTCCCCTCCCTCCTTAAACCTACGTCTTCTACTTTTTGATTCCCCAACCCTGGGAAAAAGACTGTGTGCATTCACCCTATCTATGCCCCTCATGGTTTCATACACCTCTACAAGGTCTCCTCAGTCTCCAAGGAATAAATTCCTAGCCTGGCGAATCTCTTGCTATAACTCAGGCCCTCATTACTCTGTGTTTGGAGTCACAGATAGGCCTAAACAGGTAAAGGCTGTAAAGCTTCTCCCCTGACAACAGGCCAGTGCTATATGGAACAAGCTGCCAGAAGAAGTGGTTGAGGCAGATACAATAACAACATTTGAAATACTATAATTCCAAGCAAATTCGTCACCAACCTTCAAGACCTCGGACTCAACAGCTCCCTTTGCAACTGGATCCTTGACTCCCTGACCAACAGACCGCAATCAGTGAGGACAGGCAGCAACACCTCTGCCACAATTATTTTCAACACTGGTGCCCCACAAGGCTGCGTCCTCAGCCCCCTTCTCTACTCCCTATACACTTATGACTGTATGGCCAGATTCTGTTCTAACGCCGTCTACAAGTTTGCAGAACCAGTCCAGATGAAGGGTCCCAGCCTGAAACGTTGACTGTTTATTTCCGTCCATAGATGCTGCCTGACATGCTGAATTCCTCCAGCATTTCATGTGTGATGCCCCAGCATAATCAAAGACCCCACCCACACCGAACATTCTCTCTTCTCCCCTCTCCCATCAGGCAGAAGATAGAAACGTCTGAAAGCATGTACCACCAGGCTCAAGGACAACTTCTATCCCACTGTTATAAGACTATTGAATGGTTCCCAAGTATGATAAGATAGACTCTTGACCTCACAATCTATCTCGTTATGACCTTGCACCTTATTGTCTGCCTGCACTGCACTGCACTTTCTCTGCAACTGTAACAGCTTACTCTGCATTCTGTATTGTTTTCCCTCGTACTACCTCAAATGCACTGTGTAATAAATTGATCTGTATGAACGGTACGCAAGACAAGTTTTTCACTATACCTTGGTACAAGTGACAATAATAAACCAATTCCAACTCCAATTCCAAGTCCACGTGAACAGGCAGATGGATAGGAAAGGAATGGATGGATTATGTTGGCTGCTTTCCTGAGGCAGCGAGAAGCATAGGTAGCGTCTATGGAGGGGAGGCTGGTTTCCATAATGTGCTGAGCTATGTCCACAACTCACCCTTGTTGCTTATTGGGTCATAAGACAAGTGTAGCCGGGTCTTGCTGAATATTTGTGTCAGGCAGCAATCAGTTTAACCCTCTCTGGCAATTGTAAAATCCATTATTGGTTTGGTAAATAGAGGTTGGTCACAGCTGAGGTTTACCGCTGAAAAATACTTTGGCTGAAACCTGAAGAGCAAAATAATGCAGATGCTAGAAATCTGAAATAAAAACTGGTCAGACAGCTGTGGAGAGAGAAAAAGGGTCACAGTCCATGGACACTGTTTCTCCCTCCACAGATGCTGCCTGACCTGCTGAGGATTTCTAGCGTTCTGTTTTCATTGTATGACTTTGCATATTGAGCCAAACTTTCCCAGTTGCACAATAGGGAGGTGACCTGTCGTTGTCCTGTGGAACTTCAATCAGTGACCACTGCGCGATCACCACACCATTGAAAGTGCAGTTGCCTGAGTGTGTTTTATCAACTAGTTTTAATATTCGGTGTTGCCACTAGGTCTTGTGATCCTTAAGCAACAACCAATGTGCTGGAGGAACTCAGCAGATCGAGCAGCATCCGTGCGGGGAAAGGAATTGTTGACGTTTCAGGTTGAAACCCTGCACTACCACAATGATCCTTAACGCTCGATAGTTGTTATAACTGTTCGGATTGTCTGTCTCCTCAATGCCAGCTCCTTTAGTAAAGAGTTTGTATGTTCTCGCCATGTCTGCGTGGGTTTCCTCCGGGTGCTCCGGTTTCCTCCCACATTCCAAAGACGTACGGGTTAGGAAGTTGTGGGCATGCTATGTTGGTGTTGGAAACGTGGCGACACTTGCGGGCTGTCCCAGAACACTCTATGCAAAGATGCATTTCACTGTGTGTTTCGATGTACGTGTGACTAATAAAGGTATCTTATCTAGTGTCAAAGAATCATAAAACCTAGAAACAGGCCCTTCAGCCCATCGAGCCCATGCTGACCATCAAGTACCCATTGGCACCAATCCCATTTTATTCTCCCCACATCCCCTCCCACTCCCCTCAAATTCTACCCCTCATCTGCACATGAGGGACAATTTACAGTGGCCAATTAACTTATCATGTCGATGGGATGTGGGAGGAAACCGGAGCACTGGGAGGACACGTACGTGGTCACGGGGAGCACGTGCAAACTCCACACAGACAGCGCAGGAGGTCAGCATCGAACTCGGGTCTCTGGTGCTGTGAGGCAGCAGTCGACCAGCTGTGCCCGCCCCTTTTGGAAACAATTATAATTCTTTCACATGTAGACCTCTTAAGGGAAGAACTGTCCTTTGGGCATCTTCAGAAATTAGGTTGTAACTTTGTTAATACAGAAGGGGCTGGTTAAAGCACAGCCTTGGTTAAAAGCTGTTTCCCTTCATCCCTTCAGCCGAGTGAGCCAATAACTGACCAATTATTGACTTGGAGCTCCAATTGGCAATTTATCTTTTCAGAATCAGAATCAGATTTACAGTATTATCACTGACTTAGGTGACGTGAAATTTGTTGTTTTGCGGCAGCAGTACAGTGCAGAGACATAAAATTACTATAAATTTGTCATGGTTCCGAGTGCTGGTTCTCGATTCTGCCCCTTATCCCCATTGATGGGGCCTTGTTGTGCAGCACATGGTTTACATGCACTGCTATTTGCCTAATGACACACACCTGAGTTCCATCAGGAGACTAGGATAAGAACCCTGGTTTCATAAACACTGGTTACCAGATTATTGGTCTATCTCTGGGTATACTTTGTCTCCAGGCTGCTTAGAGCTGTTAACTCTAGGGCAGTCCTGGTTTTGTGGTTTCTCCTAGAGAATGCTGTTTCCATGTTGGGGCTCTGTCTCAGAGTCCCGAGGCAAGATTCCTTTGGTTCATTGTTCTGTGTTTGGTACCGAGGAAGCATCCTGACTCCAGTCTTGTTCTGGTGTTTCACATTTGGGTTCTCTGTGATCTCGCTCTTCGTGTGATGTTGTGACAAAGTTACAAAAATAAATAAATAGTGCAAAAAAAAAAGGAATAATGGGGTAGTGTTCATGGGTTCAGAAATCTGATGGTGGAGGGGAAGAAGCTGTTCCTGAATCATTGAGTGTGGGTCTTCAGGCTCCTGTACTTCCTCCCCAATGGTAGTAACGAGAAGAGGGCATATCCTGGGTGGTGAGGGTCCTTGGTGATGGATGCTGCCTTCTTGAGGCACTGCCTCTTGATGATGTCCTTGATGGCAGGGAGGGTTGTGCCTGTGATGGAGCTGGCTGAGTCTACAACCCTCTGCAGCCTCTTGGGATCCTGCACATTGGAGCCTCCATACCACATTTGACATGTGAATACTCAGTGTGCCATTGGATGTGGGGGAAGGGCACAGGACTGGGTGAGAGGGCAGGCGGTGGGACTGCTCTGTTAAAAATGAGCATAGCTCATGACTTTCCCTGTTCGCACAATGCTGTCATCACATGGTGTAATCACCTCTACCTGAGGGGCGATGGGTGCTCAGTCACTGTGTATGTTCGTGGCTGAGTTCAGCAGAATCTCTGGGCATGAAGGGAATCAGAGGACATAGCGAGTGGGTGGGAAGGTGAAGGAGGTGGAGAATCAGCCATCATCTGAATAGCAGGGCAGTGATGGGCTGAATGGCCTCCTCCATTTTCTATTGGTCCTTTGAAGCGGGACATTGAGGCAACAGTCCTTCCCTTGGTCTCTCCAACCCTGTAAACTTTTCCCTCCTCCCTCAGGTACTCACCTTGCTCCTTTAAGGCCCCCACAGTTTCCTTGTGCAACTCCCTGTGTCCATTGACACCACTCACTGGAAAGAATCTCCCTCTGTTACCCTGCTACACTGATAATGTCACAACCCGCTATAAAGGATCTGTTCAGAGTAATAGCTGAGCTGGTCCTGGGAAGCAATCCAATGCCTTTAGTGATGTCACCCAAGCATCTGGCTGACATGCATCTGATACACTGCTCATTCCTTTCCAAGTTGAATGTGGATTATACTCCCACATGATGCTTAATGTGATGATCACTGGGTCTTTAATCAGATTCCAGAGAAGGACACACCTAAGCTCTACCTACTTTTGCAAATAACCTCCAGCAATTGCTGATTACATGTCTGATAATGAATTTTCATTAAAACTAATCCACCGCAGAGATTTCACAATTAAGTCATATTCAAGATAAAATCCTTTCTTAACACCGACACTTAACTGTATAAATGAGTCCACCCATAAGTTTCATTATAAACAACAACCTGCTTTTATTTATTGCCTAAGCTGTCGAACATCTGTGGCACTTCATGGCACGGAACACTTGTAAGTGCTCAGCATGATTTGCAAATGTAGAAGGTCTCCTTATGTCAGCCTTCGTGCCTGCGATACATGGCAGTTGAAGGCCATCTTGATGAACCAATTCATCAGCGCAAGAATTTGCCTACTGCACATCAGGGTTGCATTCATCGCAATCTTGAAAGCATGTGGCATTGCATCAGTAATGAAAGCATTGATATGAAATTCCTTTAAGTTCTATTTTGATAGAAGAAGTTATTGAAATGCATTGCAATGGAATGTGACACTGGTGTGTAAGTCACTGCAAGGTCTTCCACAGTTTGATTTTGACCCAGTTGTATTTCCTATCATCTCTGTGGATGATGTATTTTGAGAACTTGGTGTATTCCCCACTTCCTGCTCCTTCACACAAGGGCTGAAATACCCATTTTGTATGATTGACCACAAGGCTAAATTCCCAGCCTGCCCTTTTACCTCTTCACCTCTTTATTACTGAGAGTGCTTTTTTTTAAAGACATGTTTATGGGTTGTAGTCAAGCTTGCATTTAATTCCCATCAACTGGTGCCCCTGAACCCCACGGAGGATCCAACGATGAAACCCCTCAAGGACCCTGCATCGTTATAGGAACAATAACTTGCAGAAACCATTGCCACCTAACGGTACTTTCTGCAACATTAAAGGGAATAGTTTCCTCTTCCTAGTCTTGTAAAGCCATCATGGCACAGAGAAAGCCATTCAGCCCATCAAGTTCATGCCAACACTCTGCACATCCATGCAGTCAGACCCATTTCCCAGCTCTGTCCCTGTAGCACATTTATTTCCTTCCTACCTATCCAATTTGTGTTTGAAACCTGTTTGTAATGTATGTTAATGATTTGTAATGTATGTTAATGAGTTGTATGTTAATGAATTGGGTGAAAATGTAGGTGGTCTGATTAGGAAGTTTGCAGATAACATGAAAATTGGTGAAGTTGTTGATAGTGAGGAAAATTGTCAAAGAATATAGCAGGATGTAGATCAGTTGGAAATTTGGGCAGAGAAATGGCAGATGGAGTTTAATACTGGCAAGTGTGAGAAGATGCATTTGGGAGGTCAAATGTAACCGGAGAGTAAACCGTAAATGGCAGGACCCTGAGGAGCAACGTACAGGGAAATCTTTGGGTGCAAGTCTGTCACTCTCTTAAAACAGCATCACAAGTGGACAAGGTGGTAAAGAATACAGAAGGCATACGGTAAGCTTGCCTTTATTGGTTGGGGCACTGAGTGTAAAAGTTGGGAAGTCATGCTGAACTGTATAAAACTTTGGTTAAGTCACATTTGGAGTATTGTGTGCAGTTCTGGTCACCCTATTACAGGAAGGATGTGGAGGCTTTGGAGAGGGTGCAGAAGAGGTTCACCAGGATGCTGCCTGGATTGTAGTGTATTAACTATAAGGAAAGGTTGGACAAACTTGCATTGTTTTCTCTGGAGCGTCAGAGGCTGAGGGACAATCTGATAGAAGTTTATAAAATAATGAGGGGCGTTGATAGGGTAGGTAGTCAGAGGCTTTTTCCCAGGGTGGAAATGTCAAATACTAAAGGGCATAGGTTTAAGGTGAGAGGGGGAAAGTTTAAAGGAGATTTGTGAGACAGTTTTTTTTACACAGAGAGCGGTGGGTACCTGGAACGCGCTGCCAGGGGAGGGGATGGAAACAGATACGACAGTAACATTGAAGAGGCATTTAGACACATGAACGATCAGGGAACAGAAGGATATAGGCCATGTACAGGCAGATGGGATTAGTTTAGATCGGTATCCTGGTTGGCACAGACATGGTGGGCCGAAGGGCCTGTTCCTGTGCTGTACTGCTTTATGTTCTATTTTATTTGTTCATCATCTTCGCTTCCACCGTAGGCAGAGAGTTCCATGTCGTTACTGCTCGCTGTGAGAAGTTCTTCCTCTTACTTCCCCTTGTCTTTTGACCAAAACTGTCAACCTATGTCCTCTGATTGTTGCAACATCAGCTCATGAGGACAGCTTATCTTTATCTATCTCCTGGCAACCTGAAACGACTTGTTCCACCTCCATCAGACCTCCCCTCAACCTCCTTTGCTTCAAGGAGGACGACCCCAGCTTCTCCAACCTTGTAGCTAAGATCTCTGGAAGTATTCTAGTACATCTCCTCTGCACCTTCTCAAGGAGGATGACCTCATCCCTACAGTACGGTGACCAGCACTGGAAGCAATCAGTATTCTGCTCACAGACCATCCAGAGCTTGATGAAGCTTTAGATGAAGATCACAAAACTGCAGATGCTGGAAATCTGAAATAAAAACAGAAAATGCTGGGACCACACGGCAGGTCAGGCAGCATCTGTGGAGAGAGAAACCACATTAATGTTTCATGTTGAAGACCCTTCCTCAGAACTCTAATGATTTGATAACTTTCCACCTCTTTCCCCTTAGAACCATAAAACCATACAACACGAAACAGGCCCTTCGGCCCACCATGTTGTGCCGTCCGTCAAACCACCCTCGCACTATCTAACCCTTTCCTCCTGCATATCCCTCTATCTCACACTCCTCCATGTGCCTATCCAACAAACTCTTGAGCCTGTCCAATGTATCTGCCTCCACCACCACCCCAGGCAGTGCATTCCATGCACTAACCACTCTCTGGGTGAAAAACCTCCCCCTGACATCTCCCCTGAACCTCCCACCCGTAACCTTAAAGCCATGCCCTCTCGTCTTGAGCATTGGTGCCCTGGGAAGGAGGTGCTGGCTGTCTACTCTATCTATTCCTCTCAATATTTTATATACCTCTGTCATGTCTCCTCTCATCCTCCTCCTTTCCAGTGAATAAAGCCCTAGCACCTTAAGCCTCTCCTCATATTCCATACGCTCTAATCCAGGCAGCATCCCGGTAAATCTCCTCCGCACCCTCTCCAATGCCTCCACATCCTTCCTATAATGCGGCAACCAAAACTGAACACAGTACTCTAAGTGAGGTCTAACCAGAGCTTTGCAAAGCTGCATCATCACTTCGTGGCTCTTAAACTCAATCCCATGACTTATGAAAGCTAACATCCCATAGGCTTTCTTAACTGGTCTATCCACCTGTGAGGCAACTTTCAGTGAACTGTGAATATGAACCCCCAGATCCCTCTGCTCCTCTACACTGCCAAGTACCTTGCCACTTACCCTGTACTCTGCCCTGGAGTTTGTCCTTCCAAAGTGTACCACCTCACACTTCTCCTTGTCCACACTCCAGGGACAACTGGGTGACATACCAATGAAAGAATTAGGCATCACAACATGTCCCTTCCAAACGAACATCATGTCATAGGTTGTGCATTACGTTATTGGACGTTTATATGGTTGGTGCCAAGCTTAATAGGAAGAGACTTTGTATTCATTTGGTATTGGCTTATTATTGTCACATATACCAAGGTACAGTGAGAAACTTTTAGTGTGCCATCCAGACAGATCATGCCATCCATTAGTACACTGAGGTAGTATAAAGAAAACAGGATGCAGGATATATTGTTGCAGTTACAGAGAAAGTGCAGTGCAAATAAACAAGTAAAATACAAGGGTCACGACGAAGTAGATTGGGAGATCTAGAATTCATCTTTAGCATGTCAGAGTCTGATAACAACAGGATAGAAGCTGTCCTTGAGCCTGGTGGTACTTTGTTCGGCTCAGAACGTATTAAAATTGAGATCACATGATCATTTTCACTCACGCTATGAGAACCGTTGCTGCTGGTTACCTGTCTCATGCCTGGTGCTGCTTCATTAAGAATAAACAAGGGTAAAGGTTTAACTTCCTTTGGTTGCTATGTTTGTTTATTGCAGCATTTCAGCTGCAACTTAGTGACCACGCAATGCACATTTCCTTCCTCTGTTGTTAGAACATAGAATGTAGAACAGAGAAACATAGAACATAGAACACTATAGCACAGGAACAGGCCCTTCAGCCCACCATGTTGTGCCAAACTAATTAAACCAGTAATTAAATGCCAAACTAAACTAATCCCTTTTGCCTAAACAAGGTCCATATCCCTCCATTCTCTGCACATCCATGTGCCTGTCTAAGAGCCTCTTACACTCCTCTATCATATCTGCCTCCACTCCCACCCCTGGTAGCACATTCCAGGCACCCACCACTCTCTGTGTAAAAAAACTTGCCCCATACATCTTCTTTGGACTTTCCCCCTCTCACCTTAAACACATGTCCTCTGGTGTTAGACTTTTTGACCCTGAGTTGAAATGTTCCATTTGAAACTGACAGGAGGGACACAAGAATGTGTCAGGTTGTCTGTGAACACTGATGACCTTTGATGCCCACTGCCAGCTTTATGCCTGATGTTCTGCAACACTCTCTGTAGCCTCTTCACATGGCAGGCAGTTCTCAACCATAACACTGGAGCACTTGTGAAGAGGTTTGTGGACATGCCTACTTTTGTAGATAACTTAGAAATGTTTCTGTGCTGCTTTTGTGAAGATTGGCAGCTCTCTGATTTAGGTAGAAAGTCCAAATCCTTCTCCAAAGTCTTGATCACAACAAATAGCCTGACCCACAGTGGCAGTACTGAGAGAGTGCTGCATTGTTGGAGGCTCCTTCTCCTGCGTGAGATGTTAAATCCTATCTTCTCTTACCAGAGTGTAACAGATCCCAAAGAGTTATTCCTCTTGTCCTGATTATTACTTATCCACCAACAATAACGTTGAACCAGACTGCCAGATTGTTAATGCTTTGTCCCTTGTGGACTCCTGCTATGTATAAGCCGGGCGCCAACCTTCCTACTGGTGGTTACACATAAAAGGTATGTCACGAGCTGTGAAACTATTTGAATTATCCTGAGATTGTGAGTGTGAATGTGATTTTTATTCTTCTCTGCACTTCCTTGTAAACCATCTGACTGGAATTCCCCAAGGTCAGATACTGCCCATAGTTTCCATTATTTGAAAAAATTCTTGTAATTTTTTTAAGGTCCACAATCTCTAAGTGCAATAGCATACGTGCTTCTTCTTGGTTCTTCTACTTTATATTAAAAAAACACAGAAGTTCAAGCTGTGCCAGGCATTGCCTTGGATAACAGCTCCACTGCTCACTCAGAACACAAGCTTACAACCCGAGAGCAGGAGTCAACCACTCGACCCTCGAGTCTGCTCCACCTTTAGATAGATCGTGGCTGGTCTGATTTTAACAGCAGCTCTACATTCCTGTCTACTGATGACCTTTCTAACGTTTGCTTATCAAAAACCTCCACCTTAACTATAATCAAAGACTGCATCCAGCGACATCCAAGGAGGAAGTTTTAGGTTATCTCTGGATAAGATGGGCTGCCTTTAGTTTTATACACTGTACCTGTGGTTCTAGATTCTTCCACAAGTTGAAACATCCTCTCCACACCCATCTTGTTAAGACCCTTGAGGATCTTATATGTTTCAGTCAAGTCCCCTCTCACTCCTCCAAACCTAGCCTGTCCAGCATTAGATAACGTACCCACTCTGGATACACCATAGTCTAGGAAATCTTCTCAGAACTACTCCAAACCGCAAAACTCAATATGATATTCCGCCTCAGCACTGAGGGAGCACTGCACTGTTGGAGAGGCAGACTGAGGGAGTGCCACACTGTAGGATGAGCAATACTGAGGAAGTTCTGCACCATCAGTGGAGCAGTACTGAGACAGAGCCATAGCCTCTGAGGAGCACTGTCTGTGATGCAGTGCTGAAAGAATGCCTCAGAGGGGAAGTTCTTCACTCAGAGTGTAGGAAATCACTGAAATTCTTGTCTAAAGGTGCCAGATGCTCAGTCACTAATGATACTGAGGAGTAGATGTTACCAGGACATGATTTCTTTAATCCTTGATTGGCAGTGGCTGCCTCAGAGGAAGAAGGAAACTATTGTTAAGGAGGAAAGGAATTATGGAATGTAGGAATAGTTTGGGAATTTGGGAGTTCAGGTACAGGATTGACCAAGGTAATGTTGAATGGCTGAACAGTTCTCCCTCTTCCTATCACCTCTTGATGTAAGCTGAATGTTGCAGTGTTTATCTAACAGCATATTTATGATCGTTTGTTGCAAGTATTTTTCAACCAATATCTGCTATGAAAAAGTTTAAATATGGGTTAGAATGGCCACTAGCCCTGAACTTGTAGAAATCATTGTTTTTGTTGCATTGTTCAATTTTCTGATGGGCATGAAGTAGGGAAATGTGACCCTGTTAGTACCAACACCCTTTGGATCCAGGGAACAATATCCACATCGGATTCAGTTCAGTGACCCAAACCACTGACTCACACACTAACTCTCGCCAACCCAGCACCCAACTGATTTAATTGCCGACCGGAAGAGGAATGCTGAAGTAAAAGCTTTCCTTTGATGTTTCCTTCCCTATGGCAGCAAAAGTAACAAGCAGTAGATTCAACGTCAGGGACTGGGTTGGCTGAGTGACCCTTTTCTTCGCTGTGGAGAGTTCTATGATTGTAGGAAAATCAGCTGACTTCAAAGTATGTATTCTTAGGAAAAATTAAATTAAGAGGGAGTTGAACAACTGTGGTTGGAGAGGCTGGGATGGAGTCTGGCAACATGACTCTTGCCCAATGGAACCCAAGTCAAGTCAAGTCAAGTTTATTGTCATGTGCACAGGTACGGTGAGGTACAGGTACAATGAAAATACTTTCTTGGGGCAGCATCACAGGTGTGTAGGTTCCTACAACATACAGAACATAAATTATATGTAAATTATAGAAGATAATGAAAAAAAAACATTGGTATGTGTCAGGTGTGTGTTGGGTTGGACCAGGTCACGTCGTATTCTGTGATGTACATTCAGGTTCATACAGACGTCTGAACATAAGAATTCGGAGCAGGGGCAAACCACTTGGCCCTTCAAGCCTGCTTCACCATTTAATAAGATTATTAGTAATTGATTGGTAATAGGTTTATTAGAATTGATTGCGGCCTTGACTGCAATCCTGTCCACGCCCAGCATTGAACTGGTGTCCCACATCCATGGAGGAAAGCCCAGCAAATTCCAGTCCAAAATGTTGCCTTTTTAAAATTGATTTTGCAAATAAATGTGCTGTTTAGATCAAATATTCCACGTGCTTTTATTTGCAATGACCACAATGCAACCCTTTTGAAAAGCACCGTTTGATTATCAAAGCCCCTGTTGTGATTGTCCTACATGCAGATGGTGCAGAGTAAACACGGCTGTGAGGTTCATGTCTAAAGGCAGGGATGTGCTGACCTTGTACTGAACCTTGGTTGGACCACACTAGGAGCACTAAGCAGCTCAGGTTCTGTATTATAACAAGGATGCAGAGGCACTGGAGAAGGTGCAAGGGAAGGTTCACAGGGACGGTCCCAGAACTATGAGGTTACTGCTGACAGGAACAATGGAACAGCCTGGGGTGTGTATCTCCAGGAAGGAGAAGTGCCAAGAATGGGTTTGAGAGAGCAGGGTTGGAGACAATATGATAATTTGGCACACTTGGGACTTTGGTGGTGCTGGACTGGCAGATCTTACGGACTATTGGATGTTATTCCTATTCGTGCCCTAACACACTTTTAATCAGTTTTCTTAGATGTTTGCAGTGCTAGAATAAGTTCTGCAGTGAACCTGGTGAGGTTCAAGGGTAGGCAAGAGCTGAGGCACTTGTGAACTTCAAGGGAGGCAGGAAATGACAGTGAGTCTCAGGGGAGTGCACTTCACTTGGTGAGCCAGGCGCCAAACCATTGGCATTCCTGAATAGTTCAGGTTCAAGTTTATTGTCATGGGCAAACATACCCAGGGTATAAATGCCATGAAAATTAGCTTTTTGCAGCACCAGAACAGTACGTTACAAGCATGACAAACATTAATTACATAAATGTAAATTATACAGAACTTACGTGACAATGTAAGCAAAATTAAACATAATGACATTGGTGCGAGTTGAGGGAAATAGAATCCGAGGTAGAGTTAAGGAGTTTCAGGTCAGATAGCAGATATTTGGAGTTTTACTGATTTTCCACGTGTGACAGAGGCCCACTAGGGAGAAGATAAGGTGAATAACATTGGTGCCTTGGAAGAAAATGGGGAGGAACATGAGGCAGAGAGGGATGGGAGTTAATAGGAAGAGAGGAGAAGGTTCGTGTGGAGTGTTTACACCGGCAGTGAATGGTTGGGACTGTCAATGTGTTGTAAACACTGTGTGCATTTTCTACCATTGTGGATGGTTGGGACTGGAGACGTCACCGTTGTTTCTCACTCTCTTTCTGGAGATGATTATGTCTCCTACTGAACAAGTACACCCGTTGAAACACTGAGTTAATCGGGAAAGATACAAAATGGTCCGTCTGATGTGAAAGGTGACAGTTTCAATGTAAAGTTGACACTAACAAGCCACCTACTGAAAGACACAATCTTCTATGGTTTGCAAGAGTTCAGCAAACATGTGGCCTCCTCAACATGGAGAAACCAGTGCACAACAATCTCCCTGCTTGATTATCAAAGTCCTTATTGTGATTGTCCTTCACGCAGAGATTGGTTTGCTGCCACCCCCCAATACAGTCTTCAATGACCCTAAGCTTCCAGTCACCTGTCACTTTAATTCTCCATCGGCTCCCAACCTCATCTCTCCGTCTGTGGCCTCCTACACCATTCCAACAAAGCTCACTGCGCACTCAAGAATGAGCATCTCATTGTTAATCTAGGCATATTGTAGCCCCCAGAGACTGAATATTCAATTTAGTAATTTCAGATATCCAGCCTTTCCAGTTTGTGTCAGACCTAGCCAGTTTAGATCTGAGGTCATCCACCTGTCACATTAACTCAGATTCTCACTCTACAGATGCTGCCTGAGCTGCTGAGTATTTTCAGCATGTTCTTCTATTTCAGATTCCCAGTGTGGTGCATCTCACGGGTCCAGCAAGCGTTTTCTCATTTTAACTCCTCTTTCCATTTACACTCTTCCAGCTGTGTTGAACAAGCGTTCATCAGCCTCTCTTTTGGGCACCATAAACATCTGCGTCAGCTTGATAACTTTGGTCTCCACCTCATCACAGACAGTCCACCCCCACGTCCCTCTCTGCAACTTAAAACACCCTTACCTTCTCAATTTTCCAATTCTATTAACACCTGGCGCATTAACTCTGTTTCTCTCTCCACAGATGCTGCCTGACCTCTTGCATTTTCCATCTCCATGAACCAAAGAGGTTACTGTTGACCATGGCTCCAATCAGAGCGTTCTGACTGGTTGCATCACCACCTGGTACGGAGGCTCCAATGCGCAGGATCGTAAAGGGCTGCAGAGGGTTGTAAGCTCAGCCAGCTCTATCACGGGCATAACTCCCCCGACCATTGAGGACATCTTCAAGAGGCGGTGCCTCAAGAAGGCGGCATCCATCACTAAGGACCCTCTCCATCCGGGACATACCCTCTTCCCGCTACTACCTGAAGACCCACACTCAGCGTTTCAGGAACAGCTTCTTCCCCTCCACCATCAGATTTCTGAACGGTCCATGAACACTGCCTCGTTATTCCTCTTGCACATTATTTATTTATTTTTGCAACTTACAGTAATTTTTATGTCTTGCACAGTACTGTTGCCACAAAACAACACATTTCACGACATATGTCAGTGATAATAAATCTGATTGTGATTCTGATTTCACAAGGAATGCCTTTGCCCTCTCACTTTGTTCCTTGACCTCTCTTCACACTCCTATCCATAAGTCTGCAGAATCAGATGTCAATGTTAATTTATCCTGGGGTTACCTGAAATCCTGACATTGCTTCTTGTGACATTGCTGGGCTTGGCTGTATTTTTATATCATTATTTACAGCAAATGTTTTATGATGTTTAATCATCACATAAAATCATAATAACAACTGGAAGGCAAATCGGTGACAGGTAACAGAGAGGTTTTGGCAGATTGCCCCATTAACACTCAAACAATGCAACAACTAATGGGCCTTGTGGGTTCAGAATAAGTTTGAGAAGAAATTTCCTCACTCCGAGGTTAGTCAGTCCTCGAACGTCCCTCCCCTCTGTGACCAGTGGGTGCTCAGTTGTTGGAAAAT
Source organism: Pristis pectinata (assembly GCF_009764475.1). Taxonomy (NCBI): domain Eukaryota; kingdom Metazoa; phylum Chordata; class Chondrichthyes; order Rhinopristiformes; family Pristidae; genus Pristis; species Pristis pectinata. The sequence goes on along the minus strand of NC_067427.1, from coordinate 2,936,098 downwards.
ATTCCAAGTTGGAAAACGGAGTCTAGGCCAAAGGTCAAAACAACCAAGGAGACACAAGAGAATTTAAATTGTTGGAGGAAACCAGCGGGTCAGGCAGCATCTGTGGAGGCAGGGGGAGGGTCAACATTTCGGGTCGAGACCCTGCATCAGAACTGAGGGTGTAGAGAGGAGGCAGCCGGTATAAAGAGGTGAAGGGGAGTGGTGAGGCAGGGGACGGTCGATGATAGGTGGATCCAGGTGAGGGCGGGTGGGGTGGGGGTAAGTGATGATGGGCAAACGGAGTCAGGGAGGGGTGAGGGAAGGGGAGGGGTGGAACTGGGAGACAGCGGCTGGTGGATGTTAGATAGAGACAGATAAGGGAAAAGGAAACGGAGTGGGGGAAGGAGGTGTGAGACCCAGTAGGTTAAGTGTTTCGGTGATGAAAGCCCATTGTGATCTCATTGGGCTTGGCTGTACTTTTATATCATTTACAGTGAGGCTTGTTCCCTGGATTCATTTCTTAACATTTTTTCCATTGGCACGGGTTTTACGGTTTGATTTTTCCCCTAGTTTCAGGATTTTTGACTCTTTTGGTGTAGAAATTGGAGCTGCCTAAACAAAAGTGAGAAGGTGAGACTTCACTGAAACTTGTCGATTGTTTTGTTTTGCTTGTTTCGGAGGAAGGAAGCCAAGATCTTGGAATGGGAGGGAGGTAGCCTTGCCTGTCCAATCCGCTTTCACCTCTCTTTCAGGATGTCCCAAGGTGTTTTACAACTGATGACGGTCTTATTGTCGGAGGCCTGTTGCATTGTAAGAACTGCAGCAGCTAAATCATGCACAGCAAGCTCCCACAAGCAGCAATGTGACAACGGTCAGATGCTCTGATTCAGTGTGTGTTGGGACGTTGCCCAGGGCACTGGGGAAGCTTAGGTTAGTTTATTGTCATATACACCAGGGTGCAATGAAATTCCTTGTTTGCATGAAGCTCACAGAGTAAACAGTACACAGGGTAATAATAAGTCCAGCGATGAGTGCTAAACAGCAGAGTGGTGCAGAGATTGTAGTGCAGTCTGAAGTAGTGCAAAAAATACTGAAGCGACAATAATGGAATAATGGCGAGAGGGAGAGTTAAGAGTCCAAGACCGTGGCAGCACCACTGGGAAGGGGATGTGAGAGAGGTGAGTGGTTCAGGAGTCTGACAGCAGTGGGGAAGAAGCTGTTGTTGTGTCTGGATGTCCGGGCTTTCAAGCTCCTGTATCTTCTCCCAGAAGCTACAAGAGAGAAAAGGGAATGGCCGGGGTGATACAATTAGTCTTCCTGAAACAACGTGCCATCAAGATGGACTGGATTTTTTTTCCTTTCCAAAGGTGGTTTGTTCAGAGGTGACAGGATCACTTTGTTACAAATTTAAATATCTTCATGGTTGACACTATTTACAGTTTCAAACTATAACACGGTCATCACTACCCAGAAATCACTCGAGCCCCTGTGGTGCCCACCAGTCTCGGAAATCCCCCACTGTACCCATGGATACCGTGTGCTCCTTCTCCAGGGACACACGGGCACGGACGTAACCTGGAAGAGGGGGAAGGCAATTGGCTTGGGCGGGGGGGGGGGGGGGGGGGGGGAAGCACATGACTGCCCGTGCCCTGGACACATGAATGGCCACCTTAGCCAGGCCCAGGAGCAAACCGACTGGGAGATCCCCCAAGTGACCCCCCTTTGCCCTACCCCCCCACCCCCTCCGCACTGGGTGACCAAAGATCCAGTGCGTGGGGCGGAAGTGCAGCCAGAACTTGAGGAGCAGCCCCTTCAGATACTCAAACAATGGCTGCAGCCTCTCGCACTCCGTACATACACGATACACCATCTCCTCTCGGTTGTAGACAAGACAGGTATCCGGGGAGTCCGTAAACCGACTGAAGAATCTGTTACACGGTACTGCTCTGTGCAACACTCTCCAGGTGTCCAGTGTAAAGCTCGTTCCGTATACTCACCACCCTCTAAATGAAGAAGTTGCCCCTCAGGTCCTTCTTAAATATTTCCCCTCTCATCTTAACCCTACGCCCTCTTGTTTTTGGTTCCCTTTCCTTGGGAAAAAGACTGCGTGCATTCACCTTATCTACACCCCGCATGATTTTATACACCTCTATAAGGTCACCCCTCAATCTCCTATGTTTTAAGCAATACAGAGCTCCCTGCCCAACCTCTCCCTGTAACTCAGGCCCTCGAGTCCTGGCAGCATGCTCCTAAACTTTCTCTGCACTCCTTCCAGTTTAATGACGTCTTTCCTATAACAGGGCGACCAAAACTGTACACAGTGCTCCAAGTGCGGTCTCACCAATGTCTTTTATGTTCGTCCTTGCCCTGTAATGTACTGTGCTGCTGCTGCAAAAGGTTAATTTTCATGGCATTTATACCATGTCTAGGTATGCCTATGACAATGAACTTGAACTTGACTTTGAGCCTGTTTGAGATGGGGGCCATGAACACTTCCCTGAGGGTCAACATGTACAGAATCAGAATCAGAATCAGAATCAGATCTATTATCACTCAGCAGTGCAGAAACAGCTTCTTCTCCTCTGCCATCAGATTTCTGAACAGTCCATGAACCCATAAACACTCCCACATTATTCTTTTTGTGGCACTGTTTATTTATTTTTGTAATTTATAGTAATTTTATGCTTTTGCACTGCTCTGTTGCCCTGTCTTCCTTCTTCTTCAGACCTTGGCCTCTTTTACCTGTCGCCTCTCAGCTTATTACATCTTCCCCCCCTCCCCCACCCACCTACCTTCCCCCTCTCACCTGAACTCACTTGCCCCCTGCCTGCGTGTTCTCCTCCCCCTCCCCGCACCTTCTTATTCTGGCTTCTGCCCTCTTCCTTTCCAGTCCTGATGAAGGGTCTCAGCCCAAACCGTCGACTGTTTACTTCCCTCCGTGGATGCTGCCTGACCTGCTGAGTTCCTCCAGCACTTTTTGTGTATTGCTCCAGATGCCAGCATCTACGGAGTCTCTTGTGTCTCTGTCTTTATTATCACTGACTTAGATGACGTGAAATTTGTTGTTTTGTGGCAGCAGAGCAGCGCAAAGACATAAAAATTACTATAAATTACAAAAATAAATAAATAGTGCCACATAAGGAATAACCCGGGAGTGTTCATGGGTTCATGGACCGTTCAGAAATCTGATGGCAGAGGGGAAGAAGCTGTTCCTGAATCGTTGAGTGTGGGTCTTCAGGCTCTTCTACCTCCTCCCTGATGGTAGTAACTTGAAGAAGGTATGTCCCGGGTGGTGAGGGTCCTCAGTGATGGATGCCGCCTTCTTGAGGCGCCGCCTCTTGAAGATGTCCTCGATGGTGGGGACGGCTGTGTAGAGGGTTCTGCCTGCTGTTTGGGTTGGGTGAAAAACTAGGATCTCCCTCTGAGAACAAACACTGTCTGCACCCCGGGGTGCGGAGTGTGAAATCAGACTCACGGTCCCCACCCTGCCCCTCCCTAGCTTGTTGTCAACCAGTTGTTCAGTTCCTACCCTGAAATTTCCAGACTTCTGGCACAGAACAGTCCCACCTCAGCGCTGCTGGTGTAACCTGTCCGACAGGCTCAGTTTAAATTATTCAAGCACCAAGTGATTGTGTTTTAACTCGGTTATTGGAAATGATTCAGTTATTCACCTGCTGTGCTTTTGTTCCCCTGAGCTAACTGAGCCTGAGCCCTTGCCTTTTGCATTATTTGAGTGAATCGGACCCCTCCTTGTGCAGGTCCAAAGCCAGGATAACATTGCCAACACTCAGCTCGGCGTCATCGACAGGTTCACCCACTGCTCCCACTTTCTGTTCAACACAAGATGCATTCTTTTCAGCTCTATAATTGCACCTTTGTGCTGTGAATCTTGGAAGAGGCAGCATTGATGTTTTAACTATGAAGGCACCATACATTCTCTCTTCAAGCTGTGGCTTTGATCTGCACTTTCAAAGTTTTTCTGGTGTCTTCCTAACGTGCACATGGTGTGTTTCCAGGGACACACTTGCTGTATAATTGTGCTACTTTACGTTTGGCACTCCCTGCTTTCCATCCCTCACCTGGATCTGTGATCTCTGCACACACAGCTGACAGCCAGCTTTCACAACCCACCTGTTGAGTGACCATGGCTGCTTTTCCACTGACGTTCCCCAGATGTCACAAACACAAAAGCCAGCACACCTGGGGCCTTGTGAATAATGAAGTTCCTGCTGCAGACTGGTGTCCAACAACAGCTTGTATTCATGTAACGCCTTTAATCTATTAAGGCTTTTCACAGGGGTCTTACCAAATCGCATTTAAACTTGAGCCACATGAGGAAATAGGTCATCGACCTGAGACATTGATTGTTTCTCTGTCTACAGGCGCCGGCTGACCAGGTGAATATTCAAGGGGGGGGGGGGTGGGGCACAATGATGCAGCAGGTAGTGTGGATACCACACAGATCCACATTACAATAGGGCAGCCCCTTTCCTCCTGTGTCTACAAGCAGTTATGGTAAAGGCAGTTAAGGCACTGAGTTCAAGAGTCAGGAAGTTATGTTGCAGCTTTATAAAACTCTGGTTAGGCTGCATCTGCAGTACTGCATTCAGTTCTGGTCGCCCCCATTACGAGATCACAAGATCACAAGACAAAGGAGCAGAAGTAGGTCATTCGGCCCATCGAGTCTGCTCTGCCACAAGAAGGATTACAGGAAGGATGTGGAGGCTTTGGAGAGGGTGCAGAAGAGATTCACCAAGATTCTGCCTGGATTAGAGGGCATGTGCTATAAGGAGAGGTTGGACAATCTTGGGTTGTTTTCTCTGGAGCGGCGAAGGCTGAGGGGAGACCTGATAGAGGTTTATAAAATTATGAGAGGCATAGATAGAGTAGACAGCTGGTATCTTTTTCCTGGGGTCGAAATGTCTAATACTAGAGGGCGTGCGTTTAAGGTGAGAGGGGGCAAGTTCAAAGGAGATGTGTGGGGCAAGTTTTTTACACAGAGAGCGGTGGGTGCCTGGAATGTGCTGCCAGGGGTGGGGGTGGAGGCAGATACGATAGAGGTGTTTAAAAGGCCCTTAGGTAGACCCATGAATGTGCAGGGAATGGAGGGAGATGGACCATGTGCAGACAGAAGGGATTACGTGCCATTAGCTTAATTAGTTTGACACAACATTGTGGGCTGAAGGGCTTGTTCCTGTGTTGTACTGTTCTATGTTCTATGTTCTAAAACAATGCACCCACGTTGAACTAAAGTTCACCCCCCATCTGCCTCTCTCCATTTATTTCAACAAATTTAAGAACATTTTTACGAAATGTGCTCATTGAGAATTTTCAATCTAATGTGGATACTGTTTTCTTTCCCAAATCAGAAATGTGAAACAACTTCTTTTGTTGTACAAACAGTGCTTCATTCATTTGGTGAATTCTGCTCCTCGTGAGAAAGGAAAGGTCGGAGACAGATATCCCTTTGCTTCAGTGTGAAGTGTCAGTGCTAAGCACTCACTCAGGCCAAGAGGACCGAAAGATTAGCAGGATTGGCTGCGTTTTAAGTTCTGTTACAAATTGCTGTTGCCTCCATCCAGTCTGTAGCATTACCATCTTTTAATTTATTTGTTCACTGGGTGTGAATGGTCACTGACACTGCCAGCATTTATTGGCCATCCCTTATTGCCCTTGAACTGATAGATTTAACTGATAAATTTGACATAGAACATAGAACACTACAGCACTGTACAGGTCCTTCGGCCCACAATGTTGTGCCGACATTTTATCCTGCTCTAAGATCTATCTAACCCTTCCCTCCCACATAGCCCCCCATTTCTCTATCATTCATGTGTCTATCTAAGAGTCTCTTAAATGTCCCTAATGTATCTGCCCCCACAACCTCTGCCAGCAGTGCGTTCCACGCACCCACCACTCTCTGTGTAAAAAACTTACCCCTGACATCCCCCTTACACCTTCCTCCAATCACCTTAAAATGATGTCCCCTCATGTTAGCCATTGTCGCCCTGGGAAAAAGTCTCTGACTGTCCACTCGATCTATGCCTCTTATCATCTTGTACACCTCTATCAAGTCACCTCTCATCCTCCAAAGAGAAAAGACTGAGCTCGCTCAACCTATCCTCATAAGACATGCTCTCCAATCCAGGCAGCATCCTGGTAAATTGATTTATAATTGTCACACGTACCAAGGTAGAGTGAAAAACTTGTCCTGCATGCCATCCATACAGATCATTTCATCACATCAGTGCATTGAGGTAGGACAAGGGAAAACAATAACAGAATGCAGAATAAAGTGTTACAGTTACAGAGAAAGTGCAGTGCAGGCAGACAATAAGGTGCAAGGCCATGACGAGGTAGATTGTGAGGTCAAACGTCCATCTTATCGTAGGCAGTACTGAGTACTGAAGCAGTAAAGAGTCAAAAAATTTAAGTTGGCATCGTGTTCAGCACAGACACTGTGGGCCGAAGGGCCTGTTCCTGGTGCTGTACTGTTCTATATTCTAAGATCCTGGAAACACTCAGCAGGTCAGATGCATCTGTGGGAAGGGAAACAGTCAACGTTTCAGCTCAAGATATTAATTCTGTTTCCCTTCCCACAGATGCTGCCTGACCCATTGAGTATTTCCAGCGTTTTCTGTTTTTATTTTAGGTTTCCAGCATCTTTCAGGTTTTTCTTTGATTTTCAGGGAAGGATCAGCCATGTTGGTCAGTCTGGAGTTAAATATGGATCAAAGCAAAAGGGCAGCAATAAATTTCCTTCCCTGAGCCTTGTGGGTTTTTACAACAATGAATACTGTGGGAGACACAAGTTATGGCAGTGGCTGGAGTCTGGAGCAACCAACGATCTGCTGGGAACCAGCCCTTCAGCCCAAATTGTCCATGCCTACCGAGATGTCTATCTGAGCTAGTATTGTTCACCTCCATCTCACCAAGATAACCACTAGCTCTTAACTCTCCTAGATATTAAGAGCACACTGTGTACAGTTTTGGTCACCCTGTTATAGGAAAGACGTGGTTAAACTGGAAAGAATACAGAACAGATTTACGAGGATGTTGCCAGGACTCGAGGGCCTGAGTTATAGGGAGAGGTTGACCAGGGTAGGTCTTTATTCCTTGGAATGTAGGAGAATGAGGGGCGACCTTACGGAAGTGTTTAAAATTATGAGAGTCATAGATAAGGTGGACAGTCTTTTCCCCAAGGTAGGGGAGTCCAAAATTAGGGGGAATAGGTTTAGAGTGAGTGGGAAAAGATTTAAAAGGGACCTGAGGGGCAACTTTTTCAAGCAGAGGGTGGTGAGTATATGGAACGAGCTGCCAGAGGAAGTGGGTGAGGCAGGTACAACAGCATCATTTCAGAAGCACTTGGATAGGTCCTTGGAGGGGCGGGTCTTGGAGGGATATGGGCCGAATGCAGGAAATTGGGACTAGCTGGGTGGGCACCGTGGTCGGCATGGACTGGTTGGGCCGAAGGGCCTGTATCCATGCTATATTGCTCTATGACTCTATAACAGCGTCAGGGAATGACAGGGAACCCAGAGCGGAGAGTGATAGGCCAGGCTGCCTGATTCAGGGAGCAGTCTATGAGCGGAATTTTGTTAAATTGACCTTGGAGGGAGATGGATTTGCCAAAACACCGTAAGCACAAACACCACCACACCCACTTCCATTTCTGGGTAAACTTAGCGGCTGGTACACATCGCTGGCCCACACTTCACATCTTGAGGATTATGTTATGACTGAAAATGAGTGTTTCTCTGTTCTTAGTGTTCTTGGAAAACAAAATAAAAGGGTGATTTGATTTTATTTATTGTTCCAATCTGTCATCAGTACAAAAAGGATAAAGGATAACTTACTCAGCCTCTGCCTCTCCGCAAGTGCCTAATGAGTCAATATCTCCCTCAGGTGTTTTGCAGAAGTAGTAATGAGTTTGTAAGTAACCACCCAGATCATTGATGATTAGATTTTCTCCTCTGCACCAAAGGTTCATCATTTCCCACGTCTGCCTGCGCCACACTGCAGACAAGAGGCTGAGAATTCCTGAGGCCTGGTGATCATTGCTTGAACAGTCAGTGCCCTCCTTCTGCAGGTAAACGCTGCTTCAGTTTTTGCTCTCCGAAAAACTGAGAACTCAGTGGGCAAATCTCCAGACCCTGCTCACTGCCTCCTCCAGCTCCTTGTCCACTTCTGCCCCTTTGCTCCTGGACCCCTTACAGAGGTGTAGTCACTGGCCCAGAGAGGGGCGTTTAATCCACCTCAACAGCTGGTGAATTTAAATTCAAATAATTGCATAAATCAGGAATGAATATACTAGTATCAGTAATGGTGAGCACGAAACTGGTTGGATTTTTGTTTAAAACCCCACCTGGTTCACTAATACCCTTGAAGGGAAGGAATCCACTGATCTTGCCTGGTTTGGTCTATATGTGACTCAGACCCAATGTAGTTGACTCCAAGCTGCCCGCCATTGGGTCCAGCAAGACATTGGCTCAAGGGGCATTTACTGATGGATGGTAAGAACTGGTTGGCCAGTGACCCTCACAACCTGGGCCTTCAGACGTAGTGTTTTCTATGGTGGCCTCCCTGTTTCCAGCTCCCACACACTCAATCTTATACAAAGGTCCTATCGATGGACCCTGGCCAAACACCACATCTCCTGATGTATTAACTTTCCCTTCTGCCATCCGTGCCTGATCTTACTCCGTCTCAGCAAATTTCTGTAGAGTCATGGGATCGTCTACAGGCAGCTGAGAGAGCAACTTATGTCTCACCTGAGAGGCATCACCTCCCACAGGGCAACAATGAGGCATCAGAAGTCTCTGGAGTGGGACTTGAACCCATAACTTTGTTGCTCACAGGGAAAAGTTCTCCTCCTCTGAGCCTTCAAAGCAAATCTAAAACTGCAGCTGCTGGAAATCTGAAATAAAAATAGGAAATGCTGGAGATGCTCAGCAGGTCAGGCAGCATCTGCGGAGAGAGAAACAGAGATACAGGTGTGCAGTGGCCATGTGTGCCAGTCACATTTACAAAGTAAATGGAACGTGGCATCCCAGTGATTTTTGGGAGGCGTACGCTGTCAGTCAGAGCAATAAGTGATTACCCAATGTGGGTAAAACCCTTTCATTACATGGGTTTTTCCACCAATTAAATGAACTAAAATCTAGCCTCAATGAGTCCCAAGTTATACCTAAAAATAATAAAGGTTAGAGAAATAAAGCAACACAGTTAGTAAAAGATAACTCAGTGGGTCAGGGGGCATCTGTGGAGACAAAGGGATGGTCAAGGTTTTGGGTCAGGACCCTGCATCAGGACTGAGTGTGTAGGGGGGAGGTAGTTGGTAGATAGAAGTGAGAGGGATGGGCGTGAGGGAGGGGCGTGAAGCAGGGGCTGGGAATTTGGTCTCAGCCACTTACCCACTGCGGTGTCAGCCCACAATAAGCCGCCCTTTGGAAGACGGTGGGGTTTCATGTCTTCCACACGAGGTGAAATATCCTCACCAGAGACTACAGACGCTGGAATCTGGAGCAACAGACAATCTGCTGGAGGAGCTCAGTGGGTCAAGCAGCATCTGTTGGGGGGGAAAGGAATTTTCGTCAGATCCTGATGCAGGATTTCAACCCAAAACGTAGGTGATAGGTGGAACCAGATTGGGGGGAGGGGGGGGGGGGGCGAATCCTAAATTTTTTTTCTTCTTGTATGTTTCTACCCATCACCCACCAGCATCTGCTTCAACTCCTTACCTCTTCCTATCTTCCCTCTACACTCTCAGTCCTGATGCAGGGGTTTGATCTGAATCATTGATCATCCCTTTGCCTCCACAGATGCTACCTGACCTGCTGAGTTCCTCTAAAAGTTTGCTTCTTGTTCCATCCGCAGTCTCTTACACATCCGTGCAGTTCTCTGTAAGTAGTGAAGTATTTTTCTGAATTGCCTATAGCCACTCGCTGTTGCATTGGACTCAGTGTTACTGCTGACTAGTGACAGAAGCCAGCCTCAGGAGATGATTAGGAACTGTGAACCTCTGTGCTGGGGTCAGACCCAGCATCCAGAGCTGGTACCAAGGTGAGAGCAACACACCATCTATAGCACGTCGCAGCTGGGGCAACATTTAACAGGACACCGCCTGCAGTAATCGCGGTCAACAGCAAAGCTGAGGTGGATAGTGTTACAGTTAAGGCAGCGCATTATCTGAGCTGCCTTACATTAAAGATAACCTGTTGCCCTGGTGTCTGTTTCAACACCATTGAAGTCAAATCGTGGGAACAGCAAAATGGACCGAAAATCTGGTTTCATCTTTTCATATTCCCCTACAAACTAATCCCGCAGTGCGATATTTAACGATCAGGACTCTGAGAAGGAGGTGGATGTTTGGGGATTGGCAGTGTTGTGGAACAGAGGTGAGGATAGGATAAGATAAGCTAAGATTTCTTTATTAGCCACACGTACATCGAAACACACAGTGAAATGCATCTTTTGCGTAGAGTGTTCTGGGGGGCAGCCCACAAGTGTTGCCAGCTTCCGGCACCAACATAGCACGCCCACAACTTCCTAACCCGTACGTCTTTGGAATGTGGGAGGAAACCGGAGCACCCGGAGGAAACCCACGCAGACACGGGGAGAACGTACAAACTCCTTACAGACAGTGGCCGGAATTGGTGCTGTAAAGCGTTACGCTAACCGCTACACTACCTTGCCTACAACAAAGAACAGGTTCAGGATCCTTATACAGCAGGGAACAGGCCCTTCGGCCCAACTCATCCATGCCGACCAAGGTGCCCAACAAAGCCAGTCCCATTTGCCCGTGTTTGGCCCACGTCCCTCTAAACCTTTCCTACGCATGTACTTATCCACATGTCTTTTAAATGTCATTATTGTACCCACCTCAACCACTTCCTCTGGCAGCTCACCACCCTCTGCGTGAAGAAGTTGCCCCTCAGGTCTCTTTTAAACCTTTCACCTCTCACCTGAAACCTGTGCCCTCTAGTTTTTGGTTCCCTTTCCCTGGGAAAAAGACAGTGTGTGTTCACCCCATCGATGCCCCTCATTCACCTTGATTTTAAACCTCAGAATCAGAATCAGATTTATTATCACTGACTTATATGATGTGAAATGTGTTGTTTTGCAGTGGCAGTACAGTGCAAAGACATAAAATTACTATTGGTTACAAAACTAAATAAATAGTGCAAAAAAAAGGAATAACAAGGTAGTGTTCACGGCTTCATGGACCGTTCAGAAATCTGATGGCGGAGGGGAAGAAGCTGTTCCTGAGTCGTTGAGTGTGGGTCTTCAGGCTCCTGTACCTCCTCCCCAATGGTAGTAACGTGAGGAGGGCATGTCCCGGATGGTGAGGGTCCTTAGTGATGGATGCCGTCTTCTTGAGGCACCGCCTCTTGAAGATGTCCTTGACGGTGGGGAGGGTTGTGCCTCTCAGAGTCCTGATACTTCTTTAATGTTGCAGAGTCATCCTTGTATTCTCATTTCCAACGAATCAGTTAGACCACACATCGGCACAACAGAAGGCTCCAGCATCTATCATCTAATGACATTTCAGCAATGCCTTTGACTCTCTTCACTTCAGGTTGCTTTGTGCTCTAAGCACACAGGTGCAATATTATTGTGGTTACTGGAATCGCTCCACTGATCCAGGGATTTGGGATACGGGTCTGGGAATGTGGGTTCAAGTCCCACCAGGACAGCGAGGGAAATTAAATGCAGTTTTTTAAGTAAATAGACTGAGAAGTCTGTCTGAGAAATGGGACACATGAAGCCGATAGATTGTAATGAAAAGGCGGCTGATTCACTCTCAGTCAGCAGAGGGAAATCTGCTGCCTTACCTGGTCAAGTCTGCACGTGTCTCAACACACTGGCGCATCAACTGGCTACGTAAAAATGCAGTTGTCTTGTTGGCAGTGTTGTAGAGAATGAAATTATGGGATGTGTTGCAAATTACATTTCAAAAATAAACTTTATTCATAATAATTAAAAAATACAAAAGAATAAAGTGCAGAACATTTTACATTCATTGTCAATACATTCAGTAGTGTTATGTTACTTTTAGCATCATTGCCACTCATGTGGTTCCTGGGGTGATGCCCTTTCATTGTTCGAGGGGCTTCCCCACCCAACTCAGCCCCTCCATGTGCGGTAGTGGAAGGAGCCCAGACTGCGGTCCTTCCCCACAGAGCCTTTGTGTTGGCTGCACCCAGCTTCAGTGCGTCCCTCAGCACGTACTCCTGCAACCTGGAATGCGCCAGTCGGCAGCATTCCCTTACGGACATCTCGCTGTGCTGGAAGACCAACAAGCTTCGGGCAGACCAAAGGGCGTCCTTCACCGAGCTGATGACCTTCCAGCAGCACTTGATGTCTGTCTCGGTGTGTCCCCCCCCCCCGGAAACAGCCCGGAGATCAGAGAGTCCTCTGTTATGCAGCTGCTGGGGATGAACTGGGACACGGACCCTCGCATGTTGGAAATCAGATGTGTACACATGACTTCGTCCTGGAGTGCAGCACTGGGTCTGTCTGACTCACCAGATGACGTTCACCAACCTCTCTCAGACTCACTGTTTCAATGGTCTCTTTAAACTCACCTTGGCCCTGGTCATTGGGCTTCCTTTAAACTTACCAGGTTCGCTGGAACATTTAGAACATAGAACATAGAACAATTACAGCACAATTCAGGCTCTTTGGCCCACAAAGCTGTGCCGAACATGTCCCTACCCTAGAAATTACTAGGCTTACCCATAACCCTCTATTTTACTCAGCTCCATAAACCTATCTAACAGTCTCTTGAAAGACCCTATCGTATCAGCCTCCACCACCGTTGCTGGCAGCCCATTCCATGCACTCACCACTCTCTGAGTAAAAAACTTACCCCTGACATCTCCTCTATATCTACTCCCCAGCACCTTAAACCTGTGTCCTCTTATGGCCACCAATTCAGCCCTGGGGAAAAGCCTCTGACTATCTACCCTATCAATACCTCTCATCATCTTATACACCTCTATCAGGTCCCCCCTCATCCTCCGTCTCTCCAAGGAGAAAAGGCCGAATTCCCTCAACCTGCTTTCATAAGGCATGCTCCGCATTCCAGGCAGCATCCTTGTAAATCTCCTCTGCACCCTCTCTACGGCTTCCACATCTTTCCTGTAGTGAGGCGACCAGAACTGAGCACAATAATCTAAGTGGGGTCTGACCAGGGTCCTATATAGCTGCAACAATACCTCACAGCTCCTAAATTCAATTCCCCGACTGATGAAGGACAATACACCATATGCTTTCTTAACCACAGTGTCAACCTGCGCAGCCGCTTTGAGCGTCCTATGGACTCGGACCCCAAGATCCCTCTGATCCTCCGCACTGCCGAGAGTCCTACCATTAATACTATATTCTGCCAACATAGTTGACCTACCAAAATGAACCACTTCACACTTATCTGGGTTGAACTGCATCTGCCACATCTCAGCCCAACTCTGCATCCTATCTATGTCCCTCTGTAACCTCTGACAGTACTATTCTACTATTTAACATTTTTTAAAAAGTGAATTAAATATGTGTTGGAGCATTAGTAGGAATAATGTCCAATAGTCTGCAAAATCTACCACACGTTCTTACGTGTGCTGGATGACTGCAGTCAGACCTTACATTACTGATACGAATGGAGATTTAATTTATTCATAGACTTTGGCTGTTTCCTACATATTTGATGAATCAATATGTAAATCCATTGTAAGTAAAGTTCAGTTGACTTTGAGGTATGCTATGTGATAGAAGTGGTTGGCCAGAGTCTACCTGTTCTGGCTGCAAGCTAGTTGTTAGTATTTGGATTGGACTCCAGTATCTACGATCAGGCTCTGTGTGGTCTGAGGTGAGGTGGGCAAGGCCAACTCTCTCCATCTGTGACAGGTACCACGGGCCCTAAGCTTTTCTTTGCTGTTCCTACCATCCACAGAGAGATTTGTTACTTTCTCCCTCCCGTCCCGTCCCCATTCTCCAATCCAACACCAAATAAAAACCATTCACTTGTCTAATTGTTCTTCACTTCCAACTCCACCTTGACTTGGTGGGGATGCCTACCTCCCAGTTTGAAAAGACCTTACAACAGTGTTCCAAAAAGTTACCTTGATCCCACTAACGTTTTCTGCCTGGCATGCACATAATGGACCGAATGGCCTCGTGTGTCCTGTAAATTTCGAAAAGAATGTGGTCTTTTAACGCAAATGCCTTGTTTGACTCCGTGTTTGAGCACTGAAAATCCCTACCCCTACCTGTGCATTCTGGTCCAAATAAGGTGGGACAATCAGTTGGCTTCATTCTGCATGAATGTTTATTGAAGTGTCCCAGTGTGCAGGCGAGGATTTTGTCAGAGGCAGAAGTAGATAAATTATCTTATGAGAAGAAAGTGAGGATAGATGTTTAGCTTGGGCTGGACAGCAGGCTCGAGACCTTCATTCATCCTGATTGCATAAAGGGGGCAATTCATGGAGAGGGTGTAAAACTCAGAACTGAATGTGACAAGTTCCCAATGTTGAACTGGTTGAAGATCTTGTTGGACAAGCAATCTGACAGCTCTGCAAGTGGTGGTGAGGTGGGACTGGGTCTAGAGGGCCATATGTTGAGGTGGACGTGAATAATGTTATGAAGAAGCTACTTGAAGGTTGAAGACCATGGATGGATCCTATGGAGGTGATGGTGTAAGGACAGGAGGAAACCACTGACTACATCAGAAGCAGGGAAGGTGAGCCGTGGAGCCGGAGAAGAAAGGATAGGAGTTGGAGGAAAACAGGGAGGTCACTGCATCAGTTTGCAGGGACATCAGGAACCAAGAGGAATGGAGAGTTTGGTCTCAGCTGTGTGTCAGCCCCACAATAAACTGCCTTTTGGTGAAGCTAAAGTCCCCTCACACAAGACTACAGACGCTGGAATCTGGAGCAACAAACAATCTGCTGGAGGAACTCAGCAGGTCGAGCAGCATCTGTGGGCGGGAAAGGAAATGTCATCAGGACCTGATGCAGGGATTTTGATCCAAAACGTCGTCATTTCCTTTCCCCCCACAGAAGCTGCTCGACCCGTTGAGTTCCTCCAGCAGATTGTTTGCTGTAGGTGAAATGTCCTGCTCGGGGTAAATACTCTGACTGAGGTGTAATTGGATGAAGTGTGAGTCAAGTGCAGACAATTGTGATACTGAAGTGAATTAAAAGAACCCAGTTCTCCCCACCTTCTCCTCTTGTGTTGGAAATGAGGAAAGGTCATCTTGCCAAGTGAGTTAGCTGATCAGTCCTGGTGAGATCATTGAATGTGGCATCATTCCGTAGTCAGAGTGATGAGGGAGTTGTTTTCACAGCCTGTGCCACCTCTCTCCAGGGGACAGGAGTCAAATATCTGGGTGGCTTGGAGCCTCCAACACCCAGTGACCTTTGACAGCACTGGAGAAGGTAGACAGCCTTCATGGTGTTCGAACTGGCTGGGTCCTGTGTTGTAGCCCCTACAATTGTAACTAATGAATCGTTACAGTCTTGAAGATAAAGTAATTGGAAAGTGAAAATTACAGAGCTATGTACACCTCCCCTCCCATCCACCGCTCCTCCAGCCCACAATAAGCCGCCCTTTGGAAGACTGTGGGGTTTCACATCCTCCACACGAGGTGAAATGTCCTCACCAGAGACTGCAGACACTGGAATCTGGAGCAACACACAATCTGCTGGAGGACCACAGTGGGGACAAGATGGGTGGGCACCGTGGTCAGCATGGACTGGTTGGGCTGAAGGGCCTGTATCTGTGTTGTATTGGTCTATGACTCTACTCTGCTGCAGATTTCTTTCCGAAGGTTGTGTTGGAATTGGCGGGTAGTCCAATGATAACTTCACCCAGCGATAACATCAATACAAAGGAAGGGAACTCAGTGACCCTTGCTGAAGACCAGTGGTGGCAACGTCTTCTCGAGGAGCTGGAATCTTGAGCAAATTGTGACTAATAAAGAAAGACTGTTCTTTACTTAATAATACAGTTATGTGTTAAGCTCCCAAAACAAAGAACAGATGATCAGCTTTGCATATTAACTGAGTGATAAAAAGTAGCCAAGACACTGTGGAGAAGTGTCTTACCCTGAGAACGTAGAACATAGGACAGTAGCAGAGGAACAGGCCCTTCAGCCCATAATGTCTGTGCCCAACACAATGCCAAATTAAACTAAATATGTTCTGCCTGCACGTGATCCATATCCTTCCATTCCCTGCACATTCATATGTCTATCTAACAGCGTCTTAACCACCTCTATTGTATCTGCTTCCATCACCACCCCTGGCAGCACATTCCAGGCACCCACCACTCTCTGTGTAAATAACTTTCCCCGCACATCTCCTTTGAAGTTACCCCCTCTCACCTTAAATGCATGTCCTCTAGTATTTGACTCTTCTACCCTGGGAAACAGATTCTGACTGTCCACCCTATCTATGCCTCTCATAATTCTCCCCTCAGTCTCTGACGCTCCAGAGTAAACAATCTAAGTTTGTCCAACCTCTCCTTATAGCTCATACCCTCTAATCCAGACAGCATCCTGGTGAACCTCTTCTGCACCCTCTCCAAAGCCTCCACATCCTTCTCGTAATGGGGCAACCAGAACTGCACACAATAGTGTAGCTTAACCAAAGTTTTATAGTCTTTATAGTTTTAAAGTCTTTTTGAAAGTACTCCCACAGTGTCATGCACTCACTAGGGATAGCAAGCAGGTTTAACATCTCACCTGAAGCCAGCACCACAGGCAATGCTGCTCTCCCTCAGCATAGTAGAAGGTCAGGAACAAAACTTGCCTTGCCAGGGTTATACAGGAACCAAGCAGCACAATATGATTTACATTATAGGACAGTGTAATTGAAGTTGATGCATCACCAAACCATAACAAGTTAAAGCCTCCACCTGTTTTTATCTGTGACTTTCCTGTCTTATCTCTAACCTGCCAGAAAGGATTTCTTTCACTGTGCTCTATTTAAATATTGACTGTTCTCAGAATGAATGGGAAAGTTTTCTCAAAGAGAATTAATCACATTGCAGAAATTAGGTCATCCTGCCTTTGAGAATTTTGTCTAATGTAACCACTACACTCTCCCAGGTTCCAGCTCTTGTCATATCTTGACCTCTTTGACCCCACACTCATTATTGAGATGATTTTCCTCAGTTGTAAGTTTACCTGATATGTACCTTACTCAACAGATGACATCATTTTTCTCAAAACACAGCAATTTCATCCCAGTGATGAGTCATGAACACGTTTGCACGCCATGTTCTGCACCTAATTGCAACTGTGTGCAGTCATCAAAGTGACATATATTTATAGTAGACTTTTTGCCAGTACTGATACAGTTTCCTGGAGACACTCAACGTGTCAGACTGCATCCGTGGAGTGAGGAACAGAGTTAATGTTTCAGCTTGAAGACCCTTTGACCTGAAATATTAACACTGCCTCTCTCCCCACAAATGTTGCCTGACCTGGTGTGTGTTTCCAGCATTTTCTGCTTTCAGTGGCGCAAGCTGGTAGATCTGCTACCTCACAGTGACTTGGGTTCAATCCTGCCCTCGGGTGCTGTCTGTGTGGAGTTTGCACGTTCTCCCTGTGACCGCATGTGTTTCCCCCAGAATGCTCCAGTTTCCACCCACATCCCAGACATGCGATTGGTAGGTTAATTGACCGCTGTAAATTGCCCCCTAGTGTGTGGGTGAGGGGCAGAATCTGGAGAGAATTGATGGGAATGTGGGGAGAATAAAATAGGTTAGGATAGTATTAATGGAAAAATTGATGGTTGGCATGGACTCAATGGGCTGAAGGGCCTGTTTCTGTGCTATATCTCTCTATGGACCTAACTTCCAGCATCTGCAGTTGTTTGATCCAGTCTGTGAAACAAAGCTCTTGCTCTGAAGCCCTAACTCTTCGCTCTGCTCTGGTGCTGCCCAAGACCACAAGAAACTACAGAGAGTTGTGGACACAGCCCAGTCCATCACACAAACCAGCCTCTGTCTACACTTCCCGCTGCCTCGGGAAAGCAGCCAACTAAATCAAGGACCCCTCCCACCCTGGTCATTCTCTCTTCTGCCCCCTCCCATCAGACAGAAGCTAGCCTGCAAGCACCAGACTCAAGGACAGTTATAAGACTCTTGAACAGATCTCTCATACACTGAAGATGAACCTTGATCTCCCAATCAACCTTGTTGTGGCCCTTGCACTTTGTCTGCCCGCACTGCACTTTCTCTGTAACACTATATTCCGCATTCTGTTTTCTTTTGGCTACCTTGATGTACTTATGTACGGAATGATCTGTCTGGATGGCACGCAAACAAAGCTTTTCACTGCATCTTGGTACATGTGACAATAATAAACCAGTTATCAATATTTCCAGTTTACTCCGCTTCCATTCGGTGGGTGAAAAGGATACGATTACATCTGGGACATGGGGCGGCTGAGTTTTGGATAACCTCAAGCTCACACAGAATAGTGCCGGGGCGACCAGCCAAGGATGCACTGGTAACAAAAGCATGAATGAGGAAGGGCTGGAGTCAGGCTGTGAGCGAAAGCCGGAGACACCGGAGACTGCAGGTACTGGAATCACCTCGGGCTCCTGTCTCACCACCCCTCACTCATCTCGGTACTGGCCTTCTCTCCTCTCCCCTCTCAGTCCTGATGCAGGGTTTTGACCCAAAACGTCGACAATTCCTTTCCCCTCACAGATTCTGCCTGACCCGCTGACTTCCTCCAGCAGATCGTGGAAGAAAGCTGATAAGGGATAGAGTTTCCAGAGAGAGGGGCAGTCAGTGGCCGAGGAATAGAGTTGGTGATGGCAACAAGGACACAGAGGGCAGATTTTGGGGCTTTCCTGTTGAGTGAAGCAGCCACATGACTGACAGTCAAGAATGGCTCTGCCAAGGAGCACTGAACCGAAGCTAAATAAGTCATCACTTTCACTTCTCCTCCAATGCACAGGAACACAAGAGGCTACAGAGAGTGGTGGGACTCAGCCCCTTCCACCACGGGTACAGCTCTCCCCACCATCAAGGACATCGACAAGAGGCGATGTCTCAGGAAGGTGACATCCATCATCGGGGACCCCACCATCTGGGCCGTGCCCTCTTCTTGATGCTGCCATCAGGCAGGAGGTGAAGGAGCCTGAAGACCCACACCTCAAGGTTCAACAACAATTTCTTCTCCACTGCCGTCAGGTTCTTGAACCGACCTGAAAGAGCCTGATTCTACCTCGGACTAGATTTTTTCTCTCTCCCTCTCAGTCTTGGCCTGTTTATCTCGTATGTGTGACAGCTTGCTGTATGCAACTTCCCATCGCATTTTCCTACATTGTCCAGGTGACATTAGAAGCACTTTGGACCAACCCGAGCTTGTGAAAGGTGATGTCTAAATTCAGCAATACTTAAAGATTGAATTTGAATCAAATTTTCTCCGTCATAACTGGAGCTGTATTGTTGGTTGAGGCCAGCTTAAATCTTCCTCTCTCTGTATACACTTTAAGGACCCCATGCAATAATAGTTTAGCTGAGTCTGTAATAGAACACAGAACACTACAGCACAGTACAGGCCCTTTGGCACACAATGTTGTGCCGACATTTTATCCTGCTCTAAGATTTATCTAACCTTTCCCTCCCACACAGCCCTCCATTTCTCTATCATTCATGTTTCTATCTAAGAGTCTCTTAAATGTCCCTAATGTATCTGCCCCCACAACCTCTGCCGGCAGTGCGTTCCATACACCCACCACTCTCCGTGTAAAAAACTTACCCTTGACATCCCCCTTACACCTTCCTCCAATCACCTTAAAATTATGCCCCCTCGTGTTAGCCATTGTGGTCCTGGGAAAAAATCTCTGACTGTCCACTCGATCTATGCCTCTTATCATCTTGTACACCTCTATCAAGTCACTTCTCATCCTCCTTCTCTCCAAAGAGAAAAGCCCGAGCTCACTCAGCCTATCCTCATAAGGCATGCTCTCCAATCCAGGCAGCAGTCCCATTCTTCAAATTTCACATCCTAATTACTGATGCTGCATTAGAAGTCAATAATAATTGTTACTAAAACTTTGGTACCTTAATACTGATATCAGAAAATGGGGAATTGATGTAGATGACGGTAAGAACAGCAGACAGACAAGAACTTACAGTCTGCCCAGTGTTATTCATCACTGACATCAGATGATCGGGCTGAATTAGCAACTCACGTTGAACTCCACCTCAGACTTCACTCTCTCCCATATTTGGTCCAAGGTCGAGTGGACGGTCAGAGACTTTTTCCCAGGGCGACAATGGCTAACGAGGGGGCATGATTTTAAGGTGATTGGAGAAAGGTATAAGGGGGATGTCAGAAGTAAGTTTTTTACACAGAGTGGTGGGTGCGTGGAACGCACTGCTGGCAGAGGTCGTGGGGGCAGATACATTGAGGACTTTTAAGAGACTCTGAGATAGAGACATGAATGATAGAGAAATGGGGGGCTATGTGGGAGGGAAGGGTTAGATAGATCTTAGAGCAGGATAAAATGTCGGCACAACATTGTGGGCTAAAAGGGCCTGTACCGTGCTGTAATGTTCTATGTTCTAAGGTTCCCACTACTGAACCAGCCCAAGACCCACTTTCATATACCGTCGGTAGTCAACGTTACAAGTTAATGACCGTTCATCAGACTTGGCCAGTTCTGACACAGACTGGAAAAGCTGGGTGTCTGGAACTGTTGAGTCCTTAAGTCTGTACTTTGTCAGAGTGGGAGTGGGGCAAAGGATCAAACAACAAGCAGCTGGAAGCTCAGGGTCACCGTTGCCGACTGAACTAGATGTTCCACCAAACGGACACCCAACCTGCGTTTTTTCCTTCAGTGTTGAGGTGGCCACATCAGGAGCACCAAGTGCTGTACACTAAAGTGCAACAACACACAAAGCACCGGAGGAACTCAGCGGGTCAGGCAGCATCTGTGGAGGGAAATGGACAGTTGGCGTTTCGGGTCGAGACCCTTCAGCAGGACTGGAGAGAAAGAGGGGAGATCGTCAGTGGGAGGGGAAGGGGGAGAGGCACGAGCTGGCGGGTGATAGGTGGAAGTGACAGAGGGCTGAAGAAGATGGAATCTGATAGGAGGAGCGTATAGCGGTGATGGTAGCGCGTGGAAATCAGAGGGAGAAGCAATCAATGGGATGTAAATACCTGACCCTTGGCGGGGACAAACTGGGAGGCCGAGAAACGGAGCTGGAAGCCATGTGAATCTTGTTTTGCGTTAACAGAAGTTGGTTGCTATGACAATCCTTTTTATGAATGAAATCATGATAATGGTATTTCTGAGCTATGCAAGCTCCGTCTGAGCTGTATTATCCTGAATGTATCCACGTAGTTGTGGATGATATCATTGACTACACTTTATAAAGGAAGTCGTCAGCTACAAGCTGCCCGAGGTTGCAAAGGTCATGCTTTTTTATATTTCAGAAATAAACCTTATTCATAAAATATGTTCAAGAATGCAAAAAACAGTGCATAGCTCTCTTTACATTCGTAGCGTTGTGTAGTCTGTACATTCACAGTGTTATTGGTTCTATACATTCAGAATCAGAATCAGACCTATTAGCACTGACATATGACGTGAAATTTGTAGTTTTGCGGCAGCAGTACAGTGCAAAGACATAAAAGTCTACAAATCACAAAAATAAACAATGCAAAAGCAAGGAATAACGAGGCAGTGTTCATGGGTTTAAGGACCGTTCAGAAATCTGATGGCGGAGGGGAAGAAGCTGTTCCTGAATCATTGAGTGTGGGTCTTCAGGCTCCTGTACCTCCTCCGATGGTAGTAACGAGAAGAAGGCATGTCCCGGATGGTGAGGGTCCTTAATGATGAATGCCGCCTTCTTGAGGCACCGCCTCTTGAAGATGTCCTCGATGGTGGGGAGGGTTGTGCCTGTGATGGAGCTGGCTGAGTCTACAACCCTCTGCAGCCTCTTGTGATCCTGTGCATTGGAGCCTCCATACCAGGCGGTGATACAACCAGTCAAGATGCTCTCCACCGTACATCTGTAGAAATTTGCAAGAGTTTTTGGTGACATATAGAATCTCCTCAATCTCCTAATGAAGTAGAGCTGCTGGCATGCCTTTTTGTGATTGCATCAATGTGTTGGGCCCAGGATAGATCCTCCGAGATGTTGACATCAAGGAACTTGAAGTTGCTCACCGTTTCCA
Organism: Pristis pectinata; assembly: GCF_009764475.1. NCBI lineage: Eukaryota > Metazoa > Chordata > Chondrichthyes > Rhinopristiformes > Pristidae > Pristis > Pristis pectinata. The sequence continues at coordinate 2,913,918 of NC_067427.1, read as the reverse complement.
CCCCTGATCCCTCGGTGAGGACTGGTGTGTGTTCTTCCCACTTCCCCTTCCTGAAGTTCACAATCAATTCCTTGGTCTTGCTGACGCTGGTACATACATACTCTATACATAGGTAGTGTCCACACATTCTTTATAGAGCACCATTGCCACTTGTAGCTTCCTGGGACGATACAAATTTCTAGTGTTTTGAGAGGCTTCTACATAGGACCCAGCCCCTCAGTGTCCAGTGGCAGCAGGACCCTAGAATGATGTCCTTCCCCACAGAGCCTTGTGTTGGTTGCACCAAGCTTCAGGGTGTCCTTCAGCACGTACTCCTGCTTATTGGAATGTGCTGGTCAGCAGCATTCCCTTACAGACATCCCCTCAGACAGGAAGACCAACACATTTCGGGTGGATCAAAGAGTGTCTTTCACTGAGATGATGATCTTCCAGAAGCACTATGTTTGTCTTGGTGTGTGTCCCTGGGAACAGCCTGTAGATCAGAGGGTCCTCTCTTGCAATCCTTGACACACACGTCGCAGCCATCCCAAGGGCAGAGTGCATTGGGAATGAGATTCCAACTGTACAGGAAGGACCTGACTGGGACAGCCCCTCTCATTGCCAGCCAAGTGAGGTCATGTGCTCATTGTTGAGTTCTGGTGATGAGACAACCTAAAAACTGGTGTTGACAGTCTGCTCAGAGAACCATCCCGTGGGATCAACCTATGGACCAAATGTGGATCTGAGCAGAAGATGGTGATGTCTTCCATGTGCAGGGAGGCTTTTATCTGAGAGTCCCTCCTGCCTGGTATTGCTACCTCTCTGATGCCCGTCCCTTCCTGATGGATTCGGCAGAGATTCTATGCAACACACAAACAAAACAGGGGAGAGTGGATGGTGGACAACACTGTCTGACCCCAGACCTGACGGGGAATCTATTGACTTGGACGGCACTGCTGGCTTTTTTTAATTTATTTCAAAAATAAACTTTTTCTTAATAAAATATAAAAGAAAAACAGTGCAAAAAGTCTTTACATTCGTAAAGTCATTTGGTCAATGTATTCAGTAGTGTTAACACTTTTTTACACATAGCACCATTGTCACTTGTGGTCCTTGGGGTGATGCACCCTTTCATTGTTTGAGAGGTTTTCCCCACCTGACTCAGCCCTCCATGTGTGGTAACAGAAGGAGCCCAGACTGTGGTACTGGCTGTGCTATCAAAGCAAGTTGTTCTTTGTAGGAGAAGGAATTGCTGTGTCTCATGCTAACTGAGGGCCCATTCCCATTCAGGCATCTCAAGGCTAGGATGAAATTTGACAAAAATCAGAATCAGAATCAGATTGATTATCACTGACTTAGATGTCGTGAAATTACTTGTTTTGCGGCAGCAGTACAGTGCAAAGTCATAAAGGTATTATAAATTACAAAATAAGTAAACAGTGCAAAAGAAAAGGAATAACGAGGCAGTGTTCATGGGTTCATGGACCGTTCTGAAATCTGATGGCGGAGGGGAAGAAGCTGTTCCTGAATTGCTGAGTGTGGGTCTTCAGGCTCCTGTACCTCCTCCCCAATGGTAGTGATGAGACACTTTGATTGGTATTGGTATTGGTTTATTAGTGTCACTTGTACCGAGGTACAGTGAAAAACTTGTCTTGCATGCCGATCGTACAGGTCAATTCATTACACAGTGCAGTTACATTGGGTTAGTACAGAGTGCATTGATGTAGTACAGGTAAAAACACTAACAGTACAGAGTAAAGTGTCACAGCTACAGAGAAAGTGCAGTGCAATAAGGTGCAAGCTCACAACAAGGTAGATCATGAGGTCAGAGTCCATCTCATTCTATAAGGGAATCGTTCAGTAGTCTTATCATAGTGGGTTAGAAGCTGTCCTTAAATCTGGTGGTACGTGCCCTCAGGCTCCCGTATCTTCTACCTGATGGAAGAGGAGAGAAGTGATCAGTACACTTTGAAACATTCTTCACTGACTGATGTGTACGCAAATTGGTACAAATTAGTTCCTGTCCGAGCATGTACTTCTTTATCTAAAAGGGCTGGTTTGAAATTCAACCTGATGTCAGAATTTGTCATATGATAAGGAAAGATATTCTTCAAGGAATTGCTGTTGAAATCTTTTTACAACTGAAACCTCACCCAGAATTGCAGACACCGAATAATTATGACCTGCCCATGTGTGAATCCTTGTTTTACTCCTACCTTTAATCCCACAGTGAAGGGTCCTCACTCTCCCTCTGGCAACTCTGATGTAAGCATTAATTGTCTGATAAGTAGTTGGCATTCTTGTCTGCTTACTTTTTGGGAAGTGCGTGGCACTACTACTTTCTTTGTGAAAGTGGTTGTAGAAATACTCATGTTGTTGATTTCACTACCATGGAGGGCTGTGGTTATTGAGACAGCAATTCCTCAGTTTATGGACACTCAATTCACCAATTTTCCCAATAATACCTTTGAATCTTTGGGGTCTGGCTCTTTCATTCACAAGGAAGAGACACAAGAGATTCTGCAGCTGCCGGAATCTAGAGCAACACGCACAAAGTGCTGGAGGAACTCAGCAGGTCAGGCTGCATCTATGGAGGGAAATAAACAGTCGACAGTCTTGATGAGAGGTCTCGATCCGAAATGTCGACTGTTCATTTCCCTCCATAGATGCTGCCTGACCTACTGATTTCCTCCAGCATTTTGTGTGTGTTACTTTCATTCACAAAGCTGCTCTCAACAAACCCCGAGGCACCCTGCTCCTATGGGAATACGCTGTACCTATAATACATTTTGGTCAGCCTTTCCAAATTGGGAAATCTGGGTTAATGAAGCAGAACAGAGAGACCTAGGAGTACAAGTACATGGTTTCCTGAAAGTGGCGTCACAGGTAGACAGGGTGGTGAAGAGGGTGTTTGGAACGCTGGCCTTCATCAGTCAGGGCATTGAGTATAGGAGTTGGGATGTTATGTTGCAATTGTACAAGAGATTGGTGAGGTCACACCTAAAGTATTGTGTACTGTTTTGATTACCCTATTATAGGAAAGATGTCATTAAGCTGGAAAGATTGCAAAGAAGATACGAGAATGTTGCCAGGACTCGAGGACCTGAATTGCGTATAGGGAGAGGGTGGGCAGGCTGGGACTTCATTTCTTGGATCATAAGAGATTGAAGGGTGACCTTATAGAGGTGTATAAGGGGCATAGATAAGGTGAATGCGCACAGTCTTTTTCCTGGGGAAAGGGAATGAAAAACTAGAGGGCACAAGTTTAGGGTGAGAGGGGAGAGATTTAAAATGGACCTGAGGGGCAACTTCTTCACGCAGAGGATGGTGAGTATATGGAGTGAGCTGCCAGAGGAAGTAGTTGAGGCAGGTACATTAACAACATTTAAAAGACACTTGGACAGGTACATGGATAGGAAAGGTTTAGAGGGATATGGGCCAAACGCGGGGAAATGGGACTAGCTTTGAGGGGGACGTTGGTCAGCATCGACATGTTGGGCCGAAGGGCCTGTTTCCATGCTGTATGACTCTATGACTTTCTGACAGGAATTCTGTGAGACCCTCTCTCGCTGCTGCCCTGTAATTTATCCACCTATCACCACCCAGCACCCCTTCCTCTCACCCTTTATACTGGCCCTCTTCCCTGGATATTTCAGTCCAGATGAAAGGTCTCAACTCGAAACGTTGACTGTCCATTTCCCTCCAAAGATGCTGCCCGACCCGCTGAGTTCCTCCAGGTTTTTTTTCCAGGGATATGTCCCTTTCGTAAATTGAGGAACTGCTGCATATTAAGGATGAGATTGACAGACATGCAGATGCTGGAAACCAGAACAAAAAACAATCAGCTGGTGGAACTCAGTGGGTCGAGCAGCATCTGTGGAGGGAAATGAATAACGTATATTCTGTGTGTTGTCTGTACCTACACGACTACGACGCTGCTGCAAGCAAGTTTTTCACTGTACCTGTACCTCACCGTACCTGTGCACAGAACAGCGGGGCCTTTGGGGTCCATGTCTCCATAGATCCCTCAAGGTTGTCGCGCAGGTCGATAGGGTTGTTAAGAAGGCATATGGTGCGTTGGCCTTCATTAGTTGGGGGTATTGAGTTCAAGAGCCGTGAGGTGATGTTGCAGCTCTATAGGACTCTGGTCAGACCACACTTGGAGTATTGTGTTTCAGTTCGGGTCACCTCATTATAGAAAGCATTGCGGAAGCTTTGAAAGGTTGAAGAGGAGATTTACCAGGATGCTGCCTGATTGGAGAGCATGTCTTATGAGGATAGGCTGAGTGAGCTTGGGCTTTTCTCTTTGGAGAGAAGGAGGACTAGAGGTGACTTGATAGAGGTGCACAAGATGATAAGAGGCATAGATTGAGTGGACAGTCAGAGACTTTTTCCCAGGGCGACAATGGCTAACACGAGAGGACATAATTTTAAGGTGATTGGAGGAAGGTATAAGGGGGATGTCAGGGGTAAGTTTTTTACACAGAGAGTGGTGGGTGCATGGAACGCACTGCTGGCAGAGGTTGTGGGGGCAGATACATTAGGGACATTTAAGAGACTCTTAGATAGACACATGAATGATACAGAAATGGGGGGCTATGTGGGAAGGAAAGGTTAGATAGATCTTAGAGCAGGATAAAATGTCAGCACATTGTGGGCCAAAGGGCCTGTACTGTGCTATAGTGTTCTATGTTCTATGTAAGACGAATAAACTTGACTTGATCCCAAAATGAGTAATATCATTGAAAGCTCAAACATTCATGGCCCTCTAAAATAATCAGTTGGATAGTTTATTTTGTATAAATGGTACAGTTTAAATCTACCCAAACCTTTTCCATTTTTGAATTGATTCCAAGAATATGAAGTCATGAACGATAGCAGGGATTGAACAATCAGTCCCTGGAACGTGGTCCGCCATCATACGAGGTCATGGCGGAACCTCTGCCTTATCTACTTCCCAAGTCCCCAATATATTATAAAATGGAAATACTCAGCAGGTCGAGCAGCAGCTGTGGAGGCAGAGACAGAGTTAATGCTTTAGGTCGATAACCTTTCATCAGGACACAAATCCCTCAGAGCCCAGAAACCAATTGACTCAACCTTGAACATACCTCAACATTTGAGCACATACCCTTACCTCTCCGGGGGATTAATTCTTAATTTTCTGAGTGAGGGAATTTCTCCTCCTGAGAAATGGCTGATCGCTGATCCTAAAACTCTGCCCCAAAGTTCCTGACTGTCCGGCCTGTGGAAACAGCCTCTCCCATCTCCTCTCTGCCTGATATCCAGCATGCTTTTATTTGCGATGTTGCTTGGAATATGAGGGAATAAGTCTCAGAGAAAATTATTGGGGGAATAGGTTGCGTAGCATAGTCGATGGGTCAAATGGCCTTCTATGTCATAAGGAAATATGAAATACAGAAAATAAGGATCACCTTGCAGTAGAATGTACTTACTCTACCATATTCCACAGTGATGGATCATTGGACTCCTAACAGGAATAGTTTGAGGACAGATCCAGTTTGCCACTCTCCCTTGGATCCCAGGGGGCTTTTATTTTATTGACCAGCCCACCGTTTGGGACATTGTCAAAGGGTTTGCTAAAATCCACTTCTGTTGATTTTTATTACATCCTCAAAATACATTGCCCCGTCAGATGCAACCTTCCCTTCATAATCCACGCTGACTGCCCTTGCTTAATCTGTGATGTTTGAAATGAAGGTGAATGCCACCTGAGGGAGTGTACTCCCATAATCTTCCCACATCTAAGTGAAACTAGGTGGGCTCGAATTACTTGTTTTATATTATTTTCCCTTTTTAAACAACAATGCAATGTCAGCAATCCTCCCTGGGCCACCTACTTTCTTCTGATGATATCGCTGGGTGGGGGCCCAGCCTTCTTCTTCAGAGCTGAGAGTATGACTTGCCAAACCAGTTCCACTTTAACACTGGAGCAACTCAGTGCCAAAGGACCAATTGGCAATGACCAGCTGATAGAACCAAGGATCCATTCCTCCACATTCACACCCACCCACAATGCAAGAACCTAGTTATGGCCCCACAACCAAAGGGTGAAGCCTGGTCCACTGGTGCCTGGACAATCCTGCAACCATTAGTCTATCAAATTAGGAAGCAAGTTTATTAAGTGGATAAGTTTAATAAGTTTAATAAATGAGTGAGCAGCAAGTTCCTGAGCATCAACATCTTGGAAGATCTATCCTGGGCCCAACACATTGATGCAATCATGAAGAAGGCACATCAATGGCTCTTCATTAGGAGATTTGGTACGTCACCAAAGGCTCTTGCAAATTTCTAGATGTACGGTGGAGAGCGTTCTGACTGGTTGCATCACTGACTGGTGTGGAGGCTCCAATGCACAGGATCGCGAGAGGCTGCAAAGGGTTGTAGACTTAGCCAGCTCCATCACGGGCACAACCCTTCCTGCCATCAAGGACATCTTCAAGAGGCGGTGCCTCAAGAAGGCGCCATCCATCACTAAGGACCCTCACCATCCGGGACATGCCCTCTTCTCGTTACTACCATCAGGGAGCTTCTTCCCCTCCGCCACCAGATTTTTGAATGGTCCATGAACCCATGAACACTACTTTGTTATTCCTGTTTTATTGCATTATTTATCTATTTATTTATTTTGTAATTTATAGTAACTTCATGTCTTTGCACTGTCCTGCTGCTGCAAAACAACACATTTCATGACATATGTCAGTGATAATAAACCTGATTCTGACAAAAATATTAACACGGATAACAGGAAGCACCAAAAAACTTACTTTGATAATGACCAGATAGTTTATTATCAGCAATGTTGTATCCATGATACATGTTGGCTGGACACTGGGAGAACTTCCACGTTCTTCCTTGAAGTAGTGCCGGGGAATGAGTTACGTCCTCAGATGATTGCTCCTTCCAAAATGATGGCCCCCCCCAATGGACTAACATCACAATGGAGTAACAACCTTGTCAACTAGTTTGTTAATGACCTCATTCTCGATCAACGGCAGAGACGGGATCCCCTTCTCCCCAGAGCACTGGTTCAAAACCAGACTTAGCTCCAGGAGTGAAGTATTGCATTACAGAGCCAGTTTTCTCTCTGGTGTGTCAAACACTCACTGCACAGAGGTGCTGAGAATTTCAGCCCTGGGAGAATCCAGCAGGTTTGCTTAACAAATGTCTTGCTGAGATACTGGGGATTAGTTTGTATTTCTGAGGTGTGGTCACAGTGTGGGTTCAGTGAGTGGGAGATTGCCCAATCCATGTTGAGCCTGCTTTGGGTGGGCTAACCACTGGAATAAATGGGCAACAGTTTTGTTCCCCAACATTAGTAACATCCATCATGCTCATCATCTGGAAGGTATTGGCTCAAGTATGTTGCGAAGTTTAACATTGATAGGTCTTGCATATCTGGGTTGTTAGGATCCCACAATGGCCTCAAGCATTTGCTCTTTATTGTAAGGTAGAGACATGCGCATCAATGCCCAGCTTTTGGAACCATGTTATGGGCTCACAGTATGAACATCGGCTAATATACCCCAAAGGAGGTTGGACAAGGCCATCCTTGGTGATATGTTCCATTGTTTGACCCTCATTGCGGCCAGCATAACAAAGATTTGATTTGATTTTTGCTCGGTGAATTGAGGGCTCTGGGCTTCTGGCGTGGAATAAGAGGTGAGGCCCGTGGCAGATCAGCCATGATCATATTGAATGGCGGGGCAGGATTGAGGGCCGAGTGGCCTACTCCTGCTCCTGTTTTCTTGTGTTCTTGAGGTAACAATCAGAATCAGAACCAGGTTTATTATCACTGACGAATGTTGTGAAATGTGTTTTTTTGCGGCAGCAGTACAGTGCAAGGCATAAAAATTACTGTAAGTTACAAAAATAAATAAATAGTGCAAAAGAGGAATAACGAGGTGGTGTTCATGGTTTCATGGACCGTTCAGAAATCTGATGGCGGAGGGGAAGAAGCTGTTTCTGAAACACTGAGTGGGGGTCTTCAGGCTCCTGTACCTCCTCTCTGATGGTAGTAATATGAAGAAGGCATGTCTTGGATGGTGAGGGTCCTTAATGATGGATGCCGCCTTCTTGAGGCATCGCCTCTTGAAGATGTACTCGATGGCGGGGAGGGTTGTGGCCATGATGGAGCTGGCTGAGTCTACAACCCTCTGCAGCCTCTTGTGATCCTGTGCATTGGAGTCTCCGTACCAGGCAGCGACGCAACCAGTCAGAATGCTCTCCACCGTAGATCTGTAGAAATTTGCGAGAGTCTTTGGTGACAGACCGAATCTCCACAAACTCCTAATGAAGTAGAGCTGCTGGCGGGCCTTCTTCATGATTGCATCAATGTGTTGGGCCCAGGATAGATCCCCTGAGCTGTTGACACCCAGGAACTTGAAGCTGCTCACCCTTTCCACCGCTGATCCCTCAATGAGGACTGGTGTGTGTTCTCCCGACTTCCCCTTCCTGAAGTCCACAATCAATTCCTTGTTCTCGCTGACGTTGAGTGCTAGGTTGTTGTTGCGACACCACTCAACCAGCCGACCTATCTCACTGCCGTACGCCTCCCCGTCACCATCTGAGATTCTGTCAACAACAGTGGTGTCATTGGCAAATTTATAGATGGTGTTTGAGCTGTGCCCAGCCACACAGTCATGAGTGTAGAGAATTTCTTGAATTTCTTCCAACCCCCTAAACACCAATTTTCATCCATCCCGACTTTCTGAGCATCCCTGACTTCTTTTGTTTGACCAATCGTGGCCCTGCCTTTGACTGCCAAATCCCCAAGCTCCCTCAGTCTCTTCCCCTCCCTTCCCCTCTCTCTCCTCCTTAGGACTTGCCTTTGACTGAACCTCCCACCACCTGCCCTGGTGCCTCATAGGGTCACAGAGTCACAGAGCAATACAGCACGGATACAGGCCCTTCGGCCCAACTAGTCCATGCCAACCATGGTGCCCACCCATCTAGTCCCAATTACCTGCATTCAGACCATATGTCTCTGAGCCCCACCGCTCTGTGTACCTATCCAAGTGCTTCTTAAGTAACACTGTTGTACCTGCCTCACCCACTTCCTCTGGCAGCTTGTTCCATATACTATAGAACCATAGAACCATAGAACCAGACAGCACAAAACAGGCCCTTCTGCCCACCGTGTCGTGCCATCCATCAGACCACCCTCACACTACCTAACCCCTTCCTCCCGCATATCCGTCTATTTCACGTTCCTCCATATGTCTATCCAACAAGCTCTTGAACCTGTTCAATGTATCTGCCTCCACCACCACCCCAGGCAGTGCATTTCATGCACCAACCACTCTCTGGGTGAAAAACCTCCCTCTGACATCTCCCCTGAACCTCCCACCCATAACCTTAAAGCCATGCCCTCTCGTCTTGAGCATTGGTGCCCTGGGAAGGAGGCGCTGACTGTCTACTCTATCTATTCCTCTCAATATTTATATACCTCTATCATGTCTCCTCTCATCCTCCTCCTTTCCAGTGAATAAAGCCCTAGCACCTTAAGCCTCTCCTCATATTCAATACCCTCCAATCCAGGCAGCATCCTGGTAAATCTCCTCTGCACCCTCTCCAATGCCTCCACGTCCTTCTTATAATGAGGCGACCAGAACTGAACACAGTACTCTAAATGTGGCCTAACTAGAGTTTTGTAAAGCTGCATCGTAACCTCGCGGCTCTTAAACTCAATCCCATGACTTATGAAAGCCAACATCCCATTGGCCTTCTTAACTGCTCTTTCCACCTGTGAGGCAACTTTCAACGAACTGTGAATATGAACCCCCAGATCCCTCTGCTCCTCCACACTGCCAAGTACCTTGCCGTTTACCCTGTACTCTGCCCTGGAGTTTGTCCTTCCAAAGTGTACCACCTCACACTTCTCCGGATTGAACTCCATCTGCCACTTGTCAGCCCAGCTCTGCATCCTATCAATATCCCTCTGTAAGCTCCGACAGCCCTCCACACTATCCACAACACCGCCTATCTTAGTGTCGTCCGCAAACTTACTAACCCAGCCCTCCACCCCCTCATCTAAGTCATCTATAAATATCACAAAAAGTAGAGGTCCCAGAACCGATCCCTGCGGGACACCACTAGTCACTGCCTTCCAATCCGAGGGCACTCCTTCCACCACAACCCTCTGCTTTCTACATGCAAACCAATTCCTAATCCACACAGCCAAGCTTCCTTGGATCCCTTGGCCTCTGACCTTCTGAAGAAGCCTACCATGAGGAACCTTATCAAATGCCTTACTAAAATCCATGTAAACCACATCCACCACACTGCCCTCATCAATCTTCCTGGTCACCTCCTCAAAGAACTCTATCAGGCTTGTGAGGCAAGATCTTCCCTTCACAAAGCCATGCTGGCTGTCCCTAATCAGTCCATGATTCTCTAGGTGTTCATAAATCCTATCCCTTAGAATCCTTTCTAACAGCTTACCCACCACAGACATGAGACTCACCGGTCTATAATTCCCTGGCCTATCCCTATTACCTTTTTTGAACAAGGGGACCACATTCGCAATCCTCCAATCCTCCGGCACCACCCCCGTAGACAACGAGGACTCAAAGATCCTTACTAGCGGTTCAGCAATCTCCTCCCTAGCCTCTCGAAGCAGCCTGGGGAAAATCCCGTCAGGCCCCGGAGATTTATCTGTCTTAATATTATTTAACAACTTCAACACATCCTCTCTCTTGATATCAACAACCTCGAGAACATTACCCCTACCAGCACTCCCTTCCGCATCATCAAGAAACCCTCTCCCTGGTGAATACCGAAGAGAAGTACTCATTGAGAACTTCTCCCACCTCCGCCGCCTCCAGGAAAATTCTCCCACCTTTGTCCTTAATCGGACCTACCTTTACCCTAGCCATCCTCCTACCCTTCACGTACTTGAAAAAGGCCTTGGGATTTTCCTTAACCCTACTAGCCAAAGCCTTTTCATGTCCCCTTCTAGCTCTCCTCAGCCCTTTCTTAAGTTCCTTCCTCGCTACCCTATATTCCTCACGGGCCCTGTCTGAACCTTGCTGCTTATACCTCACGTATGTTACCTTCTTCTCCCTAACAAGTCGTTCCACCTCTCTCGTCACCCACGGTACCTTCACCCTGCCATTCCTTCTCTGCCTCACCGGGACATATTTATCCCTAACATCCTGCATAAGATCCTTGAATATCGACCACATCCCCATGGTACATTTTCCTTCAAAAAGGACATCCCAATTTACACTCCCAAGTTCTCTCCTTATAGCCTCGTAGTTCGCCCTTCCCCAATTGAAAAACCTCTTGTCCTCTCTGCACCTGTCCCTGTCCATGACAATTTTAAAGGTTATGGAGCAATGGTCACTGTCCCCCAAATGCTCACCCACCAATAGATCCTTCACCTGTCCCGGTTCATTTCCTAAAACTAGATCTAACATGGCATTCCCTCCAGTCGGCCCGTCAACATACTGCATCAGGGAACCCTCCCGGACACATTTAACAAATTCTGTCCCATCTAAACCTTTGGCACTAAGCAGGTTCCAGTCTATATTTGGGAAGTTGAAGTCTCCCATTATAACAACCCTGTTATTTCTGCTTCTCTCCAAACACTGCCTGCCAATCTGCTCCTCTATATCTCTACTGCTACCGGGGGGCCTATAGAATACTCCTAGTAGAGTAACTGCTCCTTTCTTGTTCCTTAACTCCACCCATACGGACTCTAGAGATGATCCTTCTACAACATCCATCTTTTCCACAGCCGTAACAGTGTCCCTGACCAGTATCGCCACCCCTCCACCTCTTCTCCCCCCTTCCTATCCCTCTTAAAACACCGAAAACCAGGAATATTCAATATCCACTCCTCTCCTGATGTCAGCCACGTCTCAGTAATAGCCACAATATCAGAGTCCCCCATACTTATCCAAGCCCTCAGTTCATCCCCCTTATTCCTGACACTTCTTGCATTTAAGTAAACACACTTCAGTCCATCTACCTTACTACTTTTACAGCCTGTATTCTGCTTCTCCTTCCCCAAAGCCTCTCTACCTGTTTGATCTAACTTTTCCCCATCCCCTTCTTCCTCTGACCTACTCCTCCGGTTCCCTTCCCCCTCACAAACTAGTTTAAACCCTCCTGTACCACCTTAGCAAATCTCGCCGCAAGAATATTGGCCCCCTTCTGGTTCGGGTGTAACCCGTCCTCTCTGTACAGGTCCCACCTTCCCGAGAAGAGATCCCAATGATCCAGAAATCTAAAACCCTCCCTCCTGCACCAACTTCTCAGCCACACATTTATCTGCCACCTCCTCCTATTCCTACCTTCACTATCACGTGGCATTGGCAGCAATCCCGAGATTGCTACCCTTGAGGTCCTGTTCCTCAATTTTCTGCCTAGCTCCCTGAACTCACTCTGCAGGACCTCATCCCCCTTCCTACCTATGTCATTGGTGCCAATATGGACCACAACTTCTGGCTGCTCTCCCTCCCACTCAAGAATTCTGTGGGCCCGATCAGTGACATCCCGGACCCTGGCACCTGGGAGGCAACATACCATCCGGGATTCATGCTCACTGCCACAGAACCTCCTGTCTGTTTCCCTGACTATCGAGTCCCCTATCACTACCGCATGTCTCTTTCCCACCCTTCCCTTCTGAGCAGCAGTACCAGTCCCAGTGCCAGAGACCTGGTAACTGCAGCTAGGCCCCTGCAGGTCATCCCCCTCAACAGCTTCCAAGGCAGAAAACTTGTTACTGAGGGGAACAGCCTCCGGGGCTCTCTGTCCTGTCTGCCTGCCTGACTTCTTCTTCCTCTTCCCTCCCCTGACCGTCACCATTCTATCTGCCTCCTGAACCTCAGATGTACCTACCCTAAGGGGGGTGACTGTCACCTGATGCACCGTGTCTACATAACTCTCTCCCTTCCTTATGCTGCGCAGTGTTTGTGGCTGCGAGTCCAGCTCATCAACTCTGAGCCGAAGTTCATCCAGCCTCAAGCACCTACTGCAGATGTGGCCATCTTGGACCGCAGCAAGGTCCACGAGTTCCCACATCGAACAGCTGCAGCACACCACCATGTCCTCCATCTGACTACCTTTTTTTTTCCCTAGTTAGTCCCACCTACAAATCTATAATGACCAAAAGATAAACCTTGCCTTTACCTACTTACCAGCTACTTACCCTCCTTGCCCCTTCACGCCGAAGCCCCTTGAGCCAAAGCCCAGAACACTCTGCTGCTACTCACTCCGCTGCCCGCTCCAACGCTGCCCGTTCTCCAGGCTGTTTGCTTTTTAAGCTGCCCGCGCCGCGCCTGCGCAGTCCAGCCCCCACTCGACTACTTAAAAAACTTATTAAAAAATCTAAACCTTACACTAAAAACCCTAACAAAAACTAACCCTTACACCCAAAAACCACCCTCTGCGTGAAAAAGTTGTTTAAATCTTTCCCCTCTCACTCTAATCCAATGCCCTATAGTTTTGAACTCCCCTACCCTGGGGAAAAGACTGTTACCGTCCACCTTATCTATGCATCTCATAATTATAAACATTTCTATAAGGTCGCCCCTCATTCTCCTAGGTTCCAAGGAATAAAGACCCAGCCTGGCCGACCTCTCCCTATAACTCAGGCCCTTGAGTCCTGGCAACATCCTCGTAAATCTTCTCTGCACTCTTTCCAGTTTAACCACGTCTTTCCTATAACAGGGTGACCAAAACTGTAGACAGTGCTCCAAGCGTGGCCTCAACAACGACTTATACAACTGCAACATCATGTCCCAACTCCTGTACTCAGTGCCCTGACTGATGAAAGCCAGCGTGCTAAACGTCTTCTTCACCACCCTGTCTACCTGCGATGCCGCTTTCAATGAACTCTGCACTTGTACTCCTAGGTCCCTCTGTTCTACTATACTTCCTGGTGCCCTACCATTCATCATATAAGTCCTACGCTGGTTTGACTTTCTAAAGTGCATCATCTCACACTTATCTGTATTGAAATCCACTTACCACTCTTCGGCCCATTTCCCGAACTGATCAAGATCCCCCTTTAATCTACGATAACCTTCTTCACTATCAACGACACCTCTGAATTTTGTGCCATCTGCAAACTTACTGATCAAACCTTGTGCATTTGTATCCAAATCGTTTATTTAAATAACGAATAACAAGGGTCCCAACACTGACCCCTGCGGCACACCACTTGTCACTGGCCTCCGTTCCAAGAAACAACATTCAACCGCCACCCTCCGCTTCCTTCCCCTGAGCCAATTTTGAATCCACCGAACCAGCTCTCCCTGGATTCCATGGGACCTAACCTTCCAGACCAGCCTACCATGTGGGACCTTGTCGAAGGCCTTGCTGAAATCCTAACATACAACATCCACTGCCCTCCCCTCATCTGCCCTCTCAGTTACCCTTCCAAAGAACTCTAAACGAGTCATCAAACACGACTTTCCACGCACAAAGCCATGTTGACTCCCAATCAGATTCTGTCTATCCAAATGCTGATAGATCTTGTCCTCCTTCCTCAGTAGTTAGATGTTTTGCCATATTGAGGATGTTATGTAAGTGTAATAATTGTTGGAAATAAAAAGAGACTTTAGCAAAAGAGTGGTTATGTCAGGGAATATGAAGTAATGTGAAAGATAATGAAGCTTTCTTTTAAATTCACGGGTTATTGGCAAGACCACCCTCATTGTCCATGCCCCAGGTACGGACAGCAAACTTAAACTTCCTTCCCTAAAGAACATCAGTGAAGTTCATCATAGGCACATCCCTTCCCACCATCGGGAGTATCTACAGGAGGTGCTGCCTCAAGAAGGCAACATCTATCATCAAAGATCCCCCACCATCCGGGCTGTGCCATCTTCTCGCAGCTGCCATCGGGCAGGAGGTGCAGAAGCCTGAAGTCCCACACCACCAGGTTCAGGAACAGCTACTTCCCTTCAACCATTTGATTCTTGAACCAACCGGCACAACCCTAATCACTGCCTCAGTACAGCAACACTGGAACCACTTTGACCACTTTGCACTAAAATGGACTTTGTTTTAAATGTGTTCTTTCTTGTAAAAATTGTGTATAATTCATGCTTAATTTATGTTGTTCTTGCGAATGCTGCTTATCTGATGCTGTGTGCCTGTGATGCTGCTGCAAGTAAGTTTTTCATTGCACACATGGACTTGTGATTGTGACAATAAACTCGACTTTGACTTTGCTCTGTTTTACAACTACCTTGTAGTTTCCAGGTCATCACTGATGATGGGTTATTTAATACAACACTAACAGAAGTTCCATTAGCGCTGATGTTCCATTACCGGCTGGAATCAGAGAAACAACTCCACAATGATATAACAGATAAAAACTCCAGCATTTATTAAAAGTTAACCCATTGCACAGAGTGAAAAGAGTAGAAAATTTAGCCCCTTTATACATGTTTATGATAGCAGTTCATTGCTTCAACCACCAGTATAAAACCATTATGTCCCAATACACAGATTCCTGATGATACATAATATTTCAGTAAACCAGAACCGGTACAACCGTGAGCGCTCACTCCAGTCTCTGAGTCTGCTCACTATATTCTTCCACTTTACTTGATTCATCCACAACCTTGCCATCAACCAATGTTGTCGTGATGACTTTGACAATCTTCCTCGTTGTGACCTCAGCTGTTAAGTAAGAAGGGAAGATGAGGTTAAAGCTGAATTTTTAAATCTGACAGTTGGATTACCTATGTGATGGGACTTAATTGTATGAAAGACTATCTGATTGCTCATTCATCAACTGATGCCACTAATGGAATGTGAGAAGTGGTTTGAGACACAAGAGGCTGCAGATATTGGAATCTGGAGCAAAAAAAAACTGCTGGAGGAACTCAACGGGTCAGGCTGCAGCTGTGGAAGGAAATGGACGGTCGACGTCTGGACTGGGTGATTGCGGAGAGCCGGGAGTGTATGAAAGTTGACCACCTAGGAGTGCAAGTGCATAGTTCACTGAAAGTGGTGTCACCCATAGACAGGGCGGTGAAGAAGGCGTTTGGCACTCTGGCCTTCGTCAGTCAGGGCATTGAGTATAGGAGTTGGGAAGTTATGCTGCAGTTATATAAGACGTTGGTGCGGCCACACTTGGAGTATTGTGTACAGTTTTGGTCAGCCTGTTGTAGGAAAGATGTTATTAAACTAGAAAGAGTGCAGAAAAGATTTACCAGAATGTTGCCTGGACTTGGGGGCCTGAGTTACAAGGAGAGGTTGTGTAGAGGACTTTATTCCCTGGAATGTAGGAGATTGAGGGGTGACCTGACAGAGGTGAAAAGATCATGAGGGGCATAGACAGGGTGAAAGCACATCGTCTTTTTCCCAGGGAGGGGGAGCTAAAAACAAGAGGACATAGGTTTAAGATCAGAGGTGAGAGATTTAAAAGGGACATCAGGGGCAGCTTTTTCACACAAAGGGTGGTGCGTGTTTGGAACGAGCTGCCAGAAATAGCGGTTGGGGCGGGCACATCAGCAACATTTAAAAGCCACCTAGATAAGTACATGGGTAGGGGAGGTGTAGAGAGCTATGGGCCAAACGCGGGCAGATGGGACCAGCTCGCTGGGCAACACAGTCGGCATGGACGAGTTGGGCTGAAGGGCCACAGAGTGGAGGTGGAGAGGCTGAAAGGAGAGGGTGGGAGCAATGGGCACCACGGTGCGGAGCCAACCGTAACAAAGCTGGCAATGAGGCAAGAGGGTAAACCAGCCGGGAAGGCAATGGAGAGATGGGCATTAGCTGAAAATCCCACAATAGGGCCATAGATAGGGTCAATGCGCACAGTCCTTTTGCCAGGGTTGGGGAATCAAGAACTGCCTGGATTAGAGGGCATGTGCTATGAGGAGAGGTTGGACAAACTTGGGTTGTTCTCTCTGGAACGGCGGAGGCTGAGGGGAGACCTGATAGAGGTTTATAAGATTATGAGAGGCACAGATAGAGTAGACAGCTGGTATCTTTTTCCCCAGGGTCGAAATGTCTAATACCAGAGGGCATGCATTTAAGGTGAGAGGGGGTAAGTTCAAAGGAGATGCGTGGGGTTTTTACACAGAGAGTGGTGGGTGCCTGGGATGTGCTGCCAGGGGTGGGGGTCGAGGCAGATATGATAGAGGCGTCTAAGAGGCTCTTAGATAGGCACATGGATGTGAGGGAAATGGTAGGATGTGGACCTTGTGTAGGCAGAAGGGATTAGTTGAGTTGGGCATTTTATTACTAATGTAATTGGTTCAGCACAACATTGTGGGCTGGAGGGCCTGTTACTGTGCTGTACAGTTCTGTGTTCTATGTTCTAACAGGAGGACATAGGTTTAGGGTGAGAGGGGAGAGATTTAATAGAAACTTGAGGGGCAACTTTTTCAGTCAGAGGGTGGTCAGTATATGGAACGAGCCGCCAGAGGAAGTGGTTGAGGCAGGTACATTAACAACATTGAAAGTGTACTTGGACCAGTACACGGATAGGAAAGGTTTAGAGGGATATGGGCTAAATATGGGCAAATGGGACTGGCTTAGATGGGGATCTTGTTCGGCATGGACCAGTTGGGCCGAAGGGCCTGTTTCCTTGCTGTGTGACTCTATGACTCTATAATACGGTGGGAGAGGAGGCCACAGGGACAACAACTGGGGAAGATTGGGGTGGATGAGGTTAAGCAGCTTGGAAATGACTTTGTATTGAATATAAGGAATAGGAGCAAGAATTGGTCTTATCACCCTCCCAGCCCATGTGGTGATCCTCGGGAGTTCTCTACCCGTGAGTGCTGTGGGGGCAGAGTTAGTATCCTCATTACAAACCTGTAGGTTTTAGGATTATAAGGGAGCCAAGGCATAAGGCACTAGACCTCAACGCCACAAGATATAAGAGCAGAATTAGGCCATTCGGCCCATTGAGTCTGCTCCACCATTTTTAGTTAGTGCAGTAAAGTGGTGCTGAGGTAAAAGGTCAGCCATGAAATGGCAGAGCAGACATCGGGGACTGAATGGCCAATCCCTGCTTCTACTCCTTCTGTTCTTAGACCAGGGAAAAGGATAACGGGGAAACAGATGCTGGTACTATCACCATGACCAACATGGCATTAAGCTTTGTTTTAAAAGTGTCGTTCTTAAATCCCCATCCTCTTTACCCGAGGCAGCAGACAGGAGCTGTATTAGTTCATCCCAGCAAGATGATGGGCAGTGAGGTGGAGAGTGTGGACAATACCTATCAACACCTAAGGCATGCGAATGACCTTCGACACATAGATACTTACGAGGAGGACTTGGAGTTCGTGGAGGGGGATCTGGCTTCACACTGCAGTGATAAGACAGACAGCGGTAAGACACAAAGTTGACTTACTGTGCAGTTTGTTCAAGGCCATTTTAACCAAAGTCATTATAAGTTGTCACAGTTCAGTTATACAATTAAATGATGACAGCCTGATTCAATGATTCTCATACAAGCAGCAGTTATCACTCTCAGTAGTTGTAGAATCAGCACAGTAGCAGGCCCTTCATGCCCTGACTCTTCACCAACCACCAACCACCAACCACTCACTTATACTAATCCCAATCTAATCCCATTTTATTCTCCCCACATTCCCATCAACTCCACCCCCACCCCCCCATTGCTTTCCATCCACAGACCTTTGCTTCCAAGTTACCCAGATTTTTATGGCTGTTCAATGCAACAGCCCTTCTGAAACGCTGCAGTGGGATTACATGCACGACCACTGGCGCCTCAGTGTCATGTCCCATGCAACGGACAGCACCTCTGAGAATGGACACCACCACTTGACCCCATGTTCAAACTCAGGATGGAAGCTTCAAACCCAGGGGGAAAGCTGCCAGCAGGTAAGCAGGAAGGCCCAGTTTGGGTTGTGTTCACAATGAGTTTGCCTGCCACCTGGAGACCTTGAAGGCAGAATACAAGGTTAATGGCAGGACTCTTAGCAGTGTGGAGGAACAGAGGGATCTTGGGGTCCACGTCCATAGATCCCTCAAGGTTGCCGCGCAGGTCAATAGGGTTGTTAAGAAGGTGTATGGAGTGTTGGCCTTCATTAGTCGGGGGATTGAGTTCAAGAGCTGTGAGGTGATGTTGCAGCTCTATAGAACTCTGGTCAGACCACACTTGGAGTATTGTGTTCAGTTCTGGTCGCCTCATTATAGGAAGGATGTGGAAGCTTTAGAGAGGGTGCAGAGGAGATTTACCAGGATGCTGCCTGGATTGGAGAGCATGTCTTATGAGGATAGGTTGAGCGAGCTCAGGCTTTTCTCTTTGGAGAGTAGGAGGATGAGAGGTGACTTGATAGCGGTGTACAAGGTGATAAGAGGCATAGATCGAGTGGACAGTCAGAGACTTTTTCCCAGAGCGACAATGGCTAACATGAGGGGACATAATTTTAAGGTGATTGGAGGAAGATATAAGAGGGATGTCAGGGGTAAGTTTTTTTGCACAGAGAGTGGTGGAACGCACTGCTGGCAGAGGTTGTGGGGGCAGATACATTAGGGACATTTCAGAGACTCTTAGATAGACTCATGAATGATAGAGAAATAGGGGGCTATGTGGGAGGGAAGGGTTCGATAGATCTCACAACATTGTGGGCCGAAGGGCCTGTACTGTGCTGTAGTGTTCTATGTTCTATGTTCAGAAGCCCCTCAGGAACAGTGCTAAGAGCCTTCTTCAGGGTCTTCCATGGTTCCAGCTGAGCCGACAGCAGGAACCCAACAAGTGCAGGGGTTTGACAAGTGCCTCCACACACTTTGCAACAGTGGCCTTCTGTTGCCAAAGCTGTAACATTTGGAAGCTAAGCTCAACCTTATGTTACCCATTTAACCACAGGTCTCCACTAAACAAAACTCTGGCAATTACACTTTTCTGCAATACGTTTCTGTTACCTCATGTTCCCGTTGAGTAAGCGCCTGTACTCAGCAATCTCTGCCTCCAGAGTTTGTTTGATTTTTAGAAGATCATCGTAGTTGTCTTTGTGTCTCAAGATTTCATTCCGTAGATCGACCAACTGAGCTTCATGCTGGGAGATAACTAACTGCAGCTTATTGAACTCCTCCTCATTTCTCTTCTCAGTCTCTCCCAGTATATTTTCGAGTCCATTGATCTGTGAAATTTAACAAAAGATACTCCAATGAGCTAAAAGGTGAATTACAAATTTCGTTTGTTTTCTCTTAACCATTGCATGAGTACGAACCTATATTTCAATATAGGAAAATCCATAATAATCAGTATGCAAAGTTATGAAAATTGAATCTGCTCAGCAACTATGGCAGTCTGAGGACTTCTCTATCATCTTAACCTTTGATAAAATCCTTTGACCATTCCAACTAGTTTTACCTTTCAGAAGAAGTAGATCCTTTAATTAACTTATTTATTCTACACCTTTCCTGTTACTACAACAAAAGGACTGCCTTGTTTGGAAATTACATTTGCATATATTACACAAGAGCTGAAAGAACAGGAGCCAGCGATTCAGTGCCTTGAGCCCGTTGCACCATTCAGCGACAAAGGAAAATTAACAACAGCTGCAGATGCTGAAAATCTGAAGCAAAAACAGGTCATGCTGGGAACACTTAGCAGGTCAGGCAGCGTCTGTGGAGAGAAAGAGAGAGACTGAGACAATGTTTCAAGTTGAAGAAGCAGCGTAGTGGGATTATATGCACGGCATCTCTTCAAATTGCAACGTTAACTCTTACTTCTCTCTCTACAGATGCTGCCTGGCCTGCTGAGTGTTTCCAGCATTTGCAGTCGTTTGTGGTACCATACAGTAAGATCACAGCTGATCTGATACTTGCCTCAGCTTCAGCCTCTCTTCCCTTTCACCCCCAAGAATCGGTCCATCTTTGGAAATATTCAATGACTCCACTCCACAGCTCTCAGGGGTTGAGAATTCCAAGGATTCACAAACCTCTGACAGAAGAAATCTCTCCTCCATCCTAATTGGGTGATCCCTTATCCAATGGAACTATTCCATGAAACTCTGTGGCTGATCCCAGACTCACCCATGAAGGGAAACTTTCTATCAACATTCAGGACAGCTTCCTGTGTTGTATCCTTCTTTAATCAGATGCCATCCAAAACTCTGTGGCTGGACTTAAGGAAGTAATAGCAGAGCATTTGGGAAATCATATCAGATGAGGCGTAGTCAAGTGTGGCTTCATGAATGGGTAAGTGTTTCTGACAAATTTATTCAAATTTTATGAGGAAGTCTTGACCAGAGTGAATGGGGGGAATGGAGGTGTATTGTACTGGGACAAACGAGAAGTCTACAGGGTATAGACTTCTGCGTTGGATTGGAGATTTGTTTTACATGGACACACAGGGAAGTAAGCCCATGTGACAGGTTGCCAGCTGCAAATGTGGTGACAGGTTGGGAAGCCGCTTTGGTCATGGAACTATAGAGTCAAATGGCACGGAAGTAGGCCCTTCGGCTCAACGAGTCTGTGCTGACCACAAACCTCCCATTTACTCTAACCCTACACTCATCCCATTTTATTCTCCCCACACTCCCATCAACCCTCTCCATGCTGGACCAACCGCCTACACGGCAGAGGCAATTTACAGGAGCCAATTAATCCACCAACCTGCATGTTGTTGGGACGTGGGGGGAATCCAGGAGGACGTGGAAACGGCACCTGGGTCTGAGGTCAGGACAGAACAGAGGTTCCTGGAACTGTGCCATCGTTACCCAGACAACATAGAACAGTACAGCGCAGGAACAGGCCCTTCGGCCCACCATGTCTGTGCTGAGCATGATGTCAAATTAAACTAATCCCTTCAGTCCATACATGATCCCTGTCCTTTGCTTGCCCTGTGCATGGGCCTGTCTAAGAGCCTCTTAAACCCCTCTATTGTATCTGCCTCTACCCCCACCCCTGGCAGCCTGTTCCAGACACCCACCGAAACTTGCCCTGCACATCTCATTTAAACTTCCCCCCCCTTTCACCTTAAAGTTATGCCTTCTAGTATTCAACATTTCTACCCTGGGATAAAGATTCTGTCTACCCTATCTCTCGGTATTTTATAATCTTTGATCAGGTTTCTCCTCAGCCCCGAGAAAACAACCCAAGCTTGTCCAACCTCTATTTCTAACCAACAATTTGAGAAGGAGAAGTGGAATTGTGAATCCTTGGAATATTTGCTTCTTCAAGTTTTCTCACAGAACAGGTCTAATCAGTCCTGCCCTGTCCCGCATTGATACCGTTGGCAGTACCTGTGCCTTCAGGGTTTCCAGCTCCACCTCCAGACCTTGTGCCGTTTGCCGTTTAACGTTGATTTCAGCTTTAGCATCGTCTAATGCTTTTGAATTCTGCTCAACTTCAGTGGTCACAACCTGAATCTGTATTGGGAACAGAAACGCCGTAAATTCTGACCTGGCATGTTACGGCTACAGACTGACGCAATAATTATACTCCAAGTATGCAAATAAATTCAGAAAAGTTACTTTGTGCCTGCATGTGTGATACTAACATCAGCAAACCGATCTGTTCTAACCAAATTCATGGTCAATCATTGAGTCATAGCATTTAACAGTTCACAATTCTATGCCTATCATATGTTTTGTTTTTACACGGTACATTTTGTCCAGCATCTAAGGAAAATATTTTGCAATTTTTCAACATTAAGAATGTCGAGGCAGGATTGGATTCAAATGTAAATCGCTGCACTCTGTGCAAACTTCTTGCATTTCCAATGAAGAATAAGAGAAGATATAGAAACTGCTATAGGAAAGATGTTATTAAATTAGAAAGAGTGCAGAAAAGATTTGTACATTGCCGGGACATGAGGGACTGAGCTATAAGGAGACGTTGGGACTTTATTCCTTGGATCACAGGAGACTGAGAGGTGATCTTATAGAGGTGTATAAAATCACGAGGGGTACAGATAAGGTGAATGCATTCAATCTTTTTCCCAGGCTTGGCGAATCAAGAACTAGAGGGCACAGGTTTAAGGCGAGAGGGGAGAGATTTAATAGGAACTTGAGGGGCAATTTTTTTACACCAAGGCTGGTATCTATGTGGAATGAGCTGTCAGAGGAAGTTCTTGAAGCAGGTACAATGACAACATTTAAAGGACATTTGGACAGGTACATGGGTAGGAAAGGTTTAGAGGGATATGGGCCAAACGTGGGCAAATGGGACTAGTTTGGATGGGGCATCTTGGTTGGCATGGACCAGTTGGGCTGAAGGCTCCATGCTGTATGGCTCTATGACAGGATGAAGATTGAAGTCTCATGAACTGATACTGTGTGAAGAAGGTTGTAACGACAGTGCCAGCTTTGAGAATCCTTACCTGCGACTGGTACCAGGCTTCAGCGTCAGCTTTGTTTTTCATGATTAAATTTTCATATTCAGTCCTGACCTTCGCCACAAGTTCAGAGATATCAGTTTCCTTATTCGATGACACACTCACAGAAACCTTCTCAGTCTTCAACTGGGCTTTCAGCCCGTTAATCTCCTGCCACACAACAACACAGTCTGAACAGTTGAACAACATGCTCTCTTCGTTCTGGGGTTCCCTACTTAGCAACCCCCCCCCTCCATCTAACCCTTCCTCTTGGTAGCAATGATTGTCTTTATGGGATGGCAGGCAATGTGAAGGTCTCCAGAACTAATGTCCATAAAGATAAGGTAGTCACAAATAATCCAGTCAGAAATTCAGAAGCGATGCAGGGGGTACTGAGAGTGTAGGGTTCACCTCAGTAGTGTTTGAGGCAATTAGCAGAGATGGGTAAATTTTAAATTGGTACATTGGTTTATTATTGTCACACGTGCTGAGGTACAGTGAAAAACTTTGTTTTGCATGCCATCCATACAGATCAATTATTCCACAGTGCATTGAGGTAGTACAAGGGAAAACAACAACAGAATGCAGAATAAAGTGTTACAGTGTCAGAAAAAGTGCAGTGCAGGCAGATGATAAGGTGCAAGGGCCATGACGAGGTAGATTATGAGGTCAAGAGTCCACTTTATCGTACTGGGGGATCGTTTGATAGTCTTATAGCAGCGGGATAGAAGCTGTCCTTGAGCCTGGTGGTACGTGCTTTCAGGCTTTTGTATCTTCTGCCTGATGGGATGGGGGGGAAGAAGAGAGAATGTCCGGGGTGGGTGGGGTCTTTGATTATGCTGGAGCATCACACACAAAGTGCTGAAGGAATTCAGGACCACTGATAATCTGATCTGGACCATCGATAATTAAAACAATTAAATACACATAAATTTTTATTAAGTGCGAGTATCCTTCATGTCACAAAACTACTGGATCATTGTAAGTTGTAATTTCAGGTGAGGGGGGGAAAGTTTAAAGGAGACGTGCAGGGCAAGTTTTTTACACAGAGAGTGGTGGGTGCCTGGAATGTGCTGCGGGGGGTGGTGGTGGAGGCAGATACGATAGTGGTATTTAAGAGGATCTTAGATAGAATGGAGGAAGTGTAGACTCCATGGAGGGGAGGCTGGTTTCTGTGATGTGCTGAGCTGGGTCCACAACTCTCTGCAGTTTCTCGCGGTCAAGGGCAGAGCAGTTGCCATACCAAGCTGTGATGCATCCAGATAGGATGCTTTCTATGGTGCATGGATAAAAATTGGCGAGGGTCAAAGGGGACATGCCAATTTAAGGGTTAGTTAGCTAAGTACAATAAGATAACTGAAAAAACTTTGCATTTTGCAGCAGCTCTGTTTAGGAGGAGCCCCCAAAGTGCTTTGTAGCCAATGAAACATTTTGGAATGTACTTCTGTGAGGTAGAAAGTATGAAAGCCATGTCGAGCAAGCTCCAATAGAGAGTTAAAAATAAAAAATGCTGGAAATACTCAGCAGGTCAGGCTGCATCTGTGGGAAGAGAAACCGAGTCAATGCTTCAGATCAGCACACTTCAGTTCGGGGGTAATCGGGATGGACAACTAATGCTGACGCTGTCTCTGTGAGTGAAGCTGCCCTTACCTCTGCCTGGTTCTTCTTCAGGAACAGAATTTCTTCAGTCAACAGATCAGACTCGTTCCTCAGAGAGACGGCGTTGACCTCATATTCCTCCTTGACGCGCCTCAGACGGTCAATGTCGTTCTCCACGGCCTGACGGACAAGTGATTCGGACTCCAGCCTGGAATAGGATAGAGGCACAGAATCTAGAAACCTCTGAAATTAAACATCAACGCTGTCCAGACCTTTCCCCTACAGCGCATTTCATACCTGTGGCCAGTGCATACACTAACACGTCATGGATAACTATTGTTCTGCTAACTCAAGTGGGATTTTACAGAGTTAAAAATGCAAAGGCCAGAGCAGACCACAGTGTGCACTGGAGCCCTGAACGCAGGGTATGGTGGCCTGTCGTCATGTTGTCAGGATCTGGCCCATTGATAATTAATTAAATAAACCATCATTTTTATTAAGTGCAAGTATCCTTCATGTCACGAAACTACTGGATCATTGTAAATTGCATTTAAGGTGAGAGGGGGAAAGTTTAAGGGAGATGTGCGGGGCAAGTTTTTTTACACAGAGAGCGGTGGGTGCCTGGAATGTGCTGTTAGGGGTGGGGGTGGAAGCAGATACGATCGTGGTGTTTTAGAGGCTGTTAGACACATGAATCTGCAGGGAATGGAGGGATATGGGTCATGTACGGGCAGGAGGGATTAGTTTAATTTGGTATCGTGTTCGGTGCAGACTTTGTGGGCCGAAGGGCCTGTTCCTGTGCTGTACTGTTCTGTGTTCTATGTTCTAGAGACCCATCTGATGCACAAACATCCTGGAGAGAAATATTTACTTTCCCATCTTGGTCTATATGTGACTCCAGCCCTGCCAACAGCCAATGGTCAGTCCAGGGTGCTTGTGATGGACAATAAGCTCTGGCAGTGTCCGCGCCCATAGATAGGGAAAGGATTCTGTCCGGACTGCTGTGTATTGGATTGAACTATAATTGCAAAGGTGAGAAAAGGTTTGTGGTACAAACTTCGTCCTGAAGTCCTCTGCGCTGAGTCTTGCGTTGTCAATCTGAAGCAGGATGGCAGCGTTGCCCAGAGTGAGGTCGAGGATCTGGAAACCAAGGGGAGCAACATCCCGTCAAACTCGGCGTCACATGTCCCAGTGCGCCCGGCATCGACACAAAGCCCAGAAGCAGTGCTGGGTTTCATTAAAACTGCCGACAGATTATTGTAATTGTTGTCCACCTCACACAAGGAAATCAATTGTCCCGCCTTTTGTTGGATCCTTGCACCTGTGCCCTTGATTATTTGGGGCCACCGTGTGCATACAAGCGTTGCACATATTCTTTGGATGAGGGGGACACAAGGGACGGCAGATACTGGAGTCTGGAGCAACACACAATCAAACACACAAACAAACCCCACTCACCCCGGACATTCTGTCTTCTCCCCTCTCCCATCAGGCAGAAGATGCAATAGTCTGAAAGCACGTACCACCAGGCTCAAGGACGGCTTCTATCCCACTGTTATCAGACAATTGAACGGTTCCCTAGTACAACAAAATGGACTCAACCTCACAATCTACCTCGTTATGACCTTGCACCTTATTGTCTGCCTGCACTGCACTTTCTCTGTAACTGTAACACTTCATTCCGCATTCTGTTATTGTTTTCCCTTGTACTACCTCAATGCACTGATGGGATGAAATTATCCGTATGGATGGCATGCAAAACAAAGTTTTTCACTGTACCTCAGTACATGTGACAATAATAAACCAATTTACCAATTTACCACCCAGTCTGCTGGAGGAACTCAGCGGGTCAGGCAGCACCTGTGGGGGGAAATGGGACAGTCGACGTTTCGGGTCGAGACCCTTCCCCAGCGCCCCGTCTCTTGCCCTACCTCTCCTGCCAACACCAGACACACTGGGAGTCCGCCCCAACCCTGGCTCTCTCGCCGTGGAGTGGCCGCCCTCTCGGGTAAGATGATCACACTCCGTTGGACGAGGGGCCCTGTAGGTCTGACTCCCTGCGCATTTTCCAGCAACGACCCAGAGCAGGAATGGGAAATATTCCCGGGATATAACACGGGCGGGATTGCCCGGGGACCGATCTGTTCCCCAGACTGGCCGCTGGCAACAGAAACACTCCGACCTGCATCGTCCAGGGGTCCCCGCTCCGAGCCCGGCTGCTCCTGGAGCGAAGTTCTCCCAGCCGGCTTCCCACTGCGGGCGGGAGACAAGCGATGTGCAGAGACCCAGCAACCCACTGAAACCTCGTTACCGCCGCAAACACGACGCCAGAAAAGCAACAGGCGGAATCCCTTTCAGGAGCTTTCGGGGGGGCGAACGGTGAGCGGCGGTAAAACACTGACTCGGAGCCTGGACTCGGGGTTGGGGGGGGGGGGTCGAGGGTGGGGTTGTTGGGGTTGGGGAGGGGTGGGGAGATGTGTGAGGAACCGGAGGAAGAGGATAAGGGTGTGTGGGTGGTGTTGGGGTGTGGGGGTCAGGGTGTGACGTTGGGGTGTGAGGTTCGGGGTGTGGGCTGTGAGGGATGGGGTGTGAGGGTCGGAGTGTGAGGTCGGGGTGTGAGGGATGGTGTGTGAGGTATGAGGGTCGGGGTGTGGGGGTCGGGATGTGAGGTCGGAGTGTGGGGTGTAGGGGTCGGGGTGTGGGGGTCGGGGTGTGGGGTGTAGGGGTCGGGGTGTGGGGGTCAGGGTGTGACGTTGGGGTGTGAGGTTCGGGGTGTGGGCTGTGAGGGATGGGGTGTGAGGGTCGGAGTGTGAGGTCGGGGTGTGAGGGATGGTGTGTGAGGTATGAGGGTCGGGGTGTGGGGGTCGGGATGTGAGGTCGGAGTGTGGGGTGTAGGGGTCGGGGTGTGGGGGTCGGGGTGTGGGGGTCGGGATGTGAGGTCGGAGTGTGGGGTGTAGGGGTCGGGGTGTGGGGGTCGGGGTGTGGGGGTCGGGATGTGAGGTCGGAGTGTGGGTGTAGGGGTCGAGGTGTGGGGGTCGGGGTGTGAGGTCGGAGTGTGGGTGTAGGGGTCGGGGTGTGGGGGTCGGGGTGTGAGGTCGGAGTGTGGGTGTAGGGGTCGGGGTGTGGGGGTCGGGATGTGGGGGTCGGGATGTGAGGTCGGAGTGTGGGTGTAGGGGTCGGGGTGTGGGGGTCGGGGTGTGAGGTCGGAGTGTGGGTGTAGGGGTCGGGGTGTGGGGGTCGGGATGTGAGGTCGGAGTGTGGGTGTAGGGGTCGAGGTGTGGGGGTCGGGGTGTGGGGGTCGGGATGTGAGGTCGGAGTGTGGGGTGTAGGGGTCGAGGTGTGGGGGTCGGGGTGTGAGGGTCGTGGTGTGGGGTGTGAGGGTCAGGGTGCCTGTACCTGTTTGTTGAGGACCCGTGCCTGCGCCAACATGGGGTTAATGTCCCTCTCGACCGGTCTCCGCTCCTCCAGCAGCGCGCTGATCTGCACCTCCAGCTCCCTGTTGCTGGTCTCCAGCGTGCGCACCTTGTCCAGGTAACGGGCCAGCCGCTCGTTCAGCCCCTGCATCGTCTCCTTCTCGCCCCCGGGCCCGGCCACCGCCGCCGACATCAGGAGGCCGGCGGACGAGCTGATGCCGCCGCCGGAGCCGAGAACCAGGGAGTGTCCGGTGGCGGACCCCCGGCTCCAGGACCCGCTCTGCACCGAGCGGCTGGAGAAGGAGGGAGCCACACTGCGGCGGGACGTCCGGCGGCTGGAGATGGTGCTGGTGATACTGGGCATGGCTGTCAGTATAGCGGAGACTGCGGCGGGAGAGCTAGTCGGGCGCTGGACTGAGCGCCCCGCAGGCTGCCTCCCGCTGTATATAGCCAGCGAGAGGCGGCCCCACCTCGGCTCCGGACACTCCCACTCGCCCCATTCCTCGGCAACGGGCGCAGCCAACGCCCAGTCGCACCGCCCTGCCCTGCCCACTGGCATTCACTCCCCACCTGTGCAGATTCAAGCCGTGGGATTAAACCGCTGGCATCCACAACAGTGCGGAGCCTGGCGGGGTTTGACCAAGCCAGCGGCGGTTCACAACCACCTCTGGGAGACAGTAATGGAGACAGAAAACGTTGGAATACTCAGCAGGTCGGGCAGCCGCGGCGGAGGGAGAATTCACAGTTCACATTTCAGGCGGAAAACACAATTCTGGAAATAAGCAGAATTTCTGCTTCTCCCTCCACAGAGGCTGCCTGACCCGCAGTCTATTCTCCGCGGGCTCTGCTCCCACTCTCAGCCTCCCAGCCTTCCGCGGTGTTTGGGTGACACCAGAGAGAGGGCAGGTGCTGGGCATCTGGAGCAAGGCACACACCATGCAGAGAGGAACTCAGCATTTCCCCTCGACAGGCGCTGCCCGACCCGCCGAGTTCCTCCAGCGTTGTGTACCTGTTGCGCCGCGGCACTTTGCTTCCTAACGCAGGAGGGGTGTCGGTTCAAATAAAATCTGCCCGGTAGTCGACTGGAAGCGGTACCGAAGGGAGGACACTGTGGGGGTGGGGGGTGGGTGGGGAGGGGCAAGGGTTGGAATCAGACGGGGAGTCAGTGCTGGGACCTGCCAACGGATGAAGATGTGACTCTTCCTTCCTGCGCTGGGGAGAAATAGAATTAGTTTATTATTGTTAGTTGTACCGAGGTACAGTGAAGAACTTGTCTTGCACACCGATCGTACAGATCAGTACATTCCACAGTGCATTGAGGTAGTACAGGGTAAAAACTATAACAGAATACAGAATAAAGTGTCACAGTTACAGAGAAAGTGCAGTGCAGGCAGACAATAAGGTGCAAGGTCATAATGAGGTAGATTGTGCGGTCAAGAGTCCATTTTATCGAACTAGGGGACCGTTTAATAGTTTTATAACAGCTAGGTAGAAGCTGTCCTTGAGCCTGGTGCTACGTGATTTCAGGCGTGTGCATTCAGGAATCAGTGATTTCCTGCTTGGTCCTAAAGCAAATTCGTATTTATTCTGGTCCTAGGGTCATAGAGTAACACAGAACGGAAACAGGCCCTTCGGCCCAACCGGTCCCTGCCGACCAAGATACCCATCTACTCACTATTTACTCTGGCGAGTAATGGAAACCAGCCTCCTCTCCATGGTCTGTACCTCTCGCTGCCTTGGTGAAGCAGCCAGCCTAATCAAAGACACCATCCACCCGGGTCATTTTCTCTTCCCCCCTCTCCCATCAGGCAGAAGATACAGGAGCCTGAGGGCACGTACCACCAGGCTCAAGCACAGCTTCTATCTTACGGTGGTAAAGACTATTGAACAATTCCCTTATACTATGAGATGGACTCTTGACTTCACAATCTATCTTGTTGTGACCTTGCACCTTATTGTCTACCTGTACTGCACTTCTCTGTAGCTGTGACACTTTATTCTGTACTGTTAACTGTTTTTACCTGTACTACATCAATGCACTCGCTACTAACCCAATGTAACTGCAGTGTGTAATGAACTGACCTGTACGATCGGTATGCAAGACAAGTTTTTCATTGTACCTCGGGATATGTGCCAATAGTAAACCAATATCCATAATGTCATTCAGTAGTTATGTTTCTGGGAAAGGGTTAGGTCGGTGGGCTGAACTAAGTACCAACTCTCGGAGTCGGTGTGTGAAGCCACGTCAGAGGTACCAATGAAGTCATCTTTCTGGGTGCAGCAGTAGAGCGGCGTGTCTCCCGTCTAACCCTTTAAATGATTACGCTCGCTGTGAGTGTTCTGCCTTGCGTTACTTCAGTACAGTTGGAGTTAGCTTTAACACTCAAGCTAGAGCCGGGAATGCAGCTGATTCGTGCTTGGCCTTCGCACGACGAGGGGAGCTTTTATCAAATGTGCAGCCACGCATCACGTCCGCCCAAACTGTGCCCCGGTGGCCGTTCTCAGGGCGGGCTCCAAACATGGAGCTTGTTGGGATCGGTATCACCCGTGGTTGGACCGTCTCTTACAATTCACACTCACACCCCCTGCGTACCGGGCCGTGCGTGATGTGCCTCTTCTCTCTCTCTCTCTCTCTCTCTCACTCATTCACAGCGCCCAGAGAACAGAAAACGGCGAATAACATGTTGCCTCTCTTGCATTTGTCTCTGTAATCGTGCACAATACAGTTCCCTGTCTTTCGGTATACCTTTTACACGATAATGTATTCCCTTTGTACACGGTGTGTAGTTTTTACATCTCATAAACCCCACACAATACCTCACACTATATGCTGCATTGTCTAAATCTGTTTTCCAGCATGAAATACTCCGTGTATTTTAAGCTGTTGGTATACTTTTGATCGTATTGTCTGACACGTGAAACTGTCAGTCTGTACCCGTGGTTAATCATCTCGATTCTGGGTAAAGGATGGTGAGGCTTGAGCGCCTTAACGTGGGGCTGGAACCTCAGTGTTGTTACAGGCATGTACTGCACTGAGAGAGCGCTGCTCTGTCGGATTATAAATAATAATCAACTATTATTAATTAATAACTATTAACTCGTTAATAACTACAATTAATTATTATTAATAACAAATATTAACAATTTATAATTATAATTATTAATTAACTAGTATTAATAGCAAATATCAACCATTTATACTTATTAATAATTAATTAATAATAACCCTTAATCAATATCAGAAGGACAGATTATCTGGCCATTATCACACGTGTTTGTGGGAATTGTCTGTGCACAGATTATCCACCACATTTTTCATTGGGGACGTTATTAGACCGTGAAACGCTCTGTGGAAATGTGTCTTCCTTTAAAATCAAATTCATATTGTATACACAGGGAAATTGAGAGGTGGTTTAATTTCACAACTGAGCTGACTCAAACTATTTCAACATTGCTCTGGGGGCTATGAAATACTAGATTTGCGTCTAAACTACTGTCTTGTTTAAATCATTTCTCAAACCATTTAATTTGCTGCGTCTTAGCAAGGGGTGGTAAGAACTGTACAAGTTTGAGCTGGTGAAGGGTTGCAATAGTCATTAACATACCAAGCAGGATAGCAGTGTGGGTTGTGAGTAGGCTGTGGAGTGGCGTCAGGGGGACATTGTGAATGGGTGAGGACGATGTCATGTGGGAAAATGTGAGAACATTCACTCTGGTAGAAAAGTGGAGTACTTTTTGAATGAAGAAGGTTCAAAGGTGTTGGTGTGTAGAGGTGACATTGTACATCAGTCACTGAAAATCGACGTGCATTAGAAAAGAAAATTGTATGTTGAGCTTTGCTGTAAGAACATCTGGGTACAAGAGTAGAGACATCTTACTGGAATGAGGTGGCACCTGGAATATTGTGCGCTGGTCCCACCTCCCCATCCAACCATGAATGTACTTGCGACAGAGGGAGTGCCAGGGGGGTTCACCAGCCTGGTTCCTGAAGTTGTGGATTTGTCCTATGCAGAGGGATTAAGGAGACTGATCCTAAACCACATTGGTTTGAAAAGAATGAGAGGCATTATCACTGAAACATACAAACTTAGAGTCATACAGCACGGAAGCAGGTCCTTCAACCCAACTCATCAATGCCGACCAAGGTGTCTTCCTGCCTCTGCACCTCCTGCCTAATGGGAGCTGCGAGAAGGTGGCATGGCCCGGGTGGTGGGGATCTTTGATGATGGATGTTGCCTTGTTGAGGCAGCGCCTCCTGTAGATACTCCCGACGGTGGGGAGAGATGTGCCTGCGATGTATTGGGCAGAGTCCACTACACTCTGCAGCTTTCGAATTGCCGTCCCAGACCGTGATAAAACCAGTCAGGACACTTTCAACAGTACATCTGTAGAAGTTTGTTAGAGTGTTCGGTGACAAGCTGAACCTCCTTAACCTCCTGAGAAAGTAAAAATGCTGGCGCGCCTTCCTTGTGATTGCATCTATGTGCTGGGCCCAGGACAGGTCGTCTGAGATGTTAACGTTCAGGAGTTTAACTGATGCCCTATTCCTGCTATTTCTAATGGCTCTGTGATCTCACTACGCAGTTCAAGGAAGGATGTAATACAAGCCCAAATAGTTCCAAGCTTGGCCTTAGCGATGATACCAATCATTAACATTTAATTCTGGGTCAAATTATGGAAACAAAGAGGCTGTGAGGCTATTGGTGCTTGAAGCTCTCAATATGCATCAGCAACCTGAGAAGGGGAGGGGTCGAGTTACCTCTGAATACCCAAGGTTACCTTTACAACCGTTAACGTTGTGAACATCGCACAACCTGACTCACCTTTGAAATGCAATAGAAACTATCTGACCTCAGCACAGCAAGTCCCAACATTTCACGTCACAGTGTGGCTACATGACTTGATAAGTGTTAACTAATGCTGGTCAACCAACTGCCAATGGAGATTAATTATTGTTTGTGTGGAGATTAATTCCTTGAGCTGTTATTTGTTGTTGGAATATAACATTTATTTTTTTTCCTTTTTCAATGCAATCAATCTTTTTTAAAATATTTTTTCTTCCTCAACCGAGGAGTCGACAATCGCTTCATCTTCCTGGTCGCGCACTGTCGCGCAATCTGATCAGATCAAGAGAGATCCGGTAAACCTATCTGCCGGACGCTGTGTTTCTCCAACTGTTCTGCTGCGAACTCACTCTGCCAACAGTTTGCAGTGTAGGGCTCTGGTCTAGGTGACAGCAGTGGCCGCAGCAATATACCGGCGCACGTCGGCTGCTAAATCACACCTTGAGTAGTTTTAAACCAGGTGCAGTGGTCCCGGTTAAGATCACTGAACGGTACCTGGGCTTGGTGCGTCACTGCACCGATTCCAACTGGTCTCTTCTACAGGCGTTGCAAATCTCCGCGTAATTTCAAGGCCAACTCTAAACCACATGGGTCCGACAGACTTTATCACACAAAACATAGAGCAGTGCAGCACAGGAACAGGCCCTTCGGCCCACCAGGTCTATGCCGAGAAACGATGCCAAATTTAAACTAATCCCTTCTGCCTGTACATGATCCACATCCGTCCATTCCCTGCATGTGCCTGTCTAACAGCCCCTTAAACCCCTCTATCGTATCTGCCTCCACCCCCAACCCCTGGCAGCCCGTTCCAGGCACCCACCGCTCTCTGTGTAAAATTCTTGCCCCGGACATCTCCCTTCAAGCTATGCCTTAAAGACCTTGCCCCAGAGGGAGATTGTCCTCAATTCCCACGGCAGGGTGCAAGGGCTGTGACCTCACTGGGCAGTGCTCTGTGCCTGGCAGTTCCTCGTTGGGTGGGAAGCTGCAGAATTCAATGACCAAATACCGAAGATATTACAATTGATGCCGGTCACTGACATCACCAGGGCTTGAGTCATGATCTCCCTCCCGTCGAGTCTCTCCGATGGAAGGATCTTTGTCTCTCTGGCAACAAGTTACGGGATGAAGCTCCATTCGAGGAGCTCGGCACAGACTGGGCAGGTATTTCTGAGCGGTAGACCGGGACCCTGCATTGTTGGTGCTCCTGGGATCCGCACGTTGCCGTTGGCGGTTGTTCTGTCTGATGGGGTCGCGGCCGTTCAATCCAAGAATGAGTCTGCAACCCGACTCGTTCCCCACCCACCTCTCACCCCCGGCCGTCCCGTCTGCACTGTGCAAAAGCCCTCTCCAGAAGGAGCAGGTAATTTTCCGGCTGTAACGCTCAACATCCGATGGACTGGTCCTCGTGTCTGACCGGCGCCGCTCGCCTTCTCGCCGGTCAACACTGGCCGGAACTGCAATGCAACCAAGTTCCTGCAGAATTGCTAAGACACTACTGCAAGCTACCAAAGCTGTGTCAAAAAGTTGTAAACGCAGGGCAAGGGTTCAAATACTTCTCCCAGGGAAGTGGTACTTGCTTTAATCTGCTCCGCTGTGATGTAGGTTCTGCTTGAGGTGATTTGGAGCATGGTACCAATTTAAATCGCTTGGAACAATGGACCTAGCCGGTTGCCGGTGCTGTGGGAGAGTTTGATCAGGAGCTGGCCTGATGGATTACAGAAATACAGTAAAACGCCGATAATCTGCGATCCCATCGCTCGGAAATCCGGAGACTGTCGACGCTGGAATCCGGGGCAACGCACAATATGCGGGAGGAACTCAGCGGGTCGAGCAGCATCTGTGGGGGGAGAGGAATTGTGGACGATTCGGGCGGACAACCTGTCGGGAAATTCAGCTGGTTCGCCTCCCAGTTCCTCCTGTTACTCACGCTCCCCTTCAACTTAGAGGGTTCACTGGAAAATTAATTATGTCACAATGCAAGAGTTAAAAAAAAATTAGAAGTATCTTGGGAGCGTTAATATCCGATAGTCCAGAAAATCTACCAGTCGATGTGACCAAAGTCGCGAGGGTGCCGGATTACTGAAGTTTACTATATCGTGGAAAGTTACCACCAGAACTGACCTTTGCAACTGTCCCTGGGATTTGTCTGTACACTGGGGTGGCCCAGTTGGCGGGGTCTTGAGACCAGATTCTCCGGTGTAGAACAGATTTAAGCGGGCTGCCCCAGCACGCTCCAAGCAAAAAAAGATTCATTTCACGGTGTGTTTCGATGTAGACGTGACTAATAAAGAAATCATCTTACACAGCGTGGAAACAGGCCCTTCAGCCCAACGCATCCATGGTGACCGAGGTGCCCACCAGACCAGTCCCATTTGCCTGCATTTGGCCCATATCCCTCTAAACCCCTCTGACCCACATACCCGTCCAAGTGCCTTTTTACCAGCTTCCA
The DNA here is from genome assembly GCF_009764475.1 of Pristis pectinata. Classification (NCBI taxonomy): domain Eukaryota; kingdom Metazoa; phylum Chordata; class Chondrichthyes; order Rhinopristiformes; family Pristidae; genus Pristis; species Pristis pectinata. Next base: position 2,878,347 of record NC_067427.1, on the reverse strand, counting down.
TCCCACTGTGATAAGACTATTGAATGGTTCCCTTATACAATGAGATAGACTCTTAACATCAGGCAGAAGATACAGGAGCCTGAGGGCATATCCCACCAGGCTCAAGGACAGCTTCTATCCCATTGTGATAAGACTATTGAACAGTTCCCTTATATGATGAGATGGACTCTTCACCTCACAAACTACCTTGTTATGACCTTAAACTTATTGTCTACCTGCACTGCACTTCCCTGTAGCTGTGACACTTTACTCTGTACTCTGTTATTGTTTTACCCTGTACTACCTCAATGCACTGTGTAATGAATTGATCTGTATGAATGGTATGCAAATCAAGTTTTTCACTGTACCTCGGTACAAGTGACAATAATAAACCGATTCCAATACCTATACCAATTAATATGCCTGCGTCAACCACTTCCTCTGGCAGCTCGTTCCATATATGCACCACCCTCTGTGTGACGAAGTTTCCCCTCCGTTCCCTTTTGATCTTTCCCCTCTCACCTTAAACCTGTGTCCTCTAGTTCTTGATTCCCCAACTCTGGGACAAAGACTGTGTGCATTTGCCCTATCTGTGCCCCTCATGGTTTTATACACCATCAGTGTTTGGATGCAAACTAAGCATTTACGTGGAGGTCAGAGGGGGGCTGCTGTGGGAATAAATGGGAAACACAGAGAGAATGTAAATTATTTCAGGTTGACCACAATCCACAACAGCCTGGCATTTGTAGTAAACATCTCACACCCTTTTAAAAGGTGAAAGATCATCTTTTATAAAAAGATGAAACTTGCTACACTGAGAAGGGACCATTGGAGGATCGTTAATGTTCGCAATGCATTCTTATAAGAGCAAGAACTAGTTTCAGGAAAATCTGAAGAGTCTGCTTTGGAAATGTAAACACGGGAATGTAGAGGTAAGCAGAATCAGGCCCTTCGGCCCACTGAGTCTGTGCTGCCCATCAACCACCCATACTTCATTAATCTCTTTCTTCTTTTCCCACATCCCAATCAGGCAGGAGGTACAGGAACCTGAGGACCCACACCTCAAGGTTCAACAGCAGCTTCTTCCCCACTGCTGTCAGGTTCTTGAACCCACCTGAAAAACCCCAACACCACCTCGGACTAGATTTCTTTTTCTCTCTCTGAACTTGCGCTCATGTTGTTGTGCTTATTTTGTTGTTGATTTTTGTGCGTGTGTAAGTTACGTATAACTTATGTTAATTTAAGTTGATATTAACTTATATTTGCCATGTATGTAATGCACGGTGCTGCTGCTGCAAAAAAAACATTTTCATGGCATTTATACCCTGTGTGTCTATGACAACAATAAACCTGAATGTCTCCCGGATTCTCCCACACATCTACATTATGATCTGAGGCTAAAGTTAAAAGAAGAGGGAGGAGGGGCACTCAACCGTAAGTAGAGAAGTAAGAATGAGCCAGCATCGCAAAGACAATGGTGGGGTAATACAGTCATTTTACAATGAGCGTAACATGAGCACTATAAACTGAAGAGAATGCAAACCATTTGTAAATGCATTGGTGTCTCATTGTCTGACTTTAATCTGAACAAATTAATCCAGTTTTCAAGCTGCTTTGAGAAATTATGATAGACTTACAAAAAAAAACTGAACACTGGAAGAACTCAGCTGGTCGAGCAGCGTCTGTGGAGGCAGAGGGTGTATGTCGATGTTCTACGTTGAGAGCCTGCATCAGGAGACACTGCTGAATTCTTGCAGCCTACCATCCCTTGGTTTAGCATTCAGCATCTGCAGTGCTTCTGCCTTTATAACGGACTGAGGCCTCTCCAATAGGTCAGCTGACGAATCCACTTATGGATGGACCTTTACAGACCAGGGCTGGTTCCTAGTTTGTGTTGAGCCCGTTCTTGTGGCATTGAAGTTGTCACAATTATCCTCAGTTGCTCGGGGACAGGGTGGATATGGGTGAATGAGTAAGTATCACCACTGGTAGTATCTACACAAGGCATTGCCTCAGAGGGCAACATCCGTCATCAAAGATCCCCACCATCCGGGCCGTGCCGTCTTCTCGCAGCTCCCATTGGGCAGGAGGTACAGAAGCCTGAAGTCCCACACCATCAGGTTCAGGAACAGCTACTTCCCTTCAACCATTCGTTCTTGAACCAACCGGCACAACCCTAATCACTACAGCTTACCAACACTATGACCACTTTGCACTAAAATGGACTTTGTTTTAATTATGTTCTTTCTTGCAAAAATTGTGTATAATTTATGTTTAATTATGTTTTTCTTGTGAATGTTGTGTATCTGATGCTCTGTGCCTGTAATGCTGCTGCAAGTAAGTTTTTCATTGCACCTGTACTTGTGCATATGGCAATAAACTCGACTTTGACTTTGACTTTTTGACTTTGGAGTAAAACATTAGCATGCTTCTAGTCATTCTGAAATCATTGGATCACAGGCTGACAAGGAAGGAGGCCATTCAGCCCATTGTGTCTGAAGGAGCTCATTCTCCCCTCAGCACCTTCCAAGTGTTCCTCCAGTTACCCATCAGAGGTTCCTTTCAAACCTGCTTCCACCTTCCTGTCTGGCAGTGGGAACCAGCTCACAACAGCTCAGCCCCTGAACCAGTCAGCCTGGGTCGTGGGTGGTGAGGTGGGGGTTGGGTGGGGGCTGGGCTCCGTCAGCCTGGGTGGTGGGTGGTGGGAGGTGGCGGGGTGGGGGGTGGTGGGGGGATAGTGGGGTGGGTGGTGGGGGTGGCAGGGTGGGAGTGGCGGGGGTGCGGGGTGGTGGCGTGGGGGGTGGGTGTTGGGTGGGGGGGGTGGCAGGGTGGTGGGTGGTGGGGACTGGGCTCAGACAGCCTGGGTGTTGGGTGGTGGGGGTGGGTGGTGGGTGGAAGGGGGTGTGGACTGGCCTCCGTCAGCCTGGGATTGATGAGGCCACGCCTGCTTCAGGAAAGCCACGACTGTGACTGATTTCTTTATCCAAGGCAATGGGACTCCCAGGTTCTCACACAAGTCAGCACACAACATGCAGCTCATTCCACTGGGCTGCTTACATTTTAAATAAAATATATTGTCTGAATATTTTGATTTCCATAGTCAAACATGATTCTGTTCAGACTGATATACTGGTATAGACCTAACAGAGGTGTATAAGATCATGAGGGGCATAGACAGGGTGAAAACACATAGCCTTTTTCCCAGGGAGGGGGAGCTAAAAACAAGAGGGCATAGGATTAAGATCAGAGGCGAGAGATTTAAAAGGGACATCAGGGGCAGCTTCTTCACACAAAGGGTGGTGCGTGTTTGGAATGGGCTGCCAGAAATAGTGGTTGAGGCGGGCACATTAGCAACATGTAAAAGCCATCTAGATAAGCACATGGATAGGAGAGGTTTAGCGGGCTATGGGCCAAACGCGGGCAGATGGGACCAGCTCGCAGGGCAACGCAGTCGGCATGGACCAGTTGGGCCAAAGGGCCTGTTTCCATGCTGTGTGACTCTGTGACTATTACGAACCCAGCCAAGAACTTCAACCTCTCTTCTCCTCCCCCAGTGACGCCCTGCCATTGGGGGATCCCAGGAGAACATTTCATTGGTTGGATTGCATCACAGACCCTGTAACAAACTCCCAGTTTGTTCTCCTGGGATCCCCTAATGGCAGTGCGTCACTGAGTGTGATGAAGTGACGACAGATAAAGTTTGACAATACCGTTTCTAGATGTGGGGCAGGGTGAATCTGGTCTAAGTCCGCACCCTGCAGCCACAGGTTAGGAAACCCCCATAGACCCCATTTCAAGAACGGAATGAGCCCAAATACCTTGCACAGAAACTAACTGGAAACAAAGGACTTTTTCAAATTTGGTAAATTGGAAAATTGGTCAATTGGTTTGTTATTGTCACTTGTACTGAGGTACAGTGAAAAACTTGCCTTGTACACCGTTCATACAAATCCATTCATTACACAGTGCATTGAGGTAGTACAGGGTAAAAACAATGACAGAATGCAGAATAAAGTGCTGCAGTTACAGAGAAAGTGCAGTGCAGGCAGACAATAAGGTGCAAGGTCATAACGAGGTAGATTGTGAGGTCAAGAGTCCATCTTATCGTACTAGGGGACCTTTCAATAGTCTTATAACAGCGGGGTAGAAGCTGTTTTTGAGCCTGGTGGTACGTGCTTAGAATACAGTGAGAACCTACTGCATTAATGCATTTTATCTGCACTGTTACGGACTCAGTGAAAGTCCCTTTAAGATAGAGAGTGTGTGTGTATGTGTGTGGGGCGTGCTTACGTCAATAGAAGATAAAGGACGTAATGACGTTGTTGAAGAAGTCAGAAGAAGTCAGAAGAAGGAGAGAGAGAGAGAAGGGAGAGAGACACCAGCCTGCTTGTTTTCTCTATCGATGGATGAGAAACAATAACTGTGTTTGCCATAGAAATCCATGTATGGAAAAGTTGGAAGTAATCCGGTGGAGTTCACTTTGTTGCTGACCTGTAGAAGGAAACAGGTATTTGTGTGTGGACGACCACGGTTCGGATGCTTTTCGGGGTGAGGAAGTCACTACCGAGTAAACACTGAAGTGTCGTTTGGGTTCCATCGTGGAACATTTGGATTTCGTATGTACTCTCTCTATGTTTTTCTACATCTACATCTTATCTTCAGACAACGGTGGTTGTTGAAGAAGCCCTCGCTCATGTTTCACCTTATGGCTTGCGGAACTGAACTTTAAGAACCATTCCGGAACTGGGAGTTTTGGACTTTGTCACACACACACACGACGAGTTTAATTTTGGGGTTAACGTTCGAGGTTTAACATTCTTGAATTCTAACATACTAACATTTTTACTTTTATTTTACGTATTATCATAAGTAGTGATTAATAAAATAGTTTTTAACACTAAATCATGCTCAGTGTGTTTCTTCTGTTGCTGGTTCGTGACAGCACCTTTATACAATGTGTAAAAAATGAAGCCAGAAACGAACTGCTGGAGGGAACTCAGCGGGTCGAGCAGCATCTGTGGAGGCGGATGGATGGTCGATGTTTCAGGTCAAGACCCTGCACCAGGACTGAGTGTGTAAGGGGGGAGATAGCCAGTATAAAGAGGTGAGAGGGAGGGGTGAGGCAGGGGCTGGTGCTTGATTGGTGGAACTAGGTGAGGAGGAGGAGTGGAGTTGGGAAACAGTGACTGGTGGGTGACAGATAGCGACAGGTAAGGAGGGAGAAAAGAGGAGCAGATGGATCCAGGCGGAGGGAGGGAGGGGGGATATGGGCATAGAGGCCCCAAGGTGACAAGTCGAGACACAAGACGCTGTGGATGTTTATAAAGCGAAACATTTCTTGGAGGGAAATACTGTAAGCCAAATCAAAAATGAATAGTGGCAACTTAACTTCTCCCCAATAAATAACTTGTGATAATTTCAGTGGATTTATTTTATAGCAACAACTTCCACTGATACAACATCTCTGACCGAGCAGACTCATCCTGGCTTGCTTCATAGGAGTGTCGGCAAAGAGTTTGAAGCCAAAAGATTTTTTTCTTAATTAATTGACAGGATGTGAGTATCACTGGGAAAACCAACGTTTAGCACCCTTGAAATGAAGCCAGTTATGAGTCAACTGCACGGCAAAGGGCCGGGACTCACACATAGGCCAGATTGGGCAAGAACAACAAAGGTTGCCACCAGCAGATACCAGATGTGAGTTCTCTGTGGATTCAGTCAATAGTGCTGAGAGCAGCAAGCTCATCATTGCTTTAGGATCAAAGAGACACAACTGATTTGAAGAAGAAACTGTAGAGAATATCTAGGTTGCTGGTTCTTTTAATAATATTTTTAATAATACCCATTAGACCATGAGACCATAAGATACAGGAGCAGAATTAGGCCTTTCGGCCCATCGAATCTGCTCCACCATTTAACCATGGCTGATTTTTTTTCTTTTCTCAACCCCATTTTCTCCGTAACCCTTAACCACCCCCCCCCCCCTTACCAACCAAGAACCTATCAATCTCTGCCTTAAATACACCCAATGCCTCCACAGCCGTCTGTGGCAATGAATTGCACAGATTCACCACCCTCTGGCTAAAGAAATTCCTCCTCACCTCAGTTCTGAAGGGACGTCCCTTTATTCTGAGGCTGTGCCCTTGGATCCTGGACTCTCCCATTGATGGAAACATCCTCTCCACGTCCTCTCTATCCAGGCCAATTTGGTGATCTGCCTGATTTTGGTCAAAAGTGCTCTGAGTTTCTTGGAGTGCTTGGGAGTGTAACTTGCTTTCACCTGTTTTTGTATTTGTTCACAGAATGCCCCATTGCCAGCAAGGCCAACATATATTGCCCGGACCTAATTGCTCCATTCTGGGCTGCTTCAGAGAATATTGGAGGGAAGCACATTGGTGGATCTAGAGTCACCTACAGACTGGGTAAAGATGGCAAATTTCCTTTCCTGCATGATATTAATGAACTAGAGACACAAGGGATTGCAGATGTGGGAGTCTGGATTGGCGTACAAGATGCTGGAGGAACTCAGTGGGTCAGGAAGCAGCGATGGAAGGAAATGGACAGTCGACATTTCGGGTCGAGACCCTTCATCGGGACTGCTGTCTCCTATTAGTGAACTGATGGTTTTTTTACTGGTTATTTAATTACCAGCATTTAAATTCCTCTGGAAGTTGAGCTTAAGGCCACAGGTCACATCTTACCTTGGGATTATTAGCTCAGGAAGCTTGCCAGAGTGTGGCTGTAGCTTGAAGGAATGAGCAGGGCAGATGTCCAATGGCTTGGGCAGAGAGGTAGGTTGTAACGGAGGAAATTGCAGAGCATGGGTCCTTATCCAATGAGGGAACAGCCACCAATAATGGAGCAATGGATTTAGGGGTTTAAGTAATAGATAAATACAAACATAATATACTCCATGAATTAAAATGTTACCTGGATGAACTTATAAGTTTTATGATTCGTTAAGATAAAAATGACAGTATTTTAAACTCAGAATCAGAATCAGATTTAATATCATTGACTTATATGCTGTGAAATTTGTTGTTTTGAGGCAGCAGTACAGTGCAAAGACATAAAATTAAATTACAAAGATAAATAAATAGTGCAAAAGAAAGGAATAACGAGGTAGTGTTCATGGTTCCATGGACCATTCAGAAATTTGATGGCGGAGGGGAAGAAGCTGTTCCTGAATCATTGAGTGTGGGTCTTCAGGCTCCTGTACCTCCTCCCTGATGGTAGTAACAAGAAGAGGGCATGTCCTGGGTAGTGAGGGTCCTTAGTGATGGATGCCGCCTTCTTGAGGCACCACCTCTTGAAGATGTCCTCGATGGTGGGGAGGGTTGTGCCCGTGATTGAGCTGGCTGAGTCTACAACCCTCTGCAGCCTCTTTCAATCCTGCATGTTGGAGCCTCCATACCGGGCGGTGCTGTCACCAGTCAAAACGCTCTCCACTGTACTTCTGTGGAAATTTGTAAGATGCCTGGGAATTGTAAAAAAAAATCAACTGTAAAAACTCACCACTTTCTGAAACTTATTGATTCCTTAGTTTAATAACCCTGAAACTGGTTGTCAAGAATAGTCAAAAAATTTGGTATCACTTGGCCTCATTTGCGTATTTCTCAGGTAGAATGTGTTTATCTATTCCAGTGACAATTAAATCCATTTTAGATCGCCTGATTGCTATAATCCCTTTCATATTTGTCTGAGTTGATGTAATCAGACACCATTTCATCCTTTGGATTGCTGATCCTGGTATTATTCTCAATAATTGTTGTTAAAACCTTGAGCATGCTATAATTGAACCTGAAGACAGGTCTTTGGTGCAAGGATCAGGTGGGGCTATCTCAGCAAATAACCAGATCTAACTCGTCTAACAATGCACATCAGATTTTTTTTTGTGTTTTGACTCATAGTAATTAAGAACAGGTTTTTATGTAACTTGGGAAATGGTCAAATAAATATCAGTTTAAGTATGTTGATGATTTTCCTTGTTACATAAAAACCTGTTAAGGAAAATCATTAAAAAAATCTGCAGATGCTGGAAATCTGAAAGAAAAAGAGAAAATGCTGGAAACACTCAGCAGGTCAGGCAGCGTCTGTGGGGAGAGAAACTGTTAACGTTTCAGAATCAGGATCCTTCATCAGAACTTTTATTTTTTTGTTATCACATCTTAATATTTCTATTATTTCTTCAGAGGATGCAGGCATTTATTGTCCATCCCGACTCCCCATGAACTGAGTATTGGTGGGTATGGAATTGAACATGGAACGGTGCAGATTTCTGGACTGAAGAACATTGGTGAACCATCTTTCCTTTAATTCCAGATTTATTTACTTACTTGAATTTAAATTGCCCAGTTGCCGTGGTGGAATTTGAACTCCAGACTCTGGACTAGTCGTACAGTATGTTGGCTGCTGTTGGTAACTTACCCACTAGTATCTCACACTAGTAAAAAGTCAGTGGAAGAGTTACCATGGTGATGTTATAGTTTCATGAATCCAGCAGCCGGAGAGGAGAAAGGTAGATCAGCACCAGAAGACGTGAACTACCCCTCGAGAGCAACATTGCAGAGACGTGGGTCCCAGCCAACAGAGCACACCTGGCCCTTGCATCACAGAGTACTACATGCAGCACATTCACTGAGGGCCACTCTGAAGAAAAGGCTGCACGTCACACTAGGATTGGAGTGAGTGAGCAGGATAACTAGGGAGGTGGCAAAGGGCATGGCCAGTGAGGGCTGGGGCGGCTGAGGGCTGAGCCATGGGGATTGGATGATAGGGTAATGCGTAAAACGCAGGATGTTCTTGACAAACCAATCAGACTCACGTTCGCAGCTCTGCTGAGATCATTGAAGCTGAGATCAAGAGCGGAGCACAAGATGACACCTTCAACTCGTCCAATACTTACTGGGGCAAAAAATGTCCCTTCTGTAGCCAACACTGATTCTGGTGATTACTCCTTATTCTGGGCACTCTGCTCTTTTTCACAATGTCTGTCCTAAGCACCTGAGCACAAATCTCTAGGCTAACCCTCCAATGCAGTGGTGAAGGTGACTGGTGATGCCACCATTTAAATGAGACATTTAAACAAAGTCCTGGCAACTGCTTCAAGTGGTGTCAAAGATCCATTGGACTATTTTGAAGAACAGGTGTGATCTCCCTTGTGATCTGGTCAATATTTATGCCTCAGTCACTATCAGAAAGTATTATGTCGTTATGGCATTATGTTTGAATGGGTTATTGTTTAGAGATATGAAAGACACTGAACACGTTTTAACATTTTGTATTGCTTGCATGATCTCGTGCAATGACTTGTAAAGCAAAGCATCTCAAAGGATTACCTGACCGACTAAACACCCATAAAGGGAACTGTCAAAAACATGGGTGCGACAGAAAGTGCACACTCCTGTAGTGACTTCATTAAACCAAAGGCAAAACTCTGTAGGGCCTGGAAATCGGAAAATAAAACAGAAAGTCCCAGCAAGTCATAGGATAGGTGGACCTGAAAGATGAGCGAGACTTATAGAGAAAGTAATGACAGAGGAGCGACAAACATTGTTATTGAGGCATAGAGTCACACAGCACAGAAACAGGCCCTTCAGCCCACTGAGTCTGTGTTATCATCACCCATCTACACTAATCTGGTTTTATTCTCCCCAGATTCCGCCACTCCCCTACATACCAGGAGCAACTCTACAGTGGTCAGCTAACCTACCAACCTGCACATCTTTGGGATATGGGACGAAACCAGAGCAATGCGAGGAAATCCATGGAGTAACAGGGAGAACATTCAAACTCCACACCGACAACACCGGAAGTCAGGATCGAACCTGGACCTCTGGAGCTGTGAGGCAGCAGCTCTACCAGCTGCACAAATTGGTGCTTGTAGTGTGGAAGGGTTGCCCAGTAGATTGTGAGTTGCCCGATTACTGGGAGATTTGCTCACCCTACCACCAGCATCTCTACTCCTCGTCACCTTATTCCTGCCACAATTATACGGTAATCACTCCAACTCACCGCAAGAAATGAAGTCTCTAGATCTGCATACCCTGCAAGAATGTGAAACCTGTCAATGACTGCTAATTAGTGTTTTTCAGTCAGAGAGAAAGCAGGAATACGTATGTGCTCACATTGCTTCAGGTTAACATAGAAAATAGAACAGTACAGCACAGAAGAGGCCCTTCGGCCCACAATGTTGTACTGACATAGCTAATCCCTGTTACCTACAGAATACCCATATCCCTCCATTTTCCTCTCATTCATGTGCCCATCCAAGGCCCTCTTAAAAGCCCCCAATGAATGTGCCTCCAGCACCCTATCAGACAACACATTCCAGGCATCCACCACTCTCTGAGTGAAAAACGTACCCCTCACGTCTGTTCTGAACCTACCCCCTCTCACCTTAAATGCATGCCCTCTGGTATTGGATCGCTCAATAATGGGAAAAAGATATTGCTTGTCCACCCTATCTATGCCCCTCATAATTTTATACACTTCCAACAGATCACCCCTCAGCCTCCACCGCTCCAGAGAAAAGAGCCCAAGTTTGTCCAGCCTCTCCTGATAGCAGATGCCCTCTAATCCAGGCAGCATCCTGGTAAACCTCCTCTGCACCCTCTCTAAAGCCTCGACATCCTTCCTGTAGTGAGGTGACCAGAACTGCACGCAATACTCTAAATGTGGTCTAACCAGAAGATAAGCTTGTGAAATTTTACATTTTCTTTTCACATTTCCCTTTTAACTGGTTTGTCTCTCTGAACTGAATCAATCTTTCCTTCGCTCTCTTTACGCCCCTGCTCTGAACCTGCTTTGACATTAAATTTGCCCAGTCTGATTCATTCTTCTTCGTAAGGTACTGGATTTCCATTTACCTCCCTGATCGTCACTCCCTCCACCAGCAGTGCACAGTAGCTACAGGGCACGCCATCCACAAAATACACTGCAGTTACTCACCCAGGCTATTCCAACAGTGCCTCCCAAACCCGCTCCCTCTCCCACCAAAGAGGACAAGGGAACACCACCACCTGCAGGTTCCCCTTCAGATGCTCACTGCCCTAACTTGCAAATTCTTCACCTTCGCTTGGTCTAGTTTCTGAGGACATCCTCTCCGACAGCATAGGGGGAGACCTTCACGACATGCTCTGCAATGTTTCAAGAGGGTGGCTCAACCGTCGCCTTCTGGAGGGCAGTTAGGGATGGACAATAAATGCTGGCCTCGCCATGATGCCCACATTTGTTCCAGTAATTTTCCCTTTCGTTGTTGGAGGAGATGGATTGTGGTTCCATGCTGCATCACCTTCCTGTTTTCCCAGGACCCACATCACATCGTTATCAGCCATCCTGCACTCTCCAAGCCACACTGTATGGAAAGGTTTTGAACTGCAATCATGCACGATCAAGTCTAACAGTTGGGATACTCTGTCGGAGGTCCTGCTCCAGTGAAATCCGGGGGTCAGGTCTAGTTCCCTCTCCACAGATGCTGTCTGATTTGTTAAGCATTTTCCAGCATTTCCTGGGTTTGTTTAGGTGCTGATGTTGGGTTCTGCGAGTATGTGATACGGTCTTGGCCCAAGTGAATGCCTTAAGATGTAATTTCATATTTTCCCTTCCAAGCGCCAGATTTAATATTACCTTCTTTAATGCTTAGACATTATTTGATACCAATCCCACCCTATACTGCAGATAACGCCCAATGACTGTGAGATGAAATTAAAGGATTCTGTTTCCTGAGAAAGGAGTTTATGATCATCAAAGGTTGTTGAGGAAATTGGCAGTGGGTACAAGGCAAACTTTAAGCTGACAGATTGGGAGATGTCACGATTCACCCCTGATTTACCCCTCCAGGTAGAATGGGACTTCTGTACAAATATTCATCATTCATTGACAAGCAATGAGCGCCAGCATTTATTGTACTTCCCCTGGTCTGACAAGTAGACTTAGTGTCGACAATATTGGAGTCACCTGTTGGCCAGAGCAGAAAAGAAAAAAAATCAAAGTCAAGCTTAATGTCATCTGCACAAGTCCATGTGTGCACAGCTGCAATGAAAAACTTACTTGCAGTACCATCACAGGCACAGAGCATCAGATAAGCAGCATTCACAAGAAAAACATAAATTAAACATAAATCGTGCACAATTTTAACTAGAAAGAACATAATTAGAACAAAAAAAACAAAGTCTATTTTAGTGCAAAGTGGTCAAAGTGGTCACAGTGTTGCTAAACTGTAATGATTAGGGTTATGCCGGTTGGTTCAAGAACTGAATGGTTGAAGGGAAGTAGCTGTTCCTGAACCTGGTGGTGTGGGACTTCAGGCTTCTGTACCTCCTGCCCGATGGGAGCAGCGAGAAGATGGCACGGCCCGGATGGTGGGGATCGTTGATGACGGATGTTGCCTTCCTGAGGAAGCGTCTCCTGTAGATATTGGTATTGGTAATTGGTTTATTATTGTCACATGTACCGAGATACAGTGAAAAGCTTTTGTTTGCGTGCCACCCAGACAGATCATTCAATGCGTCATTACATTGAGGCAGTAAAAAGAAAAACAGAATGCATAATATAGTGTTACAGTTACAGAGAAAGTGCAGTGCGGGTAGACAAATAAAGTGCAAGGGCCACAATGAGGTCGATTGGAAGATCAAGATTTCAAGAGGATAGCAGATTTCCTGCCTGATGCAGTTTATACTTTCCATATTTTTGCATGATAGCACATGCCCTCTAATCCAGGCAGCATCCTGGTAAACCTCCTCTGCACCCTCTCTAAAACCTCGACATCCTTCCGATGGTGAAGTGACCAGAAGTGCACGTAATACTCTAAATGCGGCCTAACCAGAGTTCTATAGAGATGCATCATAACCTCTTGACTCATATACTCAATACCTCGATTAATGAAAGCAAGCATTCCATAAGCCTTCTGAACCACCCTATCTACCTGGGTAGCCACTTTCAGTGAGTCTCTCATCTGAGCAACTGACTGCAGGGATGTTGACATCTCCTACACCATGACTGGAACTGACCACCAGCCTCACCATCACCTAATCCACATCAACGTGGCTCCATCAACGTGCATCATTACAGGCATTGCCACAAGAAGTTCAATGTTTTAGTTTTCTAGGCCCCCTGAGACAGCACCTCATGGACAATCTGTCAGCACCCAGCCTGTAGAAGCCACCAAGTGTCCACAGTTAATGGGTTGCCTTCAAGTCCAGGGCAGCTAGCGTCTGTGAAGAGATTCTTGACCTCCCTAACACAAAGCAGGACTGGTTTGGTGAGACTGACTGGGAAATCAAGGAGCTAATTAATTCTAAATGTCAGGCGTTTCTGGATTGGAGGCTCCACCTTCTCTCAAGGTCAAAGAAATCATTCACCGGCACCAGTGAACCGATGGTGAATAGAGAGAGTGCTGGAGGTTCTGAAACTCACTGGCAGCCCTGACGTGTGTGGGTTCTTCAGCACGGTCAAAGCCGTCAGCAGCCTGAACACCCAAGTTACCACCCTCCCGAGTACAGAGAGCAGCTGACACTTGCTGCAAGGGACACCTGGAAGACCTCCTCCGCACCACTCTGTCCTCGAGGGGAGCGCACGACTCTATCCCACGGCAGCCGATTCCGCCAACCTCACTCCTGGCCGAGAAGAAGATGAACAGGCCGTATACCAAACTCAAAAATAACAGACTGCAAACTCAGCGGCTTCAGGAGCAAATCCACAGTCTCTTCATCCATATCTGGGAATGGGAGGGTATTCACCTTCAAGAAGGGAGACAAGTCTGACTGTAGTAGCATCAGAGGGGTCTGCCTGGTGCAGGAAAAGCTCTCATCAGGGTTCTCCTCAATCATTTTCTCCCGCTGGCCAAAGAACTGTTCCTGGATTCTGTTCGTCTGGAGACATGAGGGGGACGTATGTGGCAACTTCAGAAAAATGCAGGAAGGAGCACCAGCTACTATACGTAGCTGCCTATGACCTCAGTAAAGCTTTTAACTTCATCAATAAGGAGGGACTGTGGGACATCCTCCCCAAATTTAACTGCCTACAGAAATTATTTGCATCTTACATTCACTCCACAACAGCAGGCAAGGCGGGGTACTGACCAACAGGTCTACAACAGAGCCAATCGCAGTGTCAGACATTGCTGTCTTGCCCCAAAACTTTTCTCAGTCTTTCTTGCATCGTTGGATCTCACCTCCGACAAACTTCCTACGGGAGTGGAGCTCATCCTCAGAACCAACGACAAGCCGTTCATCTGACAGTGACTGCCTCCAGGACCAGAGTTACTCGGACCTCAGGAGTCGAGCTGCAGTTTGCAGACCACGTTTGGTCTTTGTGCAGGTTGGGAGGCAGAGCTTCTCGCTGAAGCATAAAGAGGGCGGGCCTTGCACTCAACATCTGCAAGACCTCTGCCAACCTGCCCCGCTGCACCACACTGCCCTCCCGCAATGTGGGGCAAATGTGGACCACTTCACACATCTCAGGAGCCATGACTCGGTGAAAGAGGGCGCCATTGATGATGAAATTCACCACAGCCTTCAGCGCACCAGTGCAGGCTTTGGTCGATGAGGAAACGGGTATTTGATGATCAAGACCTCGGACCTGGTACAAAACCCACGGTGTACTGGGCCGCAGCGATCCCAGTATCATTTTGAGACCTGGACCACCCACGTCAGCACCTCAAAGCACTGGGTAAATACCACTCACACCATCTCCACAACCTCCTCAAAATTCACTGGCTGCACAAGTGAACTGATGTTAGTGCTCCCTCCCAAGGCTCCATCCTCAATGTTGAGCCCCTAGTTATTCGCACTTGACCCCTCCTTGACACTAGAACCCCGAAACAGGCACTCTGCTCGAAGTTCTGGCATGGGAAGATGTTACCTGGTGGGCAGAGGGAAAGATTTAAGGATTTACTGAAAGCCTTCTTTAAGAAATGCAAGGAATCTCTGGCCCAAGTTCACTCAAAGTGGAGAAGAAACATTCAGGGTGAGATTGAGGACCAGGTGCCATGCGTTGAGAGCACACAGAGGTCCTGTGTAAGTGGCAGAGGGAGTGCACCCCCTGACAAACCACCCGTCCCATCAGAAACCTCCTGCCCGTCTGTAGCAGAGTCTGGGGGTCCCTCGCCAGTCACCTCAGAGCTACAGAACCAGATTGGAAGCAAGTCACCGTCGATCCTGAGGGACCACCGAATGAGAAGATGATTTTCGTGTGTGTGTGAGTGTGTGAGTGTGTGTGTGTGTGTGTGTGTGTATGTGAGTGTGTGTGAGTGTTTGTATGAGTGGGAAGAATGGACAGAGTTACTGAGGATGGGATTCCAACTAAAGTTTGACTGAGGAAGCTGTGCCGAGACACAGCCATGTATTATGCAGGATGGTGCAGTACAATGTGCACACCTTATCCAGGTACAATGGCAAAGCCAGCTGTGCGACCCTGTAAACATTCGTGGATTTTCTGAGTCACTGTCTCACTGATGCACAAATAAAAGGGGTTAATTTATTTACAAAGATTCTAAGAATGTTTTATTTTTGGCGTGTAACCTAATTTGCGGGAAACTCCCACCATTGTCCACAACTCCCTCATGATAAGAGGTTCTGCTCCTTAAAGAGAATGTAAACAACCTTTCATTGGGCAGTGTTTTTAAATTCAAGCGTTCTACAACATTGAAGATCTAAAAGATAAATATTTCTCAGTATGGTTTCGTTTCATTGATTGGTGAAGGCAAAGACACATTTAAGGAATACCTTGCTGGGCATTTGAAGAGCTATAACCAGCGAGGTTATGGACCGCAAACCAGCAAGTGGGATTAGCCTATATGTGTAACAACAATACGAAATGCTGGGGTTACTCAGCAGGTCAGGCAGCATCTGCGGGGTGAGAAACAGAGTCAATATTTCACATTAAGGATCCTTCATCCAAGCGGGTAAATTCAGAAGTAAAACGGATTTTCAGTTGCTGATGGGGAGGGGGTGGACTGAGCAGCAGCAAAGACCGCGGTCGGGGGCTCAGTAAGCTGTTAGGTTAACAATTGTTAGGTTAACAATAGGTTAACAGGCACAGTAGTGTAGCGGTTAGCGTAATGCCATTACAGTGCCAGAGCCGCGGGTTCAATTCTGGCCACTGTCTGTAAGGGGTTTGTACGTTCTCTCTGTGTCTGCGTGGGTTTCCTCCGGGTGCTCCGGTTTCCTCCCACATTCCAAAGATGTATGGGTTAGGAAGTTGTGGGCGTGCTATGTTTGCGCTGGAAGTGTGGCGACACATGCGGTCTGCAAAAGGTGCATTTCACTCTGTGTTTTGATGTACGTGTGACTAATAAAGAAATCTTATCTTATCTTAAAAACAGCTGTTAGAGGTGGAGGAACAAAACACATTGGAATGGAGACTGGTGGCTGTACCTTCCTGCTTCAACTTGTCCCCAACTGCTGTTTTGTGAAGTCATTGTTCCCTTGATAACCATATTCTGTGTCCGATCACAGACATCCTCCCTGTTTTCTCTGCCCCCCCTCCCCCTCTGCAATTTAAAACGCATTTGTCTTCTTACATTTCCAATCTGGATGAATGGTCCTTGACCCAAAATGACCCTATTTCTCTCCCCGCTGGTGCTGCCTGACCTGTTGAGGACTTGCAGAATTTTTCTGTTTTTGTTTCAGATTTCTAGCGTCTGCATTTTTGCTCCGATAGCCGAAGTATGTTTCTTGTTGGCCTGTTGATGGGCCAGATGGCCAACTTCTGGCCGGAGGTTTCTTTGCCCACAATTCCACTGGAAAGCACTCTAGGAGAATGCGCGATCTCAGCCTGTGATGCCCATTATAATTAACCATGAAACATTTACAGTTAATTGCTGCACTCATGATGGTTCACAAGCAGGAACGTGTACATACAGGTGAGATTAAACACTGAACACGATGCTCGGGATGACAATGATTAGTCCAGTTCCTCCTCTGTTTCAACTGTTTTTTTAAAGATCTCACAATGAATAAAAAATTGTTAAATGCCTAATAACTAGTTATCATGTTACACAGGATTACATAAAATAATTTTTGCTGAAGTTCTACTTTATTCGTATAATTTACAGATTTACATTAAAGTGCACACGTATGTCACCACTCACAATACAACCGTGTCATTTCACTCATGCACAGGTTTACATTATGATAACGTGGCATTCACTTTTCTGTCACATGCTGCCTGAGAGGCTTTAACACAGGTTTCAGCCCGTGGTGTGCAATGGGATGGGTTTAAGTTGAGAGGAAGGAGTTTTAAAAGAGGGATCTTAGAGAAGTTTTTCACACAGAGGGTGATTGATATCTGGAACTCACTGCAGGAGGAAGTGGTGGAGTCACCACATTAAAAAGTCATTTGGAAAGGCACTTAAATAGACAAGGCATTGAAGGATATGGTCCTAATGCAGGCAGATGGGGCTAGGTGTCAATGGGCAAAAAGGTCAGTATGGACATGGTGGGCCGAAGGGCCTGTTTCTGTGCTGTACAACTCGATGATGCTATAGCTGTCTAGGGCTTTTTGTTTTAATACACTATTCATAAAATTTGTAATCATTAACTCAGCCAGCTCCATCACGGGCACAGCCCTCCCCACCATCCAGGACATCTTCAAGAGGCGGTGCATTAAGGAGGCGGCGCCTTAAGGAGGCGGCATCCGTCACTGAGGACCCTCACCACCTGGGACATGCCCTCTTCTCATTACTGCCATCGGGGAGGAGGTACAGGAGCCTGAAGACCCACACTCAACGATTCAGGAACAGCTTCTTCCCATCTGCCATCAGATTTCTGAACAGTCCATCAACCCATGAACACTACCTTGGGAGTACTCTATTTTGCACTATTTATTTATTTTTGTAATTTATAGTAATTTTATGTCTTTGCACTGTACTTCTGCGGCAAAACAACAAATTTTTGCGACATATGTCAGTGAGGATAGACCTGATTCTGATTCATTGACTAAGGATGTTCTTTATTTGTTATTTATGTTGCTATTTAAATATCATGTCAATATTGCACTAATTTTTACCCCCAATCCTTCCATTAACGATAAGATTGACAGGGTGTGAGACAGGACCCAGCCCCTCAGTGGCAGGACCCCAGTCTGTGGTCCATCACACACCCCAGAGGCAAATCCCTCCCCACCATCGGGAGTATCTACAGGAGACGCTGCCTCAACAAGGCAACATCCATCATCAAAGATCCCCACCATCCGGGCCGTGCCATCTTCTCACAGCTACCATCGGGCAGGAGGTACAGAAGCCTGAGGTCCCACACCACCAGGCTCAAGAACAGCTTCTTCCCTTCAACCAATCAGTTCTTGAAACAACCTGCACAACCCTAATCACTGCAGTTTAGCAATGCTATAACAACTTTGATCACTTGCACTAAAATGGAATTTTTTTGTTCTAATTGGGTTCTTTCTTGTAAAAGTTGTGTATAATTTATCTTTTACCTTGTACTACCTTGATGCACTGTGTAATGAACTGATCTGCATGTAAGTTAAGTTTTCACTGTACCTTGGTACATTGGACAATAATAAACCAATTACAAATTCCAAATGTTTTTCTTGTGAATGCTGCTTATCTGATGCTATGTGCCTGTGATGCTGCTGCAATTAAGTTTTTCACTGAACCTGTGCACACATGGACTTGTGCAGATGACAAGAAACTAGACTTTGATTTTGATTTTGGTCCCCACAGAGACTTTGTGTTGGCTGTACCGAGCTTCAGTGAGTCCCTTGAGTGACAGCCTTCTCCATGCACTGGTTTCGGCAGACCAAAGTACATCTCTCACAGAGCCGGCCTTCCTGTGGCAGTCACGGCTTGTCTCTGTGTGTGTCCTGGGAACATCCCCTGGAACCCAGAGCCCTGTGTTACGCATCTGCTCAGGATGAACCTCGACAAGGACCACTGCGTCCCCTCCTAGACCTTCTTGATGACAAACAGACAGTCCAGAAGGCTGATGGTCTCATCCACACTGCAGCCACAAGGGCTCAGAAACAGGCCATTCGGCCCAACCAGCCTCTGCTGGCCTTTGTGCTTCCCTCGAGCTTTCTCCTCTCCCTGTTGTTACGGACTCAGTGAAAGTCCCTTTAAGATAGAGAGTGTGTGTGTATGTGTGTGTGGGGCGTGCTTACGTCAATAGAAGATAAAGGACGTAATGACGTTGTTGAAGAAGTCAGAAGAAGAAGAAGAAGAAGAGAGAGAGAGAGAAGGGAGAGAGACACCAGCCTGCTTGTTTTCTCTATCGATGGATGAGAAACAATAACTGTGTTTGCCACTGAAATCCATGTATGGAAGTTGGAAGTAATCCGGTGGAGTTCACTTTGTTGCTGACCTGTAGAAGGAAACAGGTATTTGTGTGTGGACGACCACGGTTCGGATGCTTTTCGGGGTGAGGAAGTCACTACCGAGTAAACACTGGAGTGTCGTTTGGGTTCCATCGTGGAACATTTGGATTTCGTATGTACTCTCTCTATGTTTTTCTACATCTACATCTTATCTTCAGACAACAGTGGTTGTTGAAGAAGCCCTTGCTCATGTTTCACCTTATGGCTTGCGGAACTGAACTTTAAGAACCATTCCGGAACTGGGAATTTTGGACTTTGTCACACACACACACGACGAGTTTAGTTTTGGGGTTAACGTTCAAGGTTTAACATTTTTGAATTCTAACATACTAACATTTTTTTTACTTTTATTTTACGTATTATCATAAGTAGTGATTAATAAAATAATTTTTAACACTGAATCATGCTCAGTGTGTTTCTTTTGTTGCTGGTTTGTGACACTGTGATTAGATGTGGCTTTACCGAGTAAAGTAAACTTGCTGGTTTGCAGTCCACCCGAAGGTAATGTGGGAGATCCCTGCACATGCACCAGCTCACTCGCCAATGATCAGCCAGGCGTGCAGCTAAAACTATGCTTGAAATGCAAATAAAGAGAATTATGTCAGTGAAGCTGTGGAAGGAGGGCAGGATGCCTTTGAGAAACATGCTCGATTTGTCCGTATCTACCCTGATGAATCAACACACACACACAGGGCCAGAGAAGTCCGTCCTTCTGTCCAAGGGAGTTTTGTTCATGGCAACTGTATTTCTCAGCCCTCTGAAGCCAACAGACTAGAGTTGGGAGTGAGAAATGAAATTCATATTAGAGTTGGAAGTGTAGATGCAACCTGCATCTATCAGATCAATCTGCTAGTGTTTTGTCAGTTTGCCAAATTCTTTACTGAATTCCATCAACCTAGTCAACAATTAACAATCCATCGATGAGGCAAGGCACCAGTTTTAATATTTACGATGGTGCCGATGGGTTGGGTGCATTCCCATTGGCTTTGCTTGTTCAATGGTCTATGGGTCAGGTTACCCACGTGGAACAAGGGGCATTTTTCCCCTTCCATGACTTCAGGGCCTTCCCATGCAGTTCAGAGAGAGTGACCTGTTTTGGAATTGTTACCAGGAATATGTAGAGAGACGTGGCAGCCAATTTGCTAAAAGCATGTCTGATATATGGCTTTTTAATGAGATTAGTTGATTGATAATGATGGAGCCTTTCAGTAGATTGGGCCTAATCTCACTGGAGTTTAGAAGTATAAGAGGTGGTCTTATTGAAGCAGAGAAGGGGCTTCACGTGGTGGGCGCTCAGCGGATGTTTCTCCTCATAGACTCGATAGGACCATAAGACAATCCGCCATTCACCAGTCTGCTCCACTCATAGAGTCATAGAGCATTGAAGCAGGCCCTTCGGCCCAACTTGTCCATGCCGACCAAGGTGCCCACCTAAGCTGGTTCCATTTGCCTGTGTTTGGTCCATGTCCCTCTAAACCTTTCCTATCCATGGACCTGTCCAAGTACCTTTTAAATATTATTATTGTACATGCCTCAACCACTTCCTCTGGCAGCTCGTTCCATATATCCACCACCCTCTGGGTGAAGAAGTTGCCCCCAAGCCCCTTTGAAATCTCTCCCCTCTCACCTTAAACCTATGCCCCCTATTTTTTGGTTCCCTTTCCCTGGGGAAAAGACTGTGTGCACTCACCCTATCTATGCCTGTCATGATTTTATACATGTCTATAAGGTCACCACTCAGTCTCCTACATTCCAAGGAATAAAGTCCTAGCTTGCCCAACCTCTCTCCCCCCCATAACTGAAGTCCTTGAGTCCTGGCAATGTTCTCGTAAATCTCTTTTGCACTCTTTCCAGCTTAAGGACGTCTTTCCTACAACAGGGTGACCACAACTGTACACAGTAGTCCTGCTGGAGGAACCTAGAACTGGGGGCATGGTTTTAGAATAAAGGGTAGTGCATTTAAGATGGTGATGGGGAGGTTTGTGAATCTCTGAATTCCCTATGGAGGCCAAATCAAATAACATAGAACAGTACAACAGTACAGCACAGGAACAGGCCCTTCAGCCCACAATGTTGTGTCAAACTAATTAAACTAATGATGCTTGATTACACTAATCCCTTCTGCCTGCACATGGTCCATCTCCCTCCATTCTCTGCACATTCACGTGCCTATCTAAGAGCCTCTTAAATGCTTCTATCGTATCTGCCTCCACCCCCACCCCTGGCAGCGCATTCCAGGCACCCACCACTCTCTGTGTAAAAAAAACTTGTCCCACACATCTCCTTTGAACTTACCCCCTCTCACCTTAAATGCACGCCCTCTAGTATTAGACATTTCAACCCTGGGGAAAAGATACCGGCTGTCTATCTATGCCTCTCATAATTTTATAAACCTCTATCATGTCTCCCCTCAGCCTCCACTGCTCCAGAGAAAACAACTCAAGTTTGTCCAACCTCTCCTCATAGCACATGGCTTTTAATCCAGGCAGCATCTTGGTGAACCTCTTCTGCACCCTCTCCAAAGCCTCCACATCCTTCCTGTAATGGGGTAACCAGAACTGAATGCAATACTCCAGATGCAGTGTAAGTACAGTTTTCTTTGAATATATTCAAGGCTGAGGTAAATAGATTTTGGGGGAATCAAAGATTATGGGGAACAGGCAGGGATGTGGGGTTGAGATCAAGATTGGATCAGCCCTGATCTCATTGAATGGTGGAGTAGGACTGAGGGGTGAGAGACAGGTCTCTGATCCTTACATTCTTCACATGCCGGGATTTCCTTGGCTCCTCTGAGAATACTGCGGTGAAACCTTGAGCATCCCCTGAGAGGGAGAATGGACCTTGGCTGTACGACCCATCTGGATGACGGGTCCTCTCCCAGTTCCTTTGGTGAAGGTCAAGTTGGCCCTCGCGATAGAGGAGAGGGACAGCTCCGTACAAGTGATGGCAGGTTGGCTAGGGGCTTTGGCTGAGGGCTTGGCAGAGCAGGGGAAGCCACCATCTTGTGTGGTGAGATGGTGCCAAACAGGGGTCTTCAGAGCAGGAACCAGCATTGGTAGCCTTTAACTTAGACCGCTGGGCTGACCCCAAACTTTGAGAGGCAGTCAGCTGCTCGAGACCCCCTGAAGACAATAGCCGCAAGTATCTCAAGGGCCCTCCAGGTGAGTGAGAGACCAGTGGCACTTGAGGCCAGTGGAGGAGGAGATGGTAAATCTTCTAAGCAAAGATTTATAGATTAGTTGCATGGGTGATAACAGAACCCGCAATGGATTTGGAATTGGAGTGGATCTATCCATCCTTGATTACGTGCACTCATCACACATATAGTGAACATGGGCTGGTATGGAAGTTCCAATGCACAGGAACACAAGAGGCTACAGAGACCGGTGAGCCAGTTCCATCACGGGTACAGCTCTCCCCACCATCGAGGACATCTACAAGAGGCGACGTCTCAGGAAGGCGACATCCACCATCAGGGACCCCACCATCCGGGCCGTGCCCTCTTCTCGACGCTGCCATCAGGCAGGAGGTACAGGAGCCTGAAGACCCACACCTCAAGGTCCAACAACAGCTTCTTCCCCACTGCCGTCAGGTTCTTGAACCCACCTGAGAAGCTCTGGCACTAACTCGGACTATGTATTTTTCTCTCTCTCAATCTTGCACTTGCATCATGTTTATCTTGCACACATTTAAATTATGTATAATTTATGTTGATTTAAATTTATGTGAACTTATGTTTGTCTTTGCCTTGTAACGTCCTATGCTGCTGCTGCAAAAAGCTAATTTTCATGGCGCTTATACCCGGGGTGTTTGTGCCCATGACAATAAACTTGACCTTGAACCAAGGTTGTACACTTCGCTGCCCTTGTAGGCAGAGTTTTCAGGAGCAGGTGTTACCCAATGTGTGGGCCAACTCTTCGCCCTCACCTACAGCTGATCTGCTCGTTACCACGTTGCTGTGTGTGGCATCTTGCTGTGCAGAAATTGGCCGCTGTGCTTATAGAGCATAGAACATTACAGTACAGTACAGGCCCTTCAGCCCACAATGTTGTGCCGACATTTTATCCTGCTCTAACATCCATCTAACCCTTTCCTCTCACATAGCCCATCATTTCATTTGACAACAGTTCAGGAGTACCTCATTGGGCCATCTGTTAGAGGCACTATATAAATGCAACTCTTTCTTACCTTTCTGCTGATGGAGTTTATCTCTGAGCACCCACCTGTTTGAGTATGACCCTGGGCAGCATCAGTGTTAGAACGGACGGAGGTTTTTGGGGAGAGACAGGGTGAAAGGTTGTGTCTTTGCTATTTCACCCACCGCACTGCCTCCAGGTTTGATGTGTTCAATGCTTACCTTTATCTTAAAGTGTTCTCAATATCAACAGAGTTATTTGGCCTGTGAAATAACAGATTGAATTTCAAAGCAAATGTTTGTTATTCAAAGACATTATGAGCATATAAATCACACATCCTTGCTTCAAAGACCTCAGTGTGTACAGAGAAACTAGATCACGTATTCCTTTCCAACCTGAGTTGGTTGCCAGACTCTGCCTGAAAGAACTAGTCAGCCTGGTTTATTGTGTTAGTTTCTTGTGAACTGTCTCCAAGCCTCAATGAACTGTTCTCATTGACTTATTACAACACACGAGGAGGCCTCTTGACCCATCGCTTCCCTGCCAGGAGAGCATTTCCATTACCTTTGGGGTAAGTGAGGCAGTTAGCATGCCCGCACGTCTTTGGGATGTGGGAGGAAACCGGAGCACCCTGGGAGAAACCCACACGGTCACAAGGAGAA
The DNA here is from genome assembly GCF_009764475.1 of Pristis pectinata. Lineage (NCBI taxonomy): Eukaryota > Metazoa > Chordata > Chondrichthyes > Rhinopristiformes > Pristidae > Pristis > Pristis pectinata. The sequence goes on along the minus strand of NC_067427.1, from coordinate 2,854,238 downwards.
TGTGCAAACTCCACACAGACATCACCGAAGGTCAGGATTGAACCCAGGTCACTGGAGCTGTGAGGCAGCAGCACTAACATGGTGGCCTCTATCACAAAGAGCAGAAGTCGGATCAAATAGGGTCCTGTGTACGTGTCTGGGGCACTTGGTGGAGAGGGTCAGCAGCTTTAAATTCCTGGGCATTAACATACCAGATGACCTGTCCTGGGCCCAGCACACAGATGTGATCACAAGGAAGGCGTGCCAGTGTCTTTACTTTCTTAGGAGGTTAATGAGGTTCAGCTTGTCACCGAAAACACTGACAAACTTCTACGGATGTACTGTTGAAAGTGTCCTGACTGGTTGCATCATGTGCAGGAATGTAAAAAGCTGCAGAGGGTAGTGGTCTCAGCCCAATACATCACGGGCACATCCCTCCCCACCATCGGGGGTATCTACAGGAGGCGCTGCCTCAAGAAGGCAACATTCCTCATCAACGATCCCCACCATCTGGGCTGTGCCATCTTCCCACAGCTCCCATCGGGCAGGAGGTGCAGAAGCCTGAAGTCCCCACAACCATCAGGTTCAGGAACAGCTACTTCCCTTCTGCCATTTGGTTCCTGAACCAACTGGCAAAACCCTAATCACTACAGTTTACTATGACTACTTTGCACTAAAATAGACGTTTTTTTTGTTCTAATTGTGTTCTTTCTTGTGCCTAATTTACGTTTTTCTTGTGAATGCTGCTTATCTGATGCTATGTGCCTGTGATGCTGCTGCAATTAAGTTTTTCATTGCACCTGTGCACACATGTACTTGTGCAGATGACAATAAACTTGACTTTGACTTTGACCGGCCTTATCTGTACATCGTGAACAGTTTCCCATTTCATCTATTCCTTTCAAGCATCCCGATCAGCAGCTCTCAAACCCAACGCCAGGAACTTGCTGTGCTCGGACCTCTTGAGGTGAGACCTCTCACTTCATTCCGTCTCTCACCTGTGAGTTGCAGGAGGAGCAAACTGATAAATGGGAGACGAGGGTAACAGGGCTCCCCCCAAGAGAAATCGGGAAAGACTTAAACAATGAGATTTAAGGACTGAAAGAGAAACAGTAAAATGATCTTTAACCACAGCAGAGGTTCCAGAAGATTAACAAAGGAACAACACTGACTGTTCTCTAAAGAAGGGCAACAGGGACACACCAGAGGAAGAAAGTTTATAGGAGTTTTGGTGGCAAGTATTTTTACACAGAGAGTGAGTGGTGCCTGGAATGCACTACCAGGGGAGGTGGTGAATTGGTAAATTGGTTTATTATTGTCAGTGAAAAGCTTTGTTTTGCATGCCATCCATACAGATCATTTCATCACATCAGCGCATTGAGGTAGTACAAGTGAAAACAATAACAGAACGCGGAATAAAGTGTTACAGTTACAGAGAAAGTGCAGTGCAGGTGGACAATAAGGGGCAAGATCATAACAAGGTAGATTGTGAGGTCAAGAGTCTATCTTCTCATACTAGGTATGAGAATAGTTCAATAGTTCAACAGTGGGATAGAACTGTCCTTGAGTCTGGTGGTACGTGCTTTCAGGCTGTTGTATCTTCTGCCCGATGGGAGGAGGGAGAAGAGAGAACGTCCGGGGTGGATGGGGTCTTTGATTATGCTGGCTGCTTTTCTGAGGTAGCGAGAAATGTAGACAGAGTCCATGGAGGGGAGGCTGGTTTCTGTGATGTGCTGAGCTGTGTCCATAACTCTCTGCAGTTTCTTGCGGTCATGGGCAGAGCAGTTGCCATACCAAACCGTGATGCATCCAGATAGGATGCTTTCTATGGTGCATCGATACATTTGGTGAGTGTCAAAGGGGACATGGCAAATTTCTTTAGCCTCCTGAGGAAGTAGAGGTGCTGGTGAGCTTTCTTCATTGTGGCATCTAAGTGGTTGGACTAGGACAGGGTTTTGGTTATGTTCACTCCTAGGAACTTGAAGCTCTCATCCCTCTCGACCTCAGCACCATTGACGTAGACAGGGCCATGTGCACCTCCTCCCTTCCTATAGTCAGATATGATAGCAATATTTAAGAGGCATTTTGACAGACACATGAACAGGCAGGGAATGGAGGGATATAGACCATGTGCAGGCAGATGGGATTAGTTAGACTGGCATCATGGTCGGTATGTTGATTGTGGGCTGAAGGGCCTGTTCCTGTGTTATACTGTTCTATGTTCTATGATGGGAAGTAATTACTCGCCCAGCCTAACCACAACAGCACCGAACCTGTGAGCTGTACCACCAAGATAGACAAGGACAGAAGAAACACCACCAGCTGCAGTTGACCACACCTCCCCACCCAAGTCACACACCATGCGAGCTTGGAAATATATCGCCAGCCCTTCAAGGTTGTTGGGTCTAACTCCCTCCCTACAGCACCGTGGAAGCACGTCACCAGAAGGTCTGCAGCGGTTCAAGGAGGCAGCTCACCCCCACCTTCCCAAGCGTAACTCGGGATGGGCAATAAATGCTGGGCTTGCCAGTGACATCCTGTGGATGTGTACAGAAATATTTCTGGTTGCTGATGGCAGCAGTGAGACCAAACTAACGTTAAAAAGGGATTTCACAGATGTATCTTTCAGTGGAATGAGCAAATTCCAGGCCTAGTTTACATTGCCATTGGTTGTTTTGAAATAGAATTGCATGTTAATTTTCTTTTATCTCCCATCAATGTCTCAGGGGACTTTGTAACCTCCTGCTCCCAGGTGATGTGTGTAGGGTATAGTCTCAAACTTTGAAACCACATTTGGTGACATCAGGGACTGTTTGTTTACAATGTGCCATGATGTAAATATGAGCAAAGCTAATCAAATTTAATTACAGCTATTAATCCCCCACAAGCTGACAGATGCAAAGGGCAAATTTAGCACTGTGTTTGTTTCCAAACACTGGGTATTGCTGGTGAGGTTTGGAGACACTGAGGCCCTTGCTTTGTTCAGTCCAGTGACCTTCTGAAGGTCGAGCTGAAATTACTCATAGCGTTGTCTAACTATTTCAGCTTTATACATTGCTGCTGGCTGCATGATTTGAATAAAATAGCATAAATCTGTCCAAGGAATTACAGAAAATATTTCAGCATTTCTTTCTTTGCACTGAAAATCAGACAGGGTATTGAGTACAGGAGTTGGGACATGATGTTGCATTTGTACAAGTTGTTGGTGAGGCTGCACTCGGAGCACTGTGTACAGTTCTGGTCACCCTGTTGTGGGAAAGATGTGGTTAAACTGGAAAGAATGCAGAAGAAACTTACGAGGACGCTGCCAGGACTTGAGGGCCTGAGTTATAGGGAGAGGTTGGACAGACTGGGTCTTTATTACTTGGTGCGTAAAAGAATGAAGAGTAATCTGATAGAAATGTTGAAAATTCCGAGCAGCGTAGATAAGGTGGATGGTAACAGTCTTTTCCCCAGGGTAGGGGAGTCCAAAACTAGGGGGCATGGGTTTAGGGTGAGAGGGGAAAGATTTAAAAGGGAGCTGAGGGGCAACCTTTTCACGCAGAGGGTGGTGAGTATATGGAACGAGCTGCCAGAGGAAGTGGGTGAGGCAGGTACAACAGCATCATTTAAGAAGCACTTGGATAGGTACACGGAGGGGCGGGGCTTGGAGGGATATGGGCTGAACGCAGGAAACTGGGACTAGCCGGGTGGGCACCATGGTTGCATGGACTGGTTGGGCCGAAGGGCCTGTATCCGAGCTGTATTGCTCGATGTCTCTATAAATCACAATCCCACACCATCAGAGCTCCTTTGGGATTCAGAAAGGAAGTGACTGATACAAATTGTGGGAAAGAAATTTGGAGGAAAATCAAAAAGACGGCAGATGCTGAAAATCTGAAATAAAAACAGAAAATGCTGGAAACACTCAGCAGGTCAGGCAGCATCTGTGGAGAGAGAAACAGTTAACGTTTTAGGTCGAAGGGTCTGCCATCTGAAACGTTGACTCCTGTTTCTCTTTCCACAGATGGTCCTGACCTGCTGAGTGTCACGTTGAGTCAAGTCGAGTTTATTGTCACATGCACAAGTCCATGTGTGCACAGGTACAATGAAAAACTGATTTGCAGCAGCATCGCAGGCACACAGCACTCACAAGAAAAAACATAAGTCAAACAATGTTGTGGGACTGTGCCTTATAGAGTCATCAAGCAATACAGCATGGATACAGGCCCTTCGGCCCAACCAGTCCATGCCGACCACAGTGCCCACCCAGCTAGTCCCAATTTCCTGTGTTCGGCCCACATCCCTCCAAACCCCACCCCTCCGTGTACCTACCCAAGTGCTTCTTAAATGATACAGTGTACCTGCCTCACCCACTTCCTCTGGCAGCTCGTTCCACACACTCACCACCCTCTGCGTGAAAAAGTTGCCCCTCAGGTCCCTTTTAAATCTTTGCCCTCTCACCCTAAACCTATGCCCTCTAGTTCTGGACTCACCTACCCTGGGGAAAGGACTGTTACCATCCACCTTATCTATGCCTTTCATAAATTATACACAATTTTTACAAGAAAGAACACAATTAGAACAAAAAAAAAGGTCAATTTTAGAGCAAAGTGATCAAAGTGGTCATAGTGCTGCTGAACTGTAGTGATTAGGGCTGTGGCAGTTGGTTCAAGATCCAAATGGTTGTGTTTGCAACACTTTCTGTTGTTTCGGAACCTAAGAGGACTCTGAGAGGGTTGGTGAGGACAATCCATGAGATAATCAGATGGAGAAGGACCTTTGCCCCAGCAGAAGCAGGTCAGCACACTCCCAGCACTGATGCTTTGGGGTTCGATCATGTCGAGAGTCTGCATGAGCCTTGTGTGTGGACTAATTCCTCCCCTGGCAACACCGATGTACCTTGTGATTTGCATGTTGTTACTGGAAAATGCAAAGTGATACTCCACCAATGAATACTTTGGTTACTTGGCAGTCAGGTAGGCTCAGAACCTGCTGTCTGACGTGATTGTCCAATGGCACCTGCTGGCAAGAGAGAGAGAAAATGGAAGGGAGAGAGAGAGGGAGAGAGGGAGGGAGGGGAAGGGGAGAGAGAGATTAGAACATAGAACATAGAACACTACAGCACAGTACAGGCCCTTCGGCCCACAATGTTGTGCCGACATTTTATCTTGCTGTAAGATCTATCGAACCCTTCCCTTCCACATAGCCCCCTATTTTTCTATAATTCATGTGTCTATATAACAGTCTCCTAAATGTCCCTAATGCATCTGCCCCCACAACCTCTGCAGGCAGTGCATTCCACACACCCACCACTCTTTGTGTGAAAAACTTACCCCTGACATCCCCCCTATACCTTCCTCCAATCACCTTAAAATGATGTCCCCTCGTGTTAGCCATTGTCGCCCTGGGAAAAAGTCTCTGACTGTCCACTCGATCTATGCCTCATCATCTTGTACACCTTGATCAGGTCACCTCTCATCTTCCTCTCCAAAGAGAAAAGACCTAGCTCACTCAACCTATCGTCATAAGACATGCTCTCCAATCCAGGCAATAATCCGAGATTCGTCTCGGTCATGATAAGTACACTGAACTGGAAGTGACAAAACTCTGCAGACTGAATGGCTGCACTTGTGCCAAAGCTTCACTCATTGATGACATTCCACTGTGAGTGAAGATATCTTCAGGTAACCACACCTCCTCTGCCTCCTGCACAGGATGTGGGGGAACCTTCACAATGATTCCGAGAAATATTGTGGTTTTGCAGTTCTGTGGATCCTGTATTCCCAGTAGAAGTTGATGATCCCCTGCACCGTGCAACATGTAAGTGCAAGGCTGTGGTTAACAGGAAGTGTTCACTGTGAGAGCTGTGAATGGGCTGACTCTTCCCAACACACCCCCGGGTTCCTGGAGAAGCTGGGGCCACAACACTGCCTTTCAGTATTCTCTTTGCAATTGAATGGTCAAGGCCCCATTCAATGTCGACCCACGATTATCATAAGAGTCATAAAGTTACACAGCATGGAAACAGGCCCTTCAGCCCAACTCGTCCGTGCTGACCAAGATTCCCATCTAAACCAGTCCCATTTCCCCGCGTTTGGCACATATCCCTCTGAACCTTTCCTATCCATGGACCTGTCCAAATGTCTTTTAAATGTTGTTATTGTATCTGCCTCACCCACTTCCTCTGGCAGCTCGTTCCATGCACGGACCACCCTCTGGGTGAAGAAGTTGCCCCTCAGCTCCCTTTTAAATCTTTCCCCCCTCACCTTAAACCTGTGCCCTCTAGTTCTTGATTCCCCAACCCTGGGAAAACGACTGAGTGCGTTTACCCTATCTATGCCCCTCAGGATTTTATACACCTCTATAACGTCACCCCTCGGTCCCCTATGCTCCAAGGAATAAAGTCCTAGCCTGTTCAACCTCTCACCATAACTCAGGCCCTCGAGTCCCGACAACATCCTGGTCGACCTCCTCTTCCCACTCACCTCAACACCCCACTCGGTCTCTTTACCTGGGCAGGTGGTGCCCTCTAGTGTCCCTGGGGTGAAAGAATTCACCTGAACGTTGTTAGGTTCCTTTTTCAGGCACGGACTTTGTTTTAGTCACAGACCCGTGCAGCTGCTAAGGATGACAGACTTTCAGTGGCTGCTCTTCATTCACTGGCAAACAACGCCAGATTCTAATCGGATCTGAAACACCGCCCTCCCCCTGACAGGTCCATCTGGCAGGGTCAGTCCTCCTGCACCCAGCAACCCCGGAAACTTTTCTGCTGGCAGGGATCAGGGGGTCTCCGAAGGTTTTTGCCTGAAGTCACCTGTCGAAGAATCTAGTTAAATTGTAAAGCTCCACTGGGAGTGAGACCACATTATAGATGCTATATAAATGCAAATGAAAGTTGCTTCTATAGAAGACTCAGGACTGATGAAACAGCATAAACTGACCGATGGCAAACCCTGACCTCAGTGTCCTGTGAGTGGAAACCCACATCTTCCTGACCTCTCTCTGTAAATTATTACCCAGTGACCCACCACCGAAATTTTACCCCCCCTTAAATAACCAACAGGGAAAAAAATCAGGAGGTGCAGAAGCCTGAAGCCCCCACACCACCAGGTTCAGGAACAGCGACTTCCCCTCAACCAGCCGGTTCCTGAACCCACCGGCACAACCCTGATCACTGCCTCAGCGCAGCAACACTGGGACCACTTTGCACTAAAATGGACTTTGCTTTTTTTTGTTCTAATTGTGTTCTTTCTTGTAAAAATTGTGTATAATTTGTGCTTCATTTCAGTTTTTCTTGTGAACGCTGCTTATCTGACGCTCTGTGCCTGTGATGCTGCTGCCAGTAAGTTTTTCATTGCACCTGTGCGCACACGGACTTGTGCATCTGACAATAAACTCGACTTGAATTGACTTGGCTTGTTCAGTTTTAGTATTTGCTTTTATTCACTTCATTTAACCTTCCTAAAGTAAGGGACTTGCTAACAATCTCCCTCAGTAGCTCTGGAGCCATCTGCAGCAGTTGTTTAGATACCGCCTCCTGGACTTGTAATTTGGGGCAGGTCTTCCTCTATCTACCTGCCCCTGGGTTGTGCTGTTTGCCCCTGTCACAGTCTCCGACGGGAAGCTGACTTCCACTGCCTGAACCCAGTCCTGCCCAGTGTGAGGCTCCAAGCCCCTTTGCAACTGGATCCTTGACTTCCGGACCAACAGACCGTAATGCATAAGGATAGGCAACAACACCTCCACCTCAATGCTGCGTCCTCAGCTCCCTACTCTACTCCCTATATAATCACAGCTGTGTGACCAGATTCTGCTCTAACTCCATCTACATGTTTGCAGGTGATACCACCATAGTGGGCTGAATCACAAATAGCAACGAATCGAAGTACAGGAAGGAGGTAGAGAGCTTAGTGGAATGGTGTCATGACACAACCTTTCCCTCAATGTCAGCAAAACAAAAGAGCTGGTCATTGACTTCAGGAAAGGGGGCGGTGCACACACTCCTGTTTACATCAACGGTGCTGAGGTCGAGAGGGTTGAGAGCTTCAAGTTCCTGGGAGTGAACGTCACCAATAGCCTCTCCTGGTCCAACCACGTAGACGCCACGGCCAAGAAAGCTCACCAGCATCTCTACTTCCTCAGGGGGCTAAATTTTACCTACGCACCACAGAAAGCATCCTATTCGGATGAATCACAGCTTGGTATGGTAAACTGAGCCTGAGACCACAAGAAACTGCAGAGAGTTGTGGACACATCACATCACAGAAACCAACCTCCCCTCTGTGAACTCTGTCCATACTTCTCGCTACCTCACTAAAGCAGCCAACATAATCAAACCCCCCACCTAACCCAGACATTCTCTCTCCCCCCCCCCACCCCACCCATTGGGCAGAAGATACAAAAGCCTGAAAGCACGTACAACCAGGCTCAAGGACAGCTTCTATCCCATTGTTATAAGACTATTGAACGGTCCCCTAGTACGATAAGATGGACTCTTGACCTCACAATCTACCTCGTTATGACCTTGCACCTTATTGTCTGCCTGCACTGCACTTTCTCTGTAATTGTAACACTTTATTCTGCATTCTGTTATTGTTTTCCCTTGTACTACCTCAGTGCACTATTGTAATGAAATGATGTGTATGGACGGCATGCAGAACAAAGTGTTTCACTGTACCTTCGTACATGTGGCAATAATACACCAATTTACGAATTCATAGATGCTGCCCGACCTGTTGAGTTCTTCCAGTACCTCGCGTGTTGCTACAGGAACAGGCCATTTGGCCCAACTAGTCCCTGCCGGCATTTCTACTCCTCTCATGCCTCATTCTATCGATCTTCAGTTGCCTCCTCATCAGGTAGACCTTGGCCACTTCACCTCTACTGTCCTCTGAAATAATCTCAAAATGCACCTAGCTGAGACCGTGTCTCTGTGTAACGTTTCACCTTTTCCAGAAGGGTTGACAAGATGCAGTATCACAAGTTATCGCCAAAAATAAAAGCTTGTGGTGTGAGAGGATACACGCTGGTGTGGATAGAAGATTGGCTGGTTAACAATGCTGAGCACATCTCCCAAAACCTTGTACTCGCTAAATGTGTACAGTGTGGTGTCCCTCACTACTGCTCTAGGTCATAGAACCATTTATTTTATCAATCATTAACTGGGTTATTACAGTCAATTAGATTATGAATCTATTTAACTAGGTTATTAATCCCTTTAATTATCACAGAATCATAAAAAGATTACCACATATAAGAGGCCTTTTGGCCCTTTATTTCTGTACTGGTCAAAAAGGAGCACTCTAATAATCCCACCTTTCTGTACTAGTTACCTTCCTAGACCTGCAGGTCATTATTCTTCGTCCATTTTAACTTTTTTCCTTGGAGCATTGGAGACTGAGAGGTGACGTTATGGAGGTGTATGAAATCATGAGGGGCATAGATAGAGTGAATGCACATAGAATTTTTCCAGGGTTGGGGAATCAAGAACTATAGACCATAGGTTTAAGGTGAGAGGGGAAAGATTTAATAGGAGCTTCGGGGCAACTTTTTCTTCACAAAGGGTTGTCCTTATGTGGAACGAGCTGCCAGAGAAAGTGTTTGAGGCAGGTACAATAACAGCATTTAAAAGACAGTTGGACAGTACATGGATAGGAAAGGTTGAGAGGGATATGGGCCAAACTCTGGCAAGTGGGACTGGCTTGGATGGGCATCTTGGTCAGCATGGACCAGATTGGTTGAAGGGCCTGTTTCCGTGCTGTATGACTCTACGACTAACTACAACTGGGCTTTCTGCCTCCATTACCATTCCAGCAGCGACCGTCACCCTCTGGATGAATTGATCTCCCCTCTGATTCTTCTACCAATTACTTTAAATCTCTGCATCCTGTTTTTTGAGCACTCGGCTGAAGAAAATAGGTCTCATACCTACCCCTCACTGTTTTAAGGAGCTGAATTATGTCTCCCTTTGGCCTCTGTTCCAATGAAAACAATCTGAGCCTCTCCCATCTTGCCTCGAAGCTACAGAGGCTCCATCTCCTCTGCACCATCTCCAGTGCAGGCACATCCCTCCCGTCCCTGTGAGGATGGTGTATCCGTACAGGAGGAGGTATCACGGGGGATGCGTTCCGTTTACCCACTGCGCTTAAGTGAAGCCTGTAAAGTTTGCCAAATGCTCAGTTTCAGCATCACACCCAGACTTTCATTCCCTTCCACCTCTTGTCCCCCAAACCAAAGCCTTCTTGACCAAGAGCAGCTGCTGGCCACTGCCTGCCCACAGCCTCGAGCTCTCTTTGAATCTTTTGCCTCATAACTAAATACTCCAGAGCCAGGATCGGGGTGAGCTCAGGGAGTTGTACCTTCCAGAGGAAGCAACAGTGGAGGGATTTGAAAACCGGGGTAAGAATTTGAAGATATGGAGATCTGAGAGCGGGAGCCAGGCCAGGTCAGTGACGCAGGGTAATGGGTGAGACGGTGTGAGTGTGAGCTTTCTTCATTGACAGAATGTTAAACACAGAGATCCTGCTCAGTCATCTTTCTGAGAGACTCTACCCAGTTTCTCAAGCCTCTGCCAATGGTTCTTACCCTGTACCCGACACACACACAGCCCCTGCATGTCAGTACCACACTACAGACGAGGCAGTATACACTCAGCACACACAGTCCTGTGAAAACAGCGCTGGCCCAAGACTTGAGGTTAGATACATCATAAAATAACTTAGATCGTTCATATCATGTGGTCTGACTTTATCTTGACGATCGTATCATTGTTCAGCTATGCTGAGCGTTCTAATGGACTTTGAACGACAACAAAATCTCCATTTTATTGAGTCTGCATTTGTTGTTTCTGCTATCAGTAAACGGTCTCCATCCGCTCACCTTTGGAAACATTCATGCCAATTGTATTGGACTCAGTGGGACGCATTCCTCGCAGTGTCTGAACTGTGAATTAAGTCATCGGTGATCTCCCTTGGTACGCTGCCGTGCCTGCTTGTGGACGTTGTTAGTGGTGCTTGTTCCCTGATTGAGTTTTAACCGCCAGACACAACTCTTTTATCAGATTGTTCTCCATCATGCCTTCTGTCCTTTCTGCCTCTGGAGCAGACCACATCTGAGTGTTCATTTTCCTTCATTCAAGGGATGCAGGCATTACAGCTGAGCCAGCAGTTAATTGCCCATCTCTTAATTGCCCTTGAGAAGGTAAATTGTTAAATTGGTAAATTGGCTTATTACTGTGACACGTACAAAATTTTGTTCTGCATGCCATCCATACAGATAATTTCATCACAACAGTGCATTGAGGTAGTACAAGGGAAAACAATAACAGAATGCAGAATAAAGTGTTACAGTTACAGAGAAAGTGCAGTGCAGGCAGACAATAAGGTGCAAGGGCCACGACGAGGTAGATTGTGAGGTCAAAAGACTATCTTATCGTACTAGGGGACTGTTCAATAGTCTTATAACAGCAGGATAGAAGCTGTCCTTGAGCCTGGTGGTACATGCTTTCAGGCTTTTGTATCTTCTGCCCGATGGGAGGGAGTAGAAGAGAGAATGTCCAGGGTGGGTGGGGTCTTTGATTACATTGGCTGCTTTACCGAGGCAGCGAGAAGTATAGACAGAGTTCGTGGAGGGGAGGCTGGTTTCCCTGATGCGCTGAGCTGTGTCCACAGCTCTCTGCAGTTTCTTGCAGTCACGGGCAGAACAGTTGCTGTACCAAGCCGTGATGCATCTGGATAGGATATTTTCTATGGTGCATCGATAAAATTTGGTGAGGGTCAAAGGGTACATGCCAAATTTCTTTAGCCTCCTGAGAAAGTAAAAGCACTGGTGAGTTTACTTGGCCGTGGCATCTACGTGGTTAGACTGGGGAAGGCTATTGGTGATATTCACTCCTCAGAACTTGAAGCTTTAAGGTGGTGGAGTCCCCATGGCTTTGCTGCCCCTTGTCCTCCTAGCTGGTAGAGGTCATGGTTTGGAAGGTGAAGGGGTCTTGATGTGTTGCTGCAGTGCACACTGTAGATGGTATAAACTCAGTTGTTCGTACATGGTAAGGTGATTTTGAGTCAGAACATTGATCTAATTGACGATGTTATTCTAGACGTTTATTATGTCACGGTTGTTTATGGAGCATATTTATACAATTGTATTTTGATGATAGGTCTCTGAATTCACAAACTACATCCTGGAAGAGCCAGCTCATCATTAACATCATGTTCTAGGCTGAATCACAGCCTGTTTCACATATATTTCATCTCAAAAATAAAAACTCCCTGACAATTGGGTTTGGATAAAATAATCAATTTCATGAAAGCTAAATCAACAGTTCCCAGCGAAGGAGAGCTCCCCACAGTTTACTGAATACCTTACCCTCCCACCTGCTGCCTGGTCCCCAGCTGCTCGCCACTGATCCAATGAAGTTCAATCCATACTCAAGAAACAGCACATTATCATCTGACTGGGTCTTTTACAGCCTCCCAGACCCAATGCTGAGTTCAACAACTTCTGATTGTAGCCACGGTTCGCTTTCACTCCTACAGTAGACATTTGTAGGAATTTTTCTGTTGCCATTTCTCACGTCCTGTGGAGTGACTTTTTCTTTACTTGTCCCGTCACTGACCTCTCACTCTCCTCCCCACCCCTCCATCATTCACTCGCTCGTGCTCTCCGCCCCTTCGCACCCCTTCCCTTTAGGTGCTCTCCATCCCTCCCACAACTGCCTCACCCTAAACCTTCCCCAGCTCTGATGGAACATCATTGAGCTGACACATTTGGTGGCACTGTGCTTGTCTCAGCCTGTGCCTTGCGTTTGCCTCCAAGGGATCCTGTGGGCGCTAACCCTTGGTGACCTCGCGGCTCTCAGTGACTCAGGGCACAGTGAGGTAACGGCCCTTCGAGGAGGAACGTCCTTACTCCTGGACCACCTTCTGATGGCTTGTCAGAATCTGGTTTATTATCATTGAATTATATGACATGAAATGTGTTGTTTTGCGGCAGCAGTACAGTGCAATGACATAGGATTACTATAAATTACAAAATAAATAAATAGTGCAAACAAGAAGGAATAACGAGGTAGTGTTCATGGGTTCATGGACCATTCAGGAATCTGATGGCGGAGGGGAAAAAGCTGTTCCTGAATCGTTGAGTGTGGATCTTCAGGCTCCTGTACCCCCTCCCCGATGGTAGTAACGAGAAGACGGCATGTCCCGGGTGGTGAGGGACATGTCCTCTCCACAGATCCTTCCTGACCTGCTGAGTTTCTGCAGTGATTTCTGCTTTTACTTCATGTGAGAACTCTATCCTTTCCTGACCATGTCCTTGAAGGCAGACTGACCCTCCCCATTACTGCCAACCCAATTCTTCCAACCCTCTAGTTGGTTAATGCCCACCCTCCTGACACTCAGAACTCTAGCACAGTCACTGATGCTGTTCTTGCCGCTGTAAACATCTTTTGCCATCTTTTCAAAGCTCAAGATGTTCCAAAGAACTTCACGACCAAGATTCAACACATAATAATGACCAGGTAATCTCTCTCAGTGAGGGTGAACTATTACAGAGGAGATCAGTTCTATGTGCCATGATACCTTTTACATTCATCTTAGAATGCAGGCAGAGTCTTATTTTAGCATCACCTTTGAGAGATGGCACCTCCAACAGGGCTGCCCTCCCTCCGTCAGCTTGTCTCTGTGTCCAGTCTTGGAGGCTCAGTGGAGCAACAGGACAGTGCGCTGTTAGAAGGGCCACTGGATCTGCCACACCTGCTGACCGGCAGTGAGAGAGTGACACGCGGTGTGACCTGACCTCCGAATCCTTCTCTTCACTTCAAACATGGATCGGACCCCAGACATTAGACTGTTGCTGCTTCCTCTGCCGGGTACCTACAGTCAACAGTACAGAACGGAGATGGTTCTCCCAAAGCCTGAGGATTGTGTAGAGTTACAGCCCTGGACCAGCCTTGCATTTGTTGGGGAGATTCACCACGGCTGGTTTCTCTGTTCTGTTCCTGCACACGACAGAACATGCTGGTTGCTTTCAGCAGCTCTGTGCACTGATGCACTTTCTTTAAGGACACCTGCTGTTGTGTCTCTCCTTTGCATTAATTCTGTCCCTGTTTAGCTACACTTACACAAGGAAACCACAGAAGGAAAGTTGAATAAATGGGCTGTGCCCAGATGAAATGATGTCCATGAACATGAATTTGTAGATTTATTTTTTAATAAGCTTTGAAATCAAAATCAACTTGGCGACATATTAATTCCTAACCCTCATTCACAAAGGTTAAGTATTTAGACAGTGCAGTGTTCACTTAATACTGCTCCTCTGACAGTCCCCAAGTGCTGACACACTGATAGTGCAGTGCTCCCTCAGTACCGTCCCTCCCACAGTGCGACTCTCCCTCAGTACCGCCCCCCCCCACAGTGTGACATTCCCTCAGCACTGCCTTTTTTAATATAAACATTTATTCACTAAAAGCTCTACAAAAAGACAACCAGTGTCAATACACGACATCTAATACAGAAAAGAAGAAACTAAGCAATGACATACTACAGTAGAGAATGCAAACTAATACTAACGAAACACACACGCAATGCTACACCCGTTAACGCAACACTCAACACTTCAAATAAGAATCGCGTTTGTACCGTCTGCAACACACGTGATCCCCTGAAGAGCCCACCGAGCACGGAACTCAGCTAAGGTGCCCACGGAAACTGCGTGCTCCCTCTCTAAGCACACCCGCGCGCGCACGTAAGCATGGAAGACGGGCAGGCAGGCAGACTGGCCAGTTCAGCACTGCCCTTTTTTTGTACAAAACGTTTATTCGGTAAAAACACTACAAAAACAACCAACAGCAAATACACTACACCTAATACAGAAAGAAACAACCCGGCCAAAACCAATACCCGTGCAACACTACGCCTGCTACTGCAACACACAACACTTCATACCAAAATCGCATCGGTCTCGTGCACGACACACGCGATCCCCTGAGGGGCCCACCGAGCACAGAACTCAGCTAGGGTGCCCACGGAAACTGCGTGCTCCCTCTCTAAGCACACCCGCGTGTGCACGTAAGCACGGAAGACGGGCAGGCAGGAAGACCGGCCAGTTCAGCACTGCCCTTCACACAGTGTGACCCTCCCTCAGCACTGCCCCTCCCACAGTGCGGCATTCCCTCAGCACTGTACTGGAGTGCCAGCCTATGTTTCTGATTCTGATGTCAACGGAATGTGAGATGTACCCACAGCCTGAGCCCACTGACCCACAGCCGGCCGCACTGTAACCTCCTGGCAATGCTCTCCCTCTGGACGCACAATGAAACGTGAACGTCCTCCCTTCCAACACTTGATAAAACAGACAGGTTTGTCAAACGGAACTGCTGTCGGCTTGTAGTCCTGACGGCTGTCTCCAGGGGGTGCTGGTGCATCAGCATTGCTGCAGGAACACTTTCAGCAATGTCATTCAGTGATTAGTGTCACCGTTACAGGTCAGCAGGTTAACTGTGCTTTGTGAGGAAGGTTGGTCTCAAAGTGTTATAGGCAGGCAGTTATTTAGTTGATAAATTTCATCAGATTGCATTGGATATAAAAAGCACAATTGCTATCTACCACAGACTGACATTTTACAACCTTGATCCCTAATGTGCACAGAGTAATTGTTTTACAACACAACCAAGGTTTGAACTTGCTCTCTTCTCAAGCAGTCCCTTGGGATCGAGGGTGGTGTGCTCCCACTCTGGTTCTGGGGGGGCTGATGAGGCTGCTGTGGGAGCTGCAGACCCTGCCATGGATATTTGGGGGTTGCTCGACAGGGTGGGTGTGCAGGCTGGAAGAAGGTTCACTCCTCCCCCTGGTTTCTTGTGTGTTCCTGGCACACGGACTCGAGGTCTTCTATGCCAACCAGGCTCGGCGTACTCAGCTTGGGCAGTCATGGGTCAGGATTCCTTCCGGTCAGTAGGGAGCAACACACAAAGCGCTGGATAAACTCAGCAGGTCGGGCAGCACCTGTGGAGGGAGATGGACAGTCGATGTTTCAGGTCGAGACGTCTCCTTGACCCGCTGAGTTCCTCCAGTGCTTTATGTGTTGTTCCAGTTTCCAGCATCATGTCTCCAGTCAGTGGGGATGTGACTTCAAGAGGTCTATGAGAACATCCTTGTCTGCGTTCCACCATTCACACAATCACCTGGTGTGGTGTAGGTCAGGGTGTGGAGTGAGCAATATGGCCTGGCACTGAGTGTGGTTAGAGGCTCAGTGCTGGGAGAGGGTCCTGGTCCTGGTCTCCTTATCCTGTCTGAGGACTTGGTGGAGAAGAACATTCTATTTCGATGTTCTATAATGTTCGGTTTAATGGGTCACTTGCAGTAAATGCCCACAGTCAGTGAGTAGTAGGTTCAGGGAGACCTGCTCTGTAACAACACCTGAGAATTACAGTGACAACCCATCACCTGTCCCCCGCTTACCTGTTACCTTTTATTTGGTCATTGTGAGGATCCGGGCAGTGCCAACGAATGCAGAATTAATTGCCCACCTATGAATTGCCCTTACAAGATGCTGTAACTGAGGGGCCTGCTGCCATTCATTCTGTTTCTCTCTCTACAGAAGCTGCCCGACCTGTGGGGTGCTTCCAACGTTTTCTAGTTTTACCTCCCACATCCCAAAGACATGCGTATCGGTTGGTTAATTGGCCGCTGTGTTACATCCGGTAGAGCTCACACCTGTGACACCTCTTGTTGCCCTTCACCACTTTGACGACTTCCAATTCCCAGTTCTCAAATGGTTCACCTTTCCCAAGGATGTACAATCCTCTACACCTCCGTCCCACGTCAGATGATCTGAGGGCCCTCTACTTCTTCTTTGAACCAGTTCCCCTCCACAACGCACCCAACCACTCCCCTCCCCTTCTCGTGCAACACTGGCCCTTTCACCTCCGCCCTTCCCACCACCCAGGGACCCAAACAGTCTTTCCAGGTGAAGCACTTCTTCCAATCTAGTGTACTGCATCTTGGTGTTCACACTGTGCTCTCCTCTACACTGGAAACACTTCAGGATGGTAGTGTCTATGATCAGTCCGCAATAAGTCCCCATGGCACTTCCACTGTGATGACCTGCACCTCTAGAACAATGCCCAATGTAAGCTTGAGAAATGGTTCTTCAGCTTGCGTGTGGGCACAGTACCAGATTCCCCAGCTTCGTGTACCTCAGCTTCTGTGTCTGTACCAGACCAGCCCTTTCTGCCGTAGGTCAACCCCTGAGGTGTTGGCCCAGTGTCTCCTCTCTCCACTAACAACAAGTCCCACTGCCCGGCACCTCAAACCTTTTTATGTTCCTTGGTTATGTTCTTCCTCTCAAACTGCCCTCTGCCAACTTTTCCCAAGTGGCAATCCTGGCCTCACCCTACCACAGAGGCTCCCTTTATGCTCTCCCTCACCCACAGTGTAAACATCTTTAAACTAATGTTTTCTCTCTTTCCCAGTTCTTTGACCTCAAACAACAACTGTTTCTCTTTCTCCAGGTGCTGCCTGACCTTCTGAGTGTTTTCAGCATTTTTGATCTTTATTGCATGAAACAGGACATAGAGTCACAGAGTTATACACCACGGAAACAGGCCCTTCGGCCCAACTCATCCATGCCGACCAAAATGCCTACCTAAGCTAGTCCCATTTGCCCACGTTTGGCCCATATCCCACTAAAGCTTTCCTATCCATGGACCTGTCCAAGTGTCCTTTAAACATTGTTATTGTACCTGCCTCAACCACTTCCTCTGGCAGCTCGTTCCATATACCCACCACCCTCTGCATGAAAAAGTTGCCCCTCAGGTGTCTTTTAAATCTTTCCCCTCTCTCCTTAAATCCATGTCCTCTGGTTTTTGATTCCCTTTCTCTGAGAAAAAGAATGTGGTCATTCACCCTATCTATGCCCCTCATGATTTTATACACCTCTGCAAGGTCACACTCAGTCTCCTACGCTCCAAGGAATGAAGTCCCAGCCTGTCCAACCTCTCCATATAACTCAGTCTCTCGAGTCCTGGCAACATCCTTGCACTCTTTCCAGCTTAAAGATGTCTTTCCTATAACAGGGTGACCAAACTGTACACAATACTCCAGGTGCAGCCTCACCGATATCTTGTACAACTGTCAACATAATGTCCCCAACTCTGACAATCAGTGCCCTGACTGATGAGGGCCAGCGTGCCAAAAGCCTTCTTCAACACCCTGTCTACTTGTGACACCACTTTCAGGGAACCATGTGCTTGTACTCCTAGGTCCCTCTGTTCAACAACACTCCCAAGGGTCCTACCGTTGTGTAGTACAGTCTGTTCCCCGGGGTGTACCCTGAAACAAGTGTGCACTACTACAGGAGAAGCACTGACTGGTGATGGATGTCCTCTGATCTGCTCAGAACTCACTGGTCTTCCAGAGCAGGTGTTGTCCACCACCGAGTGCTGTAAAGGGGCACAACAAAAGGTCCACACCGTGTGCTGTGGGATGCACTGAAGCTGGGTCAACCACTGCAAAGGCTCTTTGGGGAAGGGCCACAGTTTAAGGGGCTCCTGCCAACCCACAATGAGTGGCTGCAACCTGGGTTAAAACCCCAGGAAGGGTTTGCCGGTGGTAGTGCCACTGAGTCATAGAGACAGAGAGCATGGGAACAGGCCCTTCAGCCCACCAAGTCTGTGCCAGCCATTGGGTACCAATTTACATCAAACCTACACTAATCCTATTTTATTGGTAATTGGTTTATTATTGTCACATGTACTGAGATACAGTGAAAAGCTTTAATTTGTGTGCCATCCAGACAGATCATTCTGTACATAAGTACAACGAGGTAGTACAAAGGGAAAAGCAATAACAGACTGTAGAATATAGTGTTACAGTTACAGAGAATGGACAGTGCAGGTAACAAATAAAGTGCAAGGGCCATGACAAGGTAAACTGAGAGATCATCTTTATCGTACAAGACCTCCAACCAAAAGTCTGATAACAGCTGATAGAAGCTGTCCTTGAGCCTGGTGGTACGTGCATCTTCTGCCCAATGGGAGGAGGAGAAGAGGGAATCGCTGGGGTGGAAGATGTCCTTGATGATGTTGGCTGCTTTGCCAAGGCAGCGGGAAGTGTAGAGGGAATCTGTGGAGGGGAGGCTGGTTTGCGTGATGGACTGGGCTGTGTTCACAACTCTCTGCAGTTTCTTGCGGTCTTGGGCAGAGCAGTTGCCGTACCAAGCCGTGATGCCCACATTCAAGGTTCAAGATTCAAGGTTCAAGATTTGCTTTATTGTCATTTCTCTGAGTATTTACATACACAAAGACTGAGGATAAAGCCCTCTGGAACCTCTGCTCAGGTGAAAGTGCGTGTGGATGTTTCAGTAATAAATACGCATTTCTTCTGTTTATATTATGTTCCACTCTGTGTTGTAGTTACAGATCCAAACATCTCTGTATTCTAGCCTTGGTTTCTTGAAGGATTTTAGTTGGAACATTTTAGTTGATGTCACTTCACAAGGAAATGCTATTTTAGCATTGCTTTACACACATTTATGTATGAGCTCGATGTACTTATGTTTTTCTTTAGATGCTCAAATTAAGCTTTTTTTCTTGAAGTGGTACAAACTGTGTGAATATTTCCCAGGCTTCCAGCCTGAATCTGACTGAAAATCTGGGATCACAACCCCCTGACAGGAACGTCCAGGCTGAAGGAAATTGTGAATCGTGACTTCCATGTCGTGAGGTGTTTATAACCACTAAGGTGAGGGAAATAGGTGTTTCATGAATTCACTTAGCTGAGAGGTAATAAGATTGTAAGCCCATAAGATATAGGATCAGAACTAGGCGATTCAGCCCATCGAGTCTGCTCTGCCATTCAATTATGGCTGTTTTTTTTCTCAGTCCCATTCTCCTGCCTTCTCCCTGTAACCCTTAACTTGCTGGGCAATCACAAACCTATCGATCTCTGCCTTAAATACACCCAATGACTTGGCCTCCACAGCTGTCTGTGGCAACAAATTCTGCAGATTTACCACCCTCTGTCTGAAAAAATTCCCTCTCATCTCAGTTCTAAAGGGACGTCCCTTTATTCTGAGGCCGTGCCCTCGGATCCTGGACTCTCCCACTGATGGAGACATCCTCTCCATGTCCACTCTATCCAGGCCTTACAGTATCCAGTAATGAGGAACTGAACTCTCGAGCCAAGTTCCCGCTTACAGCAATCACGGGAGTGGCTGGGATGACATGGAATGAGTGTACACAGAGTCAACATAACCTGCAGAGTAAAACTACCAGGCTCATGTTGTTATATATTAAGGGAATCAAGGAATGTAGGTCATTACTGGAAAGTAAAGGATCAGCGATGTACTCAATGGACGGTGAAGCAATTGTTATGGGCTGAATATTGGCTGAAAGTCCCCTTGTGTCAGGGTCTGGTATGGCAATTCGATGCACTGGAACTTAAGAGGCTGCGAAGAGTAGTGGACTCAGCCCAACACATCACCGGCGCATCCCTCCCCACCGTCCGGAGTATCTACAGGAGGCGCTGCCTCAAGAAGGCAACATCCGTCATCAAAGATCCCCCACCATCCAGGCTGTGCCATCTTCTCGCAGCTCCCATCGGGCAGGAGGTACAGAAGCCTGAAGTCCCACACCACCAGGTTCAGGAACAGCTACTTCCCTTCAACCATTTGGTTCCCGAACCAACCAGCACAACCCTAATCACTACAGTTTAGCAAGATTATGACAATTCTGATCACTTTGCACTAAAATGGACTTTTTTCTGCTTTAATTGTTGTTTCTTGTAAAAAATGTATATAATTTATGTTTAATTTATGTTTTTCTTGTGAATGCTGCTTATCTGATGCTCTGTGCCTGTGATGCTGCTGCAAGTAAGTTTTTCATTGCACCTGTGCACACATGGGCTTGTGCAGATGACAATAAACTCGACTTAAATGGTTTTTCTTGCTTCTATTTTTTATGCCATAGTTCACCCCAACCATTCAAGTTATTAAGTTCAAGTTTATTGTCATGGGCAAACATACCTAGGGTATAAATGCCAAGAAAATGAGCTTTTTACAGCAGCAGCACAGGACATTACAGACATGACAAACATAAATTGTATAAATTTAAATTAACATAAATTATATATACTTACATGACAAACTAAAATAACATAATGACATTAGTGCAAGTTAGAACATAGAACATAGAACAGTACAGCACAGGACAGGCCCTTCGGCCCACAATGTTGTGCCGACATAGTTAATCTCACCTACCTACAGAATGCCCATATCCCTCTATTTTCCTCTCATTCATGTGCCCATCCAAGGCCCTCTTATAAGCCCCCAGTGAATTTGCCTCCACCACCCTATCAGGCAACTGAGGGAAATAGAGTCTGAGACAGAATTAGGGTGTCTCAGGTTCAAGAACCTGACGGCAGTGGGGAAGAAGCTGTTGTTGAACCTTGAGGTGTGGGTCCTCAGGATCCTGTACCTTCTGCCTGATGGCAGCATTGAGAAGAGGGCACGGCCTGGATGGTGTGGGTCCCCGATGATGGATGTCGCCTTCCAGAGACATCACCTCTGGTAGATGTCCATCCTCTTCAGTGTTAGGTGTGGCTCACTGTGCTGGTTCGTTAGCTCCAGGGCAAAAGGTTGTGGGTTCAAGCCCCGGTCCTGGGACTTGAGCATTGAGGCTGACTTGTAGAGCAGTACCAAGGCAGAGCTGCAGTCAGGAGGCAGGCTGCTGTCAAGGACTGCCTGACGTGGATAGACGCCAAGCAGGGGAGTGCTCTTCAATAACTTGGCCAATACTTGCTTCTCAACCACCATCACCAGGGACAGATTATCTGGTCGTTACTGCATCGCTGTTCGTGGGATCTTACTGTGTGCACGTTGACCGATGCATTCCAGCAGTGACTACCCACCAGAGGCCACACTTCGGGCATCCTGATAGGGACGTGACAGGTGCAGTAGGGATTCCAGTCTTTTTCTTTTGATGCATTTTTAATTGAAGGATTTGTTGAGCTAGGTCACGGAACATTCCGGATTTGCTCCTCACCTCCATTAATCTGATTGCTTTTGAAGTAAGTCTCATCGGGAAAAGGTGGCCTGGGGAAAGATTTGACCTGGCTACATACCTGCACCAGGCCCTGCTTTGGGCAAATGGGGACATGGACCAGCTGAGTGATGGGGAGAACATGGCGGGTGGAATATATTGTGGGAAGATTGTGAAGCTGTCCACTTTGGTGAGCATAACAGGAAATTGGATCAGCAAGTTTGCTGATGACACTAAGATTGGAGGCGTAGCGGACAGTGAGGAAGGCTTTCAAAGCTTGCAGAGGGATCTGGACCAACTGGGAAAATGGGCCAGAAAATGGCAGATGGAAATTAATGCAGACAAGTGTGAGGTGTTGCATTTTGGAAGGACAAATCAAGGTAGGACACACACAGTAAATGGTAGGGCACTGAGGAGTGCGGAGGAACAAAGGGATCTGGGGCTTCAGATACAGAATTCGCTGAAAGTGGCGTCACAGGCAGACAGGGTTGTAAAAAAGGCTTTTGGCATCCTGGCATTCATAAATCAAAGTATTGAGTACAGGAGTTGGGATGTTATGGTGAGGTTGTATAAGACATTGGTGAAGCCAAATTTGGAGTATTGCGTGCAGTTCTGGTCACCTAACTATAGGAAGGATATCAGTAAGATTGAAAGAGTGCAGAGGAGATTTACTAGGATGTTGCCGGGTCTTCAGGAGCTGAGTTACAGGGAAAGATTGAACAGGTTAGAACTTCATTCTTTGGAACGCAGGAGATTGAGGGGAGATTTGATAGAGGTTTACAAAATTATGAGGGGTATAGACAAAGGTAATGCGAATAGGCTCTTTCCACCTAGATTAGGAGAGTTAAGTACGAGAGGACATGGCTTTAGGGTGAAAGGGGAAAGGTTTAGGGGGAACTTCTTCACTCAAAGAGTGGTGGGAGTATGGAACAGGCTGCCATCTGATGTAGTAAACGTGGGCTCACTCTTAAATTTTAAGAATAAATTGGATAGATACATGGACGGGAGAGGTCTGGAGGGTTATGGACTGGGTGCAGGTAAATGGGACTAGTGGAATAACATTTCTGCATAGACTAGAAGGGCCGAATGGCCTGTTTTCTGTGCTGTAGTGTTCTATGGTCCTATGGAAAGTAGAGTATTTGTTGATGGTGTGAGATTGGGTAGTGTTGAAGTTCAAGGTGACCTGCTTGTGCTTCTATGCCAATCACTGAAGGCCAACATGCAGGTGCATCAAGCAATTAGAAAGCAAATGGTACATTAGCCTTTATTATTGAAGGATTTGATTACAGGTGTGGGGAAGTCTTATCTGAGACCACAGCTGAAGTACTGTGAGTAGCAAGAATTTACTCAACTGGTTCCAGGGCTAGCACCAGGGGGCACAGTCTGAGAGTAAGGGATAGACTGCCAGTGACTGGGATGAGGAGATATCTCTTCGCTCAGGGTGCCACGCACCTTTGGAATTCTCTACCTTGTATGTCTGTGGTAGCTCAGTCACTGCATTCATTGAAAACAGAGACTTCTGCAGGAATCAAGGAGGATGGGGATAGTGTTGGAAAATAGTGCTGAGGTAGAGGATCAGCCACGATCTTGATGAATGATAGAACAAGCTGGAAGGGCTGAATGGCCTATTCTCGCTCATGTTCGTTGTGCTACCTCGGAATGTGCCAACCCGTTATATTGTTCTTGACCTGGGCAAAAATATTGTTATTAAAAATTATTAGAAAGCACAAAAAAAATGAGCTTACCTGCTGGTCAAGTGTATCCCAAGTACCTTGCCATTTTGTTCATATTCACTTGGCCAATTAGAATGCATTATGTCGCTGAGGGGTGGTCAGCATGGCTTTGTGCGGGGGAAATCCTGCCTCACTAATTTGATTGAGTTTTATGAAGAGGTAACTAAGAACACTGATGAAGGCAGGGTGGCAGATGCTATCTATACAGACTGTAGTACAGGCCGTCCCCGGTTACAAACCCCACACCCCCCCAACTTAGGGGCACCCTACATATGAATGAGCTCCCATAACATTATTAAATTCAGAAGTCTGACGTATGTACGTATGTTTGTTCCTTTGAACAGCAAAACTAGTTTTGTCTCTCTCCCCACTTTTAATAATTGTTCTTTCTTATCAGACTTCAGTGCTTTTGATGCCACTCATTACAGTACTGTGGAGGTGCAGTTACCATATCGAGTGATCTTTGTGTATTTTCTGACTTATGGACAAAATCGACTTATGGTCTGTAAAAACAGAGCCATTTGTTATCTGGGGACATCCTCGAAGGCATTCAGCAAGGTCCTGTGTGGCAGGCTGGTCCAGAAAGGTAAAGCACATGGGATCCAAAGCGAGCTGGCTAATTGGATCCAAAATTGGCTCGGTGATAGGGGCCAGTGATGGAAGGATGCTAACCTGATTGAACGTCTGTGACCAGTGGTGTCCCGTAGGGATCGGTGCTGGGACCTTTGCTGTTTGTGATACGTATCAATGACATGGGCGTGAATGTAGCAGGAATGATTAGTAAGTTTGTGGCTGACTTAGAAATTGCTGATGTTGTGGGTAGGGAGGTTGTCTAAGGCCACAGCAAGATATAGATCAGGTGGAAAGTTGGGTGCAGCATTGGCAGGTTGGATTTAATGCTGGCAAGTGCGAGGTGATGGATTTTGGGAAGTCAAATTGGGGTAGGACATACACAGTAAATGGTAGGGCCCTAAGGATTGTTAATGAACAGAGGAACCTTGGGGTTTGAGTTCTTAGTTCCCTAAAGGTGGCAACACATATAGATGGAATGGTTAAGAAGGCATGTGGCATGCTTGTCTTCATAGGTCGGGGCATTGAATATAAGAGTTGAGACGTTATGTTGCAAATTTACAAAGCACTGGTCTGACCGCACTTGGAGCACAGTGTGCAGTTCTGGTCACCACACTGTAGGGAGGATGTGGTTGCACTGGAGAGAGTGCGGAGGGGATTAACCAGAATGTTGCCTGGATTGGAGGACTTTAGTTATGGGGAGACATTGGAGAGGCTGGGCTTGTTTTCCCTGGAGCGAAGGAGGCTGAGGAGGGACATGATGGAGGTGTATAAAACTGTAAGATGCATAGATAGGGTATACAGGCAGAATGTTTTACCCATGGTAGGGGTGTCAACAACAAGAGGGCAGAGGTTTAAGGTGAGAGGAAGGAGGTTAAAAGAGGGTCTGAAGGGAAAGTTCTTTTACACAGGGAGTGGTTGACATCTGAAACTCGCTGCCAGAGGAGGTGGTGGAGTTAGATACAGTTATTATGTTTAAGAGGGGTTTAGACAGACACTTAAGTAGACAAGGCCGAGAAGTCTACAGACCTAATGTGGGCAAAAGGGTTGAGTGTAGATGGGGAAAATGGTCAACATGGATGAGTTGGGCTGAAGGGCCTGTTTCTGTGCTGTATGACTCTATGAATCTATGACTGGTGCTTGGCCAATGAATTCTCAGTACGTAATGACCACTTTTAGAGCCGATCCTATTGGCATTCTCCTGCCCAGAAATGTGGTGGATTGCTGAGTGACAAACCTCATCCTGTGTTACTGCCTTTGGTTTTCGAGGATGGCAGAAAGTAATTATTTCCATTAAATGATGGATATGGTGGTAATTAGTTGTTAAATATATCAGTTCTAAAAACCTTGGCCAGCAACGTTTCCTTAATTCTGCATCGCAATGCATCTTTTTACAAATGTTTGTAGGAGAACAAGCCTTGTTGGTCTAATTCTGCTCCAGAGAAAGAAGGCCCAGCCAAATTTAGTTTGACTGAGGTTCAATCCCACGCAACAGCTGGGGAATTTAAATTCAAGTCATTAAAAATTCTGGATTTGAAGCCGAGTCGAAACATTATCAGCCATAAACCAGTGGGTCGCTGCAAAGTCCCATTTGGTTTACTCATGGCCTTTGAGGGAAGAGGTTTCCCATCCCTACCCAGTCTGGTCTATACGGGGCTCTTAATTTCCCTCTGAAAAGACCCAGAGTGGCCCAGGTAAGGACAGGCAATAAACGTTGGCCAGAGATGATGGAATCCCCAGAACAACTATAAAGCAAACTCTAAAGAGCCGGCAATCTGAGTATAACTGACCCCAGCTTCCCAAGTCAGCCCCTGAATGATGAAACCTGACTGTCCCTTCAACAACATCTTTTAAACAAGTCGATGTTTAGGTTGAGCTCTCCATTAGAACCCCAGTCTGGCTCTACAAAGGCAAGTGGAATTGGACCAGGGGTCGGAAGACGTGGGTCAGATCAATGCGGCAGCAGTGAGGCTGATAATCTTAGCTGATGAGAAGAACAAACACAAGAGAGACAACTGCCCCACTGCCCACAAACTGACACTCAAGAACCCTTGGAACTTTTCTGAGCAAATCAGCCACATCACAAGTTTGGCTACTATTATTATTATTATTTTTTTTAGATTTTTTTTAGATTTTTTTTAGATTTTATTTACAGCGTGGTAACAGGCCCTTCCGGCCCAACGAGTCCGTGCCGCCCATTTTTAAACCCAAATTAACCTACCCGTACGTCTTTGCAATGTGGGAGGAAACCGGAGCACCCGGAGGAAACCCATGCAGACACGGGAGAACGTACAAACTCCTTACAGACAGCGACGGGAATCGAACCCCGATCACTGGCGCTGTAATAGCATCGCGCTAACCGCTACGCTACCGTGCCGCCTCAATATCAAAGGCCCCATATCAAAGGAAGGATGTACTGGCCCTGGAGAGGGTCCAGAGGAGGTTCACGAGAATGATCGCAGGAATGAAAGGTAACATATGAGGAGCGTTTGATGTCTCTGGGCCTTTACTTGATGGAGTTCAGAAGGATTGAGGGGGGATCTCATTGAAACCTACCGGACACTGAAAGGCCTGGATAGAGTGGACGTGGAGAGGATGTTTCCATCAGTGGGAGAGTCCAGGATCCGAGGGCACAGCCTCAGAATAAAGGGACGTCTCTTTAGGACTGAGATGGGGAGGAATTTCAACAGCCAGAGAGCGGTGAATCTGTGGAATTCTTTGCTACAGAGGGCAGTGGAGGCCAAGTCACTGGCTGTATATAAGGCAGAGATTGATAGATTCTTCATTGGTGGGTGGGGGGGGGCTGTTAAGGGTGATGTGGAGAAGGTGGGAGAATGGGGTTGAAAAAAGAATCAATCCTGATTGAATGGTGGAGCAGGCTTAATGGGCTGAATGGCCTAGTTCTGCTCATATATCTTATGGTCTTAAACGTTATTATTGAAACTACCAGCAAACATCGAAGTTCCTCTTCCCTTTCTTCTTGGGATCAATTATGACTCTTTGATTCTACATTGAGGGTGAATTTGCTGCTTTAGGCACTGGTGACTAAATTCACGGAGACCTGTGCATCCCAGGTATCTGACACCCTACCACAGAGCCCTCAATACACAACAGGGTATTTTATGCTTGAAGCTGGATCGGTGGCTATACTGATGAAAAGAAAGTTCTAATTTATCATCTTAACTTGTTAACAGCTCCTCAGTTGGCAATGAAACATACTTTGAGTTC
This sequence comes from Pristis pectinata, assembly GCF_009764475.1. Classification (NCBI taxonomy): domain Eukaryota; kingdom Metazoa; phylum Chordata; class Chondrichthyes; order Rhinopristiformes; family Pristidae; genus Pristis; species Pristis pectinata. The sequence continues at coordinate 2,826,710 of NC_067427.1, read as the reverse complement.
AATAGCTCTCACTTATGATCTTTGCACAGACTTATTTTTGTGAGAAAGTTAAGTAACATATTGGACTAACAATGATCAGCAACAATGATCTGCATGAATAACTTGGCAGAGGTGCTGAATCATTGGATCATCTGGTTGGATCATGATTGAAACATGAAGCCTAGTTCAGGAATTTTCGGCTGTCGATGTGATTGTGACTGATTCACTCTGCTGCCATTCTATGTTAGGATCCGAAATGTGTTTACCTAGAGTATTCCTGTCATCAATAATTGATGGAACCTCTTCCTGTTGAATCGGCTCCTCAGTAACACTATGCCCTAGATTTTTCAAAGGTTTTCAATAAGAAATTGTTTAAAGCTAATTTTTGACACGTTATCTTTGGTGGCTGTACTTGTTGAAGGCTAGGTTGGCGTTCCCATGTTCTCTGACCAGTGCCAAATGGTCCCAGTTTAAAACTGAGCCCAGAACAGGATTGTCAGAATGATTCAATATTTGCTTCGATGGATTTTTGAGCAGATGGAAACCAGATGGGGAGAAGGATGTGAAAAAGTGGAAAGCATGAAAATTTAAAAAAAGAATTAACAAAATTGTGGAAGAGATTTCAACTGTTATAGGCAACAAAGACAGGTTGATTTATTTTTCAACTGCAAGGACTATATTTTGTGTCACTATTTGTTAACTTTTTGGATTTTAAGTTACATGAAGTTCTAATTGCTTCCTACATTAATTATGTCTCAATATTTGTAACACACCTCCCCACTCTTTGAGGCATGTGGGTTCAGATCAATCTGGATAAAAGCTTACACATCTGGCTTCCAAATGTGCCCAATGCATCATCTTAATATTCTTTTCAGATGCTGTATGATGGACAGAACACAAATATTAAAATTTCTGATGGACTCTCGAAACTAGCAATGCTATGTTTCCTGCCCAGTAATACACAGGGTGGTTTATGGGGCTTCAATGTACGGATGAGTTGAGTCAGCATCAAACATCATCGTCGAGAAACTCTGGTTTTGATTGAAGTAATTTCATCCGAATGAGGAAGACACTTAAAAGGAACAAGGAGCACGACTCAAGAACCCCAGTACTCTCATCTTTGTTCCCTCCAAATGCTTTTTCCTGATGGGACTGTCAAATTAGCTCTTCCACAGACAAATCCCAGACACACAGTGTGGAATCAAAGACTGGCACCTTCGTTTCATTTCAGTTTACATGGGTCATGCCAAATGATGATCCACTTACCTGAGTCCAAATAGAACCGTTGTACAAAGGAGTTCTCAGTAATATACTACATGCATGCTGCAATAATCATTTTCAGGACCCTGCTCAAGTCAAATTAATTTTAATGCCATTCCAAAATTCAAGTTGCATATTTGAGGTTGGTCAGTAGGACTTGTACTCTGGTTCTGAAATTCACTGCATTGTCCATGATTGGGGGTGAATTTCATTGTAATTTACTTGGAATTGGAATTGGTTCATTATTGTCACATGTATCGAGGTACAGTGAAAAACTTGTCTTGCATACTGTTCCTACAGATCAATTCATTACACAGTGCACAGAGGTAGTACAAGGGAAAACAATAACAGAATGCAAAATAAAGTATAACAGCTACAGAGAAAGTGCAGTGCATAAGATGCAAGGTCATAACGAGGTAGATTGTGAGGTCAAGAGTCCATCTTATTGTACTAGGGAACCGTTTAATAGTCTTACAACAGTGAGATAGAAGCTGTCTTTGAGCCTGGTGGTACATGCTTTCAGGCTTTTGTGTCTTCTGCCCGATGGGAGGGGGGAGAAGAGAGAATGTCCTGGGTGGGTGGGGTCTTTGATTATGTTGGCTGCTTCACCAAGGCAGTGAGAAGTATAGACAGAGTCCATGGAGGGGAGGCTGGTTTGTGTGATGTGCTGGGCTGTGTCCACAACTCTGCAGTTTCTTGGGCAGAGCAGTTGTCGTACCAAGCTGTGATGCATCTGGATAGGATGCTTTCTATAGTGCATCGATAAAAATTGGTGAGGGTCGATGGGGACATGCCAAATTTCTTTGTCTCCTGAGGAAGTAGAGGTGCTGGTGAGCTTTCTTGGCCATGGCATTAACATGGTTGGACCAGGACAGGCTATTGGTGATGTTCACTCCTAGGAACTTGAAGCTCTCAACCTTCTAGACCTCAGTACCGTTGATATAGACAGGACCATGTGCACCACACCCCTTCCTGAAGTCAATGACTAGCTCTTTTGTTTTGCTGATATTGAGAGAAAGATTGTTGTCATGACATCCTGTCACTGAGCTCTCTATCTCCTTCCTGTACTCTGACACATCGTTATTTGAGATCCGGCCCACTATGGTGGTGTCATTTGCAAACTTGTAGATGGAGTTGGAGCTGAATCTGACCATGCAGTCATGAGTGTATATGGAGTAACTTAAGTAACACTGATAAACTGCATTAAAAATATTGAATTAAAATGTTGTTAATTTAATCTAAATAACTTGCCAAAATTCACTGCTTCAGTGCAACATATTAAAAACAACAATGAAGTGTTGCTGAATCCACAAGTTTTATATTTGTGGGATTAATATTAAGCCTAGTATCAGTTCTGAAGAAGGGTCTTTGAATTGAAACATTAACTGCTTCTCTCTCACAGATGCTGCTAGACCTGCAGTATGTTTCTAACATTTTCTGTTCTTATTTCAGATTTCCAGCATCTGCAGGTTTTTTTGACTTCCAAGCCTGATATTTAATGTTCATCTCCTGTAAAGTTGAAACATAGAGTTTTGCTGGGCCATTTCAGAGGGACAACAACGTTGCTGGTGTCTGGAGTCACATATTGACCAGAGTCAATAAGGACATGAATGAACAGCATGTTAATTCACTATGTTCAAAGTCACCATTACTGATGTTAGCTTTGTTTAAATAATACAGAAATCAAATAAAAACTTTAATTTCTTCGGGCACAATAGCGGTGCCACTGGCAGGGTGGCTGCCCCACAGCTCCAGGGACCTGGGTTCGATCCTGACCTCGGGTGCTGTCTGCGTGGATTTTGTGACCATGTAGGTTTCCCCCGGGTGCTCCGGTTTCCTCCCACAACCCAAAGACGTGAGGCTTAGTAGATTATTTGGCCGCTGTAAATTGCCCCTAGTCTGGGTGAGGGGTAGAATCTTGGAGGAGTTAATGGGAATGTGGGAGAATACATTGGGATTTGTGTAGGATTAATGGGCACTTGATGGTTGGTGGGCCAAAGATCTTGTGTTTGTGTTTCACGATTTACTGATACTGGGTCACATCTGATCCACTTGGGATCCTATGATAACATAAGGTAGGCAGCATTTGTGTGGCCACCTATTAAGCACCGCTTCTGATTTTTGCTACCATTCCCTTGTGGGTTGGGGACCTAGTATTCTCTTTGAATTTAATAAGGCCCTAAGCAATATAATAAAAACAAAACAAAGTCAATAAAATTCCTAATGAAGTGCTATTTTGGGACGAAGACTTCTCAGGTGCTGCTCGTGAACTTGAGGTGGTACAGTAAGTTATAACAGCGAGCTAGAGTTTGATTGAAAGATTCCGTCAATCAAGCCTGCTGTTGTTAATCACAACTCTCTGTGGCGCTACAAATAATTATCACTTAAGTAGAACATTATAAGATTACAGAAATTGCAACTGTACAAATAGAGATTGAATTAACAGTTGCAGAGCTGCAGCTGTGATGTGTTTCATTGTACGAGTTTAATGGTGCACAGTGGTGGAGTGGTGTTTCAGTCAATGAATAGAGTCAACAGTAAGTAATAGAGGGTTCAGTGTGAAAAGGGAGTGTGCAGTTTACACTGTTGGTGTAACATGGACAACCTGCACAGCAGATTGTAGTTAGTGTGTACAGTGTACCAAGACAGGAGATTGTAGAGGGCAGTGTTGGGGTCATGTGTACAGTGTACTGACACAGGAGGTTGTAGTGAGAGGTGTTGGGGTAATATGTACAGTGTATTGACACAGAGATTGTAGTGAGCAGTGTTGGGGTAATACGTACAGTGTACTGACACAGGAGGTTGTAGTGAGCAGTGTTGGGGTCATGTGTACAGTGTACCGACACAGAGATTGTAGTGAGAGGTATTGGGGTAATACGTACAGTGTACTGACACAGGAGACTGTATTGAGCAGTGATAGTGTGTTCAGTATACATATTCAGGAGATCATAGAGAGCAGTGTTGGACTAGTTACTGAGTAATTACTGAGGATATGAATGTTTTGGATATTATTTTTGTTTGATTCATGGTATTTTTTTTAGGTTTTATTTAGTAATCAGTAAAATGAATTAATCCTGGAAAACTCAGTCAAGGGACGTAGCAACTTTCAATCCTTTCAGTCTCTGTAAATGCGACGTGTGTATGGGTTGTTAACGTTTCCGAGGCGTGATGCCGGAGGGAGAAACCACGTAGTTGCCCAGGCCGGACACTCACAGTTGGAGCACAGGTACATCAAGCCTTCATCAAGGCTGGTGACGATCTTTTATTGCTCTCCACATTTGTAGTGTGACACAATTTATCTTCAAAGAACTCTGCTTGCTGTAAAGCTGGGGGCACCTGCCAGCGTCCCGGCTCTGACTGTGAAGCAGGCCAACATTGTGGGCCACCTGTTGATGCTCCATGGTCCCATTGAATCTGGCTGCTCCATAACTGGCACCAATCCACCAGTGAGTCCCTCCTCTCCCTCATTTCAGTTCCTGCCTCCTGTGTCAGTACACTGTACACATTACCCCAACGCTGCTCACTACAACCTCCTGTGTCAGTACACTGTACACATTACCCCAACACTGCTCACTACAATCTCCTGTGTCGGTACACTGTACACATTACCCCAACGTTGCTCGCTACAATCTCCTGTATCAGTACACTGTACACATTACCCCAACGCTGCTCACTACAACCTCCTGTGTCGGTACACTGTACACATTACCCCAACGCTGCTCACTACAACCTCCTGTGTCAGTACACTGTACACATTACCCCAACACTGCTCACTACAATCTCCTGTGTCGGTACACTGTACACATTACCCCAACGCTGCTCACTACAACCTCCTGTGTCGGTACACTGTACACATTACCCCAACACTGCTCTCTACAACCTCCTGTGTCGGTACATAGGAACATAGGAACCAGCGGAATAGAAGCAGGTGTGGACCATCCAGCCCCTGCTCCACCATTCAATGAGATCATGGCTGATCTTCTACTGCAGCGTCACTTTCCTGTAGTAACCTCAAACCCCTGGATTCCCAAAGAGTCTCTCGTCCCCCACTCCACCTATCCGGGTCCCACCCTGGGAACTATCCACTGTCCCAGCATAGGTGCGACACCTGCCCCTACACCACTCCATCACCTCCACCCAGCGACCCAAGCAGTCCTTTCAGGTTAGACAGAGATTCACCTGCACCTCCCTTAATATCATCTACTGCATTCGGTGCTCCAAGTGCGGCCTCCTCTACATCGGAGAGACCAAACGCAGACTAGGTGACCGTTTCGCAGGACACCTGCGCTCCGTCCGTAACCGCGATCCGCATCTCCCCGTCGCCGGTCACTTCACCTCCCCCCTCCCACACTGTCACAGATACATCAGTCCTCGGCCTCCTCCGCTGCCGGGAGAATTCCAAGCGCAAACTGGAGGAACAGCACCTCATTTTCCGTCAGGGAACCTTGCAGCCTGACGGCACGAACATTGAATTCTCCCACTTTAAGTAATCCCCCCCCCCTCCCCCCCACCCCCCCCCCCCCCCCCACCAGGCTTCTTCTCTTCTTCCCTTTCCCAGCCTCTTTTTTCCACCTTTTTTTTCCTTTTTCTCCTCACGTGCCCCATCCTCCGGCGGATCTGCTCTCCCCTCCTCCCCCGCACCTGCCCATCACTACCGCTTACCAACGTCTACCTATCACCACCCGCCTCCCCTCTTCTGTCCACCTATCGCTGCTCTGCTTTTTCCTCCCATATATCGGGCTTCCCCTTTTCCTATCTTCAGTCCTGAGGAAGGGTCCTGACCCGAAATGTTGACAGGCTGCTTTTCTCCACGGGTGCTGCCTGGCCTGCTGAGTTCCTCCAGCATCGTCATGTTTTTCAGCTAGATTCCAGCATCTGCAGTCCTTTGTTTCTCTTGCCTAAAAGTCTATCAGTCTGAGTCTAGAGTGTCCTCAGTGACTGAGCCTCCACAGCCCTCTGGGGAAGAGAATTCCAGAGATTCACTACCCTCTGAGGAAGGAATTTCTTCTCATGTCAGTCCTGAATGGACGATCTGTTCTGAGACAGTGACCCCTGGTTCGACCCTGTGCCAGGGGTAATGTCATCCCTGCACTTCAGCCTGTCAAACTACAGAAGAAATTTACATCTTTCAATTCTTATTAACCCGAGAGATTATGGACCCACCTACTGAACCTTTCTTCATCTAACAATTGCCCATCCCAGGAACCAGTCCAGTGAACCTCAGTGTCCCTTCTAGAACATAGAACAGTACAGCACAGGAACAGGCCCTTCAGCCCACAATGTTGTGCTGCACTAATTAAGCTAATGACACTTTATTAAACTCACCCTTTTTGCCTGCATGTGGTCCATCTCCCTCCATTCTCTGCACATCCTTGTGCCTATCTAAGACCCTCTTAAACACCTCTATCATATCTGCCTCCACCCCCACCTGTGGCAGCACATTCTAGGCACCCACCACTCTCTGTATAAAAAACTTGCCCCGCACATCTCCTTTGAACTTACCCCCCTCTCACCTTAAATGTATGCCCTCTAATATTAGACATTTCGACCCTGGGAAAAAGATACCAGTTGTCTACCCTAACTGTGCCTCTTATAATTTTATAAACTTTTATCAGGTCTCCCCTCAGCCTCTATCACTCCAGAGAAACCTAAGTTTGTCCAACCTCTCCTTATAGCACATGCCCTCTAATCCAGGCAGCATCCTGGTAAGATGTATCATGAAAATATTCTTCTTCAGGTATGGAGAATTAGACCTCCACACAATATTCCAGGAATCGGGACTCTATATAATTGCAGTCTCTACTCTTGTTCCCAAATCCTCTTGCAATAAAGCCAACTCGTCATTTGCCTTCCGAATCACTTGCTCACCTGTTTACTGACAAGGAGACCGAGTCCCTCTCATCAGTTATAAAATATTCTACTTTCTTATCTTTTCTATCAAAGTGAATATCCTCGCATTTTCCCACATTAGGTTCTATTTGCTGTGTCCCATTCACATAGCCTGTCAGTATCCCCCTGAAATTTCTCTGCATCATCCTCAAAACTCACATTGGCCCCCAGCTTTGTACCAGCTGCAAACTTGGATATATTGAACATGATCCCATCAACTACACAGCTTTTACTATTCCAGCTTTTTCACCACCGTCAGCCTGTTGCCGGGCACATCTCATGAACAAATGGGATTGGTCAGTAATCTATTACTGCATTCTGCAGGTGAAGCATTCTGAAAACAAAATGTAAATTCAGCAAGTATTGCCAGCATGGAGTTTTTTCCTTGATAAGAAAAAGCTTTGATTTTTCCACAGGGACCTAGCATCTTTTTTGTAGTTTTTATCAGTTAAAACCAAAATATTCAACCACTGTGTGTCTTCTTTGTTCAAACACAGAAAGAATGAAATGGTGAAAAGAATACAGCTCAGGCAACATAAATAAGAAAGACATATATTGGGATTAAGTGAAACAGCCTTCCCTGAACTGGAATATGTGTTGTGAGGAACACTAATCCTTTATTGTTGGTCAACCTTCCATCATGCTAACCATCTGAAGGAAACAATAAATATTTTGACTTTAGGGCTGTAAAAATGGAGGGGATCTCATGGAGTCATTGGGTGGTACAACATGGAGATAGGCCCTTTGGCCCAACACATCCATGCTGACCATCAGTTACCCATCTACACCAATCCATTTAGTGGTAAATTGGTAAATTAGTTTATTATTGTTACATGTACCGAGGTAGAGTGAAACACTTATCTTGCATATCATCCATACATATCATTTCATGACAGCAGTGCATTGAGGTAGTACAAAGTAAAACAATAACAGAATGCAGAATAAAGTGTTACAGTTACAGATCAAGTGCAGTGCAGGTAGACAATAAGGTGTAAATCCATGACAAGGTGGATTGTGAGGTCAAGAGTCCATCTTATTGTACTAGGGGACCATTCAATAGTCTTGTAACAGTGCCCTCACTTGATCCATAGCCTTCTCTGCCTCGGTGACTCAAGTGTTCATCCAGGTACTACTTCCTCCCACATTCTAAAGACGTACGGGTTAGGAAGTTGTGGGCATGCTATGTTGGCGCCGGAAGCGTGGCGACACTTGCGGGCTGCCCCCAGAACACTCTACGCAATTTGCATTCCACTGTGTGTTTCGATGTGCATCTGACTTATAAAGATATCTTATCTTATCTTCTTATCTGATATGTTGTGAGAGTCTTGCCTCCACCACCCCCTCAGGCAGTGCATTCCAGATTCCAAAACCTCTTCTGGGTGAGAAAAATCTGCCTTAGATACTCTCTAAATCTTTTACTACTTACCTTAAACCTATATGCTTAGTTTTAGACGCCTCTGTTATGGGGGAGAGTTTCCTACTACCTGCTCTGTGTGTGTGGCCCTGATATTTTTGCACAGTTGCCTCTTGTTGGCCCTGTTTGCTTTCTCATGCTTTTACTGAAAATGCTGAACCCCAGTCCTTGCAAATAGCCATGGGCAATACTCATCATGAGCTGAATGAGCTCTGTGGGTTGTTGTTCACAGTGAAAACCGCATCAGGAAAAGTTTGGCAGTGTGAGGTTTGGATTGAGTTTGAATATAAAAAAGGAGCTTTCACACACATCAGGCAATCTGTACATGAAGTGGGTGACTACCAATTAAAGGATTAAATCAACCAATTATTTTTGTTAAAGTGTTCTATTTTCTTATTAACCAGTTTGTACAACTCAAACTGGTGATGTTTAAACAAATTTCATTTGAAATAGAAACAACATTCTTCAAGTGTCAGTTTGGCATCTGTGGGGTTGTTCTACCAGATGTTCAAGTTAATATAATTGCTCCACAGAGTTAGATGTTGGTTGGTGCAGGAGTGTGCCCAGAGCAGTTCGAAGCAGACAAGTTTGAATTTGGTTGATTTCTTTCCAAACTGCATTTCAAGAGAATTTCTCAATATTTGTAACAAATTGCTACAACTTAATGATGCAATCAGGAAGAAATTGCAAGCAGATAGACCGATAAACTCACAGTGTACGGGCCCAACACCTGTACTCTGAGAATGCAGACCTTTAATCAAGATTGCTGGCACTTCCACTCGTAAGAGATATCGTGTGCGTCTACAAACTCAGTGAAGGGTGAGGCACTCTGCACAGAGGGCAAGGCGTAGTATGGACACAGGAACCTGAGACCAATCCTACCACCCCCACACAATTTCCTTCCAGTATATCTGCCTGCCAGAATTTGGTTTTATTAGCAGAGTGCTTTATAATGCTGGCTTCTCCATCTCTCTCCAGCTGCCAGAAGATGAAAGTGTTCCCATCCAGCTGCTGTAACAGCTGCATATAAAGCTGGCACAAACAAACCTGCCACCTGGCATGTGTGTCATTTTAAACAGTGCCACCCCAGGGAGTGAGTGCCAGCTGTAGTGGGAGCTACTGCAGGGAATGACTGTGAAGGAACTGAGATGGTGCTGGAGACTGGCTGGGACTACAAGAGAAGATCCTCCTTGTGTAAAGAACTTCAGCTCCTAAATTTCACTGATTTGAGCTGGACATGTGGAGCAAAGGCGATATGGAACTGAGGCCCAGATTGGTGGAGTAGCCTCAAAGGGCTGAACTGCATTATCCTGTTCCTAATGACGCCATGAAGTTGGTTCTTTGATCATAGAGCAGTGTTTGATGCCTCTTGGCCTGTACTCGATGCAGTTCAGAAGGATGAGGGGGGATCTCATTGAAACCTACTGAAAACTGAAAGGCCTGGATAGAGTGGATGTGGAGAGGATGTTCCCATCTGTGGGGGGGTCCAGGATCCGAGGGCACAGCCTCAGGACAAAGGGACATCCCTTTAGAACTGAGATGAGGAGGAATTTCTTCAGCCAGAGGGTGGTGAATCTGTAGAATTTGTTGCCACAGAGGGCTGTGGAGGCCAAGTCATCGGGTGTATTTAAGGCAGAGGTTGATAGGTTCTCGTTTGGTAAGGGGTTAAGGGTTAGGGGGATGAGCCAGGAGAATGGGGTTGAAAAAAATCAGCCATGATTGAATGGTGGAGCAGACTTGATGGGCCAAATGGCCTAATTCTGTTCCTATATCTATGGTCATATGGTCATCCAACCCATTGAGTCTATGCCCAGCTCACTATTCCCATTCCCTGCTCTTTCCCAGGATTATTCTCTCAGCTGAGTGCACTTCTGGTTGGTCCATTACAGGAAGGATGTGGAGGCTTTGGAGAGGGTGCAGAAGAGGTTCACCAGGATGCTGCCTGGATTAGAGAGCATGAGCTATAAGGAGAGGTTAGACAAACTCGGATTGTTTTCGCTGAAGCGGTGGAGGCTGAGGGGAGACCTGATAGAGGTTTATAAAATTATGAGAGGCACAGATAGGGTAGGCAGTCAGAGTATTTTCCCCAGGGTAGAAATATCAAATTCTAAAGGACCTGCATTTAAGGTGAGGGGGGAAAGCTTAAAGGAGATGTGAGGGGCAAATTTGTTACCCAGAGAGTGGTGGGTGCCTGGAACAACCTGCCAGGGGTGCTGGTGGATACAATAGAGGTGTTTAAGAGGCTTTTAGACAGACACACGAATATACAGGGAAAGGGGTATATGGATCATGTGCAGGCAGAAGGGATTTAGTTTAGTTTAGCATCGTGTCCGGCGCAGACTTTGTGGGCCGAAGGGCCTGTTCCTGTGCTGTACTGTTCTGTGTTCTGTGTTCTAAAATGGAGATTCTCATAGTTATAAAATTGCTGGCAACATTTGAAGAGAATTGTAAAGTAAAAGGATTATGTTTAGCCCAAGGAACTCAATACAGGGAGTCACTACAGTTTAAACGGGTGCTGTCTTCTCCAGGTGGGAAAAGTGTGACTGTAGCATTTATAAAGCCCCTCAGGTCAACACTTGTCACTGCGATAACAAGAGGAGATTGGAAACTCTCAGCAGGCCGGGCAGCGTCTCTGGAGAGATTAGCGTTTCAAGTCGATGACCTTTCATCAGAAACGTTCCAAAGATGCAGTGTAATTCCATTTTTTCCTGTGCTGCACCTTCTATGTTCTATGTTCTATCAAGTTTCTGCCAGTGAAGGCACTGACTGCACCTTCTCCTCCACCCCCATAAGAAGGTTTGTTTGTTGGGCATCACCCTTTACCCACCTCACCTAGCTTTGATCCCGCAGTTATAAGACTATTGAATAGTTCCCCAGTTAGATAAGATGGACTCTTGACCTCACAGTCTACCTCATTATGACCTTGCACCTTATTGTCTGCCTGCACCGCACTTTCTCCATAACTGTAACACTTTATTCTGCATTCTGCATTGTTGTACCCTGTACTACCTCGATACACAGTGTAATGAATTGATCTGCACGAACAGTATGTAAGACAAGATTTTCACTGTACCTCGGTACAAGTGATAATAATAAACCAATTTACCAATGTGGTGACTCAGGGTTTGGTAACTGAGTGCAGCCAACTTGTTGAGCATTTTACAAACTCTCAGACTGGGCAGGGAATGACTTATTTAGGGTTATTAAAAAAAAACAGCATTGGTAATGGTGGTCATGTAACTGTGAGATTGTCCTAAAACTCATCTGGAACATAGAACATAGAACATTACAGCACAGTACAGGTCCTTCGGCCCACAATGTTGTGCCGACATTTTATCCTGCTCTAAGATCTATCTAAACCTTCCCTCCCACATAGCCGTCCATTTCTCTATCGTTCATGTGGTTCACCAGTGCTCTTCAGGGGAGTGAAATCTGCCATTCTGGCCCATATGTGACTTCAGACCCTATCAGTTTGGTTGAGCCATTAACCAACCCTAGATATGGTCCAGGCGGCCAGTCAGATGCCAGGATGATGGTTCACCCCACCACTCACCAGGAGAATTAGAGACTGGGCAATAAGTACAGGCCTTGCTAGTGAAACTCACGTCCCCTCAATGACAATTAGCTGTGGTCCACAATGTAGAATGGGTAAAATTGACATTGCACAGATTCTCTGCGTTTCATTCCCACTTGATGCCATGCCAGCTGAATCACTATCACCTGTAATCCCTACACACCAATGCCGGTCTATTCCCACTTACAGAAACACTGTCAATCACTGTGTAAATCATATCAAGGACATGGCCTGAACAGAGGCTGCAGTCTGAATCCCTTCAGATTCCCAGTAAACCACCACAGACAATGTGTCAACAGTTTATTACTTGTGTTATTGCAATGTATTCTTACTCCCTAAGGACATTACTGGGCAGGGTAGTTAGACAAAATTGCTAGAATAATCCCCTTCTTTCTTTCCACATTAATTTAATAAATCTGTTTTGAAAATGCCATTTTGCTTTTTATCCCAATTTTTCCTAGGTTGAAACTCCTTCGTTATTTCCAATTTACCTGTAAAACACATTTCAATATTTTCACACCCAGGATTCATGTCAATACCATGATCAAGAACATAATGAATTGGTGTCTGATTACATTATCATATTTATAGAATGTTAACTAACCCTTCTGATTACATTAATTAAATCCACGCAGAAAACTGTCAGGGTCATTGTCCATGGATGACTCAATTTACTTTGACCTTTTATTTAATCCTTTCACTGCATATCTTTACTTTGTGAGGTCTCATTTTACTTGTCCTTGTATAACTGCCTTAATCCATTCTAATTGCATCACCATAATATTTAATATTTAAAATTTAAATGCTGTTCTACTTATCCTGGCAGCTCCAGCACGAACTGTTGTGTCCCTTTGAGTTGGGCAGATCCTATCATTCCGACCTCTCTCAGTGTTGCTGTGAGACTTCACGTCCTGGCAACAGACCCTTTGACCTAGGTAGTTCGTGCTAACTATCATAGAACTTAGAACATTACAGCACAGTACAGGCCCTTTGGCCCACGATATTGTGCCAACATTTTATCCTGCTCTGAGATCTATCTAACCCTTCCCTCCTACATAGCCCTCCATTTCTCTATCATTCATGTATGTATTTAAGAGTCTCCTAAATGTCCCTAATGTATCTGCCCCCACAACCTCTGCCGGCAGTGTGTTCCACACACCCACCACTCTCTGTGTAAAAAGCTTACCCCCGACATCCCCCTTATACCTCCCTCCAATCACCTTAAAATGATGTCCCCTCGTGTTAGCCATTGTCGCCCTGGGTAAAAGTCTCTGACTGTCCACTCGATTTGTGCCTCTTATCATCTTGTACACCATTTACAGGCAGCCATTCACAGGCAGGCCCCAGGTTTCGACAGGGTTCTGTCCCTGAGAGCTGTCCGTAAGGTCAGAAGTGAACAGAAATGGTGCTTGGGAGAGGGTCACAGAAGCAGCGGTGACGGGAGAGCAAGCAGGCGCGGGAAGACTGGCCGCCAGTTGGCCTCACCGACTCGGTGAGTGTGTGAGTGAATCTGCTCAGGGCTCCCAGCTCTGCTCGGCTCCACCCAGCCCCCCCGATTGTTGCACCCCGGGGTGGGAGGAAGAGAGGGGGCACGGGGAAATGCCCCATTCCCACCCAGCAGAAGATCCCTGCCACCTCACAGCTACTGGTAAATCCATCCCCATCCATCCTGCCGGTCTCCCAAACATTCGTTGGTATGCACACCGTGTCCATAAGTCGGGTGTTCAGAATCTGGGGAGGAACTGTAAATTGATCCCATTTTATTCTCCCCACACTCCCATCAACTCCCCCAGATTCTACCACTTACACTAGGGGCAATCTACAGAGGCCAATTAACCCACGCACCTTGTGTGGGAGGAAGCCGGAGTATACTCATGTGATCACAAGGGGTAAACTCCACACGGACAGCACTGGCAATGCGCTAAAAGTTAACTCTTGATCTCCCAATCTACCTCGCCATGATCTAACACGATATTCTGCATTCTGTTTTCCTTTCATACTACCTCGACGTACTTATGTTCCGAATGATCTGGTACGGCAACTGCTCTGCCCAAAACCGCAAGAAACTGCAGACAGTTGTGGACACAGCCCAGTCCACCACACAAACCAGCCTTCCCTCCGTTGACTCCGTCTACACTTCCCACTGCCTCGGGAAAGCAGCTAGCATAATCAAAGACCCCACCCACACCGGACATTCTCTCTTCTCCCCCTCCCATCGGACAGAAGATACAAAGGCCTGTAAGCACGTACCACCAGGCTCAAGGACAGCTTCTATCCCGCTGTTATCAGACTGTTGAACACATGCTAAGAGAAGAACTCTTGATCTCTCAATCTACCTGGTCATGATCTTTGCACTTTATTTGTCCACCTGCACTGCACCTTCTCTGTAGATATAACAATTTATTCTGATTTCCTTTTGTACTACCTCAATGTACTTGTGTATGGCATGATCTGCCTGATGGTACACAAATAAAATCTTTTCACTGTATCTCGGTACATGTGACAATAATAAACCAATACCTGATGTCAGGATTGAACCTGGCGGTGTGCGGCAGTAACTTTACTGGCTGTGTCACTGTGTGCCTCTTGTGTGCCAGAGACGTTTACGTTATTGGATGAGAGTATTAATAATACTAGAAAGAGAGCGTGTACACAATGTATTCCTCAGGAGAAGAGAATTCAAACTCTCGTTAGCAACTTGAAGCAATGGTATGCTGGGATCACGAACAATAAACTCCAGGTACCGGGAACCTGATATAAGCATAGAGAATGCCGGGAATTCTCAGCAGGTCAGGCAGCATCTGCAGAGAGAAACATCTGTGGATTCATCTGGGATAGAAGATTCCAAAGACTCAGCAACCTCTGGGTGAAGAGATTTCATCTCACCTCGGTCCTGGATGGTGACCCTTTCATTAATATTGTGATTCCTGGTTCTGTATATCCCATCCAAGGGAAACACCACCTCCATTCTGTCTGGAACCTTGTACTCTACCGTAAGATCAGCTCTCATTCTCCTGATATCAGGAGAGTATAGACTATTTATTTAATCTCTCGTTACATGACAAACCCACCATACCAGGAACCGATCTAGCGGACATCTGCAGCTCTCCCACTATCACAGGTATAACCTTCCTTGGGAAGGGACACCAGACCTGTGCACAGTACTCCAGGTCTCCGCGCTGTGTAATTGGAACCTCTGGGTAATGTGAGAAAAGAAATATTTAAAATATTATGTGCAGTTCTGGTTCTCCCATTACAGGAAGGATGTGGAGGCTTCGGAGAGGGTGCAGAAGAGGTTCACCAGGATGCTGCCTGGATTAGAGAGTATTAGCTATAAGGAGAGGCTGGACAGACTTGGGTTTGTTTCTTCTGGAGCAGTGGAGGCTGAGGTTACCTGATAGAGGTTTGTAAAACTAGGAGAGCCACCGATAAGGTTGACAGTCAAGGACTGCAATGGTTGAAGGCAGCTCATCACCACCTTCTCCAGGGCAACTGGGGACTGGCAGTTAAATGTTGGATCAGCCCGCGAAGCCCACATCCCTTGAATGAATAAAAGTATCTGGTTGTAAACCAGCTGTGGCCCAGTTGGCAGGACCACTGCATCTGGATTTAAAGGACATGGGGCCAGGTTCTCCACCAGAGACCTGAGCACAATAGCAGGTAACTGGTAATTGCTTTATTATTGTCACATGTCCTGAGATACAGATAAGATGGACTCTTGACCTCACAATCTACCTTGTTATGACCTTGCACCTTATTGTCTACCTGCACTGCACTTCCCCGTAGCTGTGACACTTTACTCTGTATCCTGTTATTGTTTTCACAATGCACTGTGTAATGAAGTGATCTGTATGAATGGTCTGCAAGACAAGTTTTTGACTGTACCTTGGTACAAGTGACAATAATAAACCAATACCAATACGATCCAGTCAGATCATTCTATACATAAGTACATCGAGGTAGTACAAAAAAATACAGTTACAGAGTAAGTGCAGAGCAGGTAGACAAATAAAGATCTTCCAGTGTGGTACAGAAGGTGTGCAAGGCACTTAATCCATAATCAATTAGCATCCAGACTATTTGGTCATTGTCACATTGCTGTGTGTGAGATCCTATCATTTTTCCCACTGTTACTTTATTGGATGGAACTCTTTTCTCTTATGCTCACTTCTTAATTCCCTTTAGACATTCTGTGTTTGGGTAAACTAGCGACAGATAAAAGAAGTAACAATCCAAATGTAATCCATGAGGTAGGAGATGATATTAGTTGCCCTCCAAGTCACACATTGTTCCGTCTTGGAAACACATCTCTGGTCTAAATCCTGGAATTCCCCCTCCATCAGCACTGTGGGAACACCTTCCTCAGAAAGATTGCAGTAGTTCAAGGAGGTAACTCACCACTACCTTCTGAAGGGCAGCTAGGGATGAGCAATAAGTGCTGGCCTTGTCAATGATGTCCAGATCCCACACAATTGAATACAGCTGGTGCAGAGGTATAACAATGAAATCCAACAGTTGGTTTGAAGGAACGTTGGACTGTATCTCAAGGTAATGAATATAAACAGGTTGAACCCAGCCACTTCCCCATGTTAGTTTTGGTCACCATCTTCCAAGAAGGACTTAATATCTGTGGAAGTGGATGCAGTACAGATTCACCAGGGTTACGCCAGGAATTGGAGGATAACTGTCACAAATTTGGCTGGTGCTCTTTTTGGCTCAGATCCAGCTGTGAAGTTTCAAGCAATAAAGGGATTCTGCTGGCAGACAGAGGGATCCAGCTCCGTAGAGTAGGAAAGCTGGGATAAAGGAGGCACTTATGGAACTTGAAATTAGGCATTTTTGGAGAGAAGTCAGGAACCACTTTATCCACACAACCAGCTGGTGAAGTTCTGGGTCTCTCTCACCTCGACAGTGTGGAGAGTCTACTGACATGGTCCAGGTAAGGCACAAGTCAGACAGCACCTGTGGAAAGAGACACAGAGTTAATGTTTCAGGTCAATGTCCTTCATCAGAAGTGGACCAAGTTAAAGAGCCTGTCCCCACCTCTCTCTCATCCCTTCTCCCTTCACATGCTTAACTAATCTCCCCTTTAATGTAGTTCCTTCCAGTCCAGATGAAGGGTCTCGACCCAAAATGTTGACTGTCTCTTTCCCTCCACAGGTGCTACCTGACTCGCTGAGTTCCTCCAGTATTTTGTATATTGCTCCAGATTCCAGCATCTGCAGTCTCTTGTGTCTCCAGTCACAAGTTCCCCATTTACCCAATACTCTGGGTCCAGAAATTTTCTGGCATTCTTCCTGACCATCTTACGTCGATGCCTCTGTTCTTCGTTCTCCATTTACAGGATGCGTGGGTCACCAGCAAGACCAACATCGACCACCCATCGCCAACTGCCCTTGAGAAGGTCATGGAGAGCTGTCTTCTTGAACTGCTGAGTCCTTCTGGTGAATGTGGTCCGTTGGGGATGGTGTTCCAGGATCTAGACCCGGCGATGATAAGGATCAATGATATATTTCCAAGTTGGGATGGTATCTAACTTGGAGGGGAACCTGTAGGAGATGTTGTTCCCATGTGCCTGCTGCTCTTGTCTGTCTTGGTGGTAGAAGGCACAGGTTTGGCGAGATTTGCCTGTCCCTACAAAGCACTGTCTCTATGTCGATGCTATGAGAATGCACCTAATGAATCATATGTAATTATCACACAAAATATCTATCCATCAACATTTTACTTTATCTTTATTAAATGTAGTGAGCCTTGGAAAAACTGCAATTTAAAATTAAAGTTATTAAAACAAAAGTGTAGATGTAGGGGTATAGTTTCTAAATTTGCCGTTAACTGCTGTGTTGAATTGCAATTAGGATTTACACGGAACAAAAGTGGATGGTGCCTTTAAATCTATCTTAAAAAGTCCTGGGGAAAATCTGCTGGGTAAATGAGAACTGATAATAGCTCCTTTTGTGTGCTGTGAATGTTTTCAATCTGCGAAAAGTCTGGTAACATCTACTGGCTTCACCATTTCACAAAGAATTTGATCTTTGCAAAATGACATGATATTAGTATGCAGCCTTTTGAATATAATTGCATAACAATGAGCATAGAGCCATAATTTCTGATGGATGGTTCTGCAATCAAGCTCCCATTCATTAGTGTATGGCTTGTAATTACCTGTGCCTCTCCGGACTTTCAAATGCGTCAATCATGAATCAGCAGTACACTCGTTTCAAACAGTGCAGTCCACGTGTCATGCATTAACTTAACTGTACTTCATGAAACTAATGCCGAAAAAAATTTCACAAGTACAGGATAGCTGGTGATTTATTAACAAATGCACACAGGAGCAAGGGAGTGACTATTTCCAGCCTCTGATGTTTACTTCGGTGAAATTACGTTCAGTTAAAGGCTGAGATTTCAGCAGCAGTCGGCATTGTTAAACGGATATTTTATTACATTGGGCTGATATTTTAAAAGAAACAATTAGCTATTTCTCGCTCCCTTCGGAAAAGTAACTTGAGCCTGCAGTAGGGACAAAAGGAAAATCTTTCCGTCATTGAGAGTTGGAGAAGGAGGAAGTCATGCACCATAGAGAGAGAAAGATAAGATTTCTTTATTAGTCACATGTACATCGAAACACACAGTGAAATGCATCTTTTGCGTAGAGTGTTCTGGGGGCAGCCCGCAAGTGTCAACATAGCACACCCACAACTTCCTAACCCCTATGTTTTTGGAATGTGGGAGGAAACCAGAGCACCCGGAGGAAACCCACACAGACACAGGGAGAACGTACAAACTCCTTACAGGCAGCAGCTGGAATTGAACCCTGGTCGCTGGCGCGGTAATAGCGTTACGCTAACCGCTACACTGCCATGCCTGCCCTAGAGACAGAGAGAGAGAGAGATAGAGAGAGAGAGAGGGACAGACAGACAGAGAGACAGATAGAGAGAGACAGAGAGAGAGAGAGAGACAGAGAGGAAGGGAGGGATAAAGTTAGTGAGGGGGAGAGAGAGGTACAGTGAAACTCTGATTATCTGGCACCCTGGGCACTTTAACGGTGTTGGACCAGGAGATTTTCCGGACTATTGGATTAAATTTCCAGTGAACTCGTTGAGATTAAAGGGAGTGGGAAACATTCAAGCACTGTGGACCTTGTCTCCTACTGCATCTCCTGCTTACATGCTGGACCCCAGGGTCACATTCTGGACTCATGAGATAGATAGGTAGACAGATAGACAGACAGACGGATAGGTAGGTAGATAGATAGATAGATGGATAGTTATGGAGAGATACAGCAGGGAAACAGGCCCTTCAGCCCACTGAGTCCATGCCGGTCATTAATCACCCATCCTGAGTGATTAATGCAATCCTACGTCAACCCCATTTTAAAATAATTCCAACCCCCACCACCCCACCACTTACCCACACACTAGGGGCAATTTGCAGCAGCTTACCAACCCACATTTCATTGGGATGTGGGAGGAAATCGGAGCACCCGGGGGAAACCCACACGGTCACAGGGAGAACGTGCAAACTCCACACAGACAGCACCAGAGGTCAGGATCGAACCTGGGTCTCTGGAACTATGAGGCAGATAGGTAGATAGTTAAATAGAGAGAGAGAGAGAGATAGCAGGAGTCTGGGCTATGATGTGTACAAGTAGCATCCACTACAGAGGGTGTTGATAACTGCTAATTCCGTAGGGAGCATCCTCAGTGTCTGGAGGTTGTTGGTTCCAGTCCTGAGACACAAGCACTAACATTGAGGCTGGTGCTCCAGTGCTGAATTATCCTACCAGTACACTGCAAGCAGGCGCCCACAAATAAATATGTGTTTAGGGTCAGGTAACATTGTGGGGTGAGGGGTAAGTTTCAGCCAGGACACCAGGACAACGTGTTACGGGGTCTTTTAGCCCCACCCACTGAGAGAACGGATGGTTTAAAGTCTCATCCAATCACAGCCCAGAATTTTTTGACTGCACTTGAACCTGGAACACTGCGCCTGAGCAATAGTTTAGCACCTCATAAAGGTGAAACGCAAACTACGGGAACAGCACCTAATATTCCCCCCTGGGTGGTCTACAACCCGACGGCATAAACATTGAATTCTCCAACTTCCGGTAAACTGCTCCCCCTCTGTCCCTTTTCTCTCTCCTCTTGACCTCCCCTGTTCCTCCCACCATCCACCATATCTCCCCATCACCCTGCTTCTTTCCCGTCCTCCCCCCACTCCATCTATTACCCTCTGATTCTCTCCCCCCCCCACTGCTCCCACCTGCCCTCCCCACCTCCCCCCACCCCTCACCCGATTCAATGCTCCGCCTTCCTGTCCTATCAGATTCCATCATCTTCAGCCCTTTGGCACTTCCACCGATCACCTCCCAATCTCTGTCACCGTCTGCACTCCCCCCTCCTGCAGCTGCCTCTCACCACTGCTCACCTGGATCCACCTCTCACCTGCCAGCCCTCGCTCTACCCCTCCCCTCCACCTCTTTACACCGACTATCTCCCTTCGATCTTTCAGTCCAGATGGAGGGTCTCGACTTGAAACGTCGACTGTCCATTTCCCTCCACAGATGCTGCCCGACCTGCTGGGTTCCTCCAGTACTTTGTGTGACTGAGAAATAAATTTTCCAACTGAACAGCAAACAGCACGTATAGAAGTCGATTAATACAGGACTGCCAACCTTTCTGTGAGTATAGCCTAA
Source organism: Pristis pectinata (assembly GCF_009764475.1). Classification (NCBI taxonomy): domain Eukaryota; kingdom Metazoa; phylum Chordata; class Chondrichthyes; order Rhinopristiformes; family Pristidae; genus Pristis; species Pristis pectinata. The sequence goes on along the minus strand of NC_067427.1, from coordinate 2,805,896 downwards.
ACATATTTTTGTCTTGGGCATGGCAGTATGAACCCCGTTGAGAAAACCATGTTCTGTGTGTTCAACTTCTTTCATAAGACAATGCAATCGACCCATTGCTTTGTCTCACCTGTGAGCTTTCAGTTCACCTTGTACTAGGGCAGGAGAATCTGAGACATGGAAGACCAGAGTATCCAGAGGCATTTGTAGAATGGCACAACACTCCATCATTTATACTGATATGTGCACATGAAGCATAGGGTTCCCTTGGATTGAACACTGTGGACAATGTGGTTGAAAAGTTGAACTGTCTTTTGCACTGGTCTCTCGCTGGGCATATTGCAGAGGTGTGCCGAGAGATGTGGGTGGGGGGATTAACTAAGAGCTAGCCATCTTGATGGGCTGAATGGTATATCAGTTCTGTACTTCCTGACAACTCTGCTGTAACTGATGCCCAGGTACTGGGACACACCAGAAGGAGATCTGATGTGGTCACAGTCTCTAATGGTCCCATAGTATACAAGCACTCAGGGAATTCAGGAAGCTTGGGAGTTCCTTCCATAATCTCTCCAATGTTGTAGGAACTTCTTCCAGATGTTTAAAACCACACACAAGTTGTCAGGACCACGTTGTAAAGAGCAAAAAATAATGATGTTGGAAAACTGAAAGAATAAAGTGAGTGCAGGAAATGCTCAGCAATTCAGGTGGCATTGTGAGCAATTTTGTGCCCCGTATCTAAGGAAGGATGTGCTGCCCTGGAGAGGGTCCAGAGAAAGTTCACAAGAATGATCCTGGGAATGAAAGGCTTAATGTACGAGGAGCGTTTGATGTCCCTGGGCCTGTACTCGATGGAGTCCAGAAGGATGAGGGGGATCTCATTGAAACCTACCGGATACAATTGGGCGGCACGGTAGCGTAGCGGCTAGCGCAACGCTATGACAGCGCCAGCGATCGGGGTTCGATTCCCGTTGCTGTCTGTAAGGAGTTTGTACGTTCTCCCCGTGTCTGCGTGGGTTTCCTCCGGGTGCTCCGGTTTCCCCCCACATTCCAAAGACATATGGGTAGGTTAATTTGGGTTTAAAATGGGCGGCGCAGACTCGTTGGGCCAGAAGGGCCTGTTACCACGCTGTAAATAAAATTTAAATTTAAAAATTTAAGAAATACTGAAAGGCCTGGATAGAGTGGATGTCAGGAGGATGTTTCCATCAGTGGCAGAGTCTGGGATCCAAGGGCACAACGTCAGAATAAAGGGACGTCCCTTTAGAACTGAGATAAGGAATTTCTTCAGCCAGAGGGTGGTGAATCTGTTGCCACAGTGCCACAGGGTTGCCACAGGAGGCAAGTCATTGGGTGTATTTGAGGCAGACAGTGCTTCCAATGTTTTCTGCTTTCATTTTATAACTTTGTTCTATCTTCACGTCGAGGGAAACCCAACAGTTCTTCCCCTGCTCTCCGTGAACACATAAATACAGTTCTAGGGCACACCTGCAGAGCCAACGCAGTAAAGTACGGGGGTAGAGATTAAATCATATTATGTGCTTAAATGTCATTGGATAAGTGTTCAGCTTTGTGGAGAGAATTTGTTGATCGGGGGTGCAGAAAATTAAAAAGCAGGAGTCTGTAAATCATTATCACCTTCGCAATGTGGTCTGACTGTAGACAATGATACGTCAGAATCAGGTTTATTATCACTGACATATGTCGTGAAATGTGTTGTTTTGCAGCAGCAGTACAGTGCAAGACAAAAATTCCTATAAGTTACAAAAATGAATAAATTGTGCAAAAGAGGAATAACGAGGTAATGTTCATGGGTTCATGGACCATTCAGAAATCTGATGGTGGAGGAAAGAAGCTGTTCCTGAATCGTTGAGTGTGGGTTTTCAGGCTCCTGTATGTCCTCCCTGATGGTAGTAACGTGAAGAGGACATGTCCTGGGTAGTGATGGATGTCGCCTTCTTGAGATGTCTTCGACAGTGGGGAGGGTTGTGCCCGTGATGGAGCTGGCTGAGTCTACAACCCTCAGCAGCCTCTTTTGATCCTGTGCATTAGAGCGTCCATACCAGGCGGTGAAGCAACCAGTCAGAATGCTCTCCACTGTACATCTGTAGAAATTTGCAAGAGTTTCTGGTGACATACCAAATCTCCTCAAACTCCTAATGAAGTAGAGCCGCTAGCATGCCTTCTTTGTGATTGCATCAATTTGTTGGGACCAGGATAGATCCTCTGAGATGTTGACGCCCAGGAACTTGAAGCTGCTCACCCTTTCCACCGCTGACCCCTCAATGAGGACTGGTGTGTGTTCTCCCGACTTCCCCTTCCTGAAGTCCACAATCAGTTCCTTGTTCTTGCTGACGTTGAGCGCGAGGTTGTTGTTACGACACCACTCAACCAGCTGATCTATCTCACTCCTGTATGCCTCCTCGTCGCCATCTGAGATTCTGCCAACAACAGTGGTGTCATCAGCGAATTTATTGATGGCGTTTGAGCTGTGCCTAGCCACACAGTCATGAGTGTAGAGAGAGCAGAGGCACAAGTACTTTGGGACAGAGGAACAAGATGAATGGACATGGCTGACGACAGATGTGAATTTTGATACCTGAGTGCATTTCTGCAACTTCTCCTTGCCAAGGAACTAAGCTTTGAATAGCTTATTTTCAAGAACGCTGTGCATTTTAAAAAAAAGTCATTGATGGGAATCTGAAAAGTTGTACTTGAACAACAGAGCTGGGGAATGGGAAAGTCACAGAGGAAGGAGAAGGGGTTCTGATTCAGGAGAAAGGGAAAAAAAAGCAGAAGTTCGGGTAAAGAGCATCCTAACTCATTCCAAGTCCCACTCACTTCTGTTCCCACTTCCATTTTCACCTTCCCGCTCCTCTGTAATCTCCGATAACCTGCTGAGACCAGCACTCTTCTCTTGTGTTTAGACATCCTGATTATCCCCAAAATTCAAAAGTTTCCTCGTCCTCTCCTCCCCATCTGTCCTTTCAGACGCTCCTTAAAGCCTCCTTCCTCAGCTGAGCTTTTGGTTTCCTGCCCTGTTATTTTCATATGTGGCCTGGTGTCAGATGTTGTTTGGCAGCACTCCAGTGAAGTGCCTTAGGATGTTTTGCTGTGTTAAAGATGCAGTGTAAATGGAAGTTGTTGAATTTAACAAATTGTCCCATGTTTTTTGTCAGTGCTGAGATTAAATATAAACCCCTACCCTTCTCAAGAGTTCGGTGGAAGCGGGATCAGTGTGGGAAATGCACATAGTGCAGTGGTCTCACTTACATTGAAAGGGGCGTATAAACTAGGAACATGCTTCTGAGACCAAGGTCAGGGCTTTTTGTGGGGATGTCACACTGTAGGATTTTCCTCCTTACCCTGCCATTCTGTAGACAGTGTCAAGGTGTCTGATGTTGATAAAGGTGGGAAGATACTCGCTGACCTTTCAAAAACAACCTATTTCCTTTTAAACATTTTTCAGAGATAAATTGCATGGTTTGATTCTTGCAGGAGCAAACTTGGGCCGAAAATGTTCTAAGCGCGTGCTTGGATATCGTACAGAGGTTAAAAATGTAGCCAAGCATAAATGGCAAGTGACAAATTAATGGCAGTCCCTCCTAATAAGTGGCTGGGGCTGTCCAATAAGTACAAGCCGTGGCTTCCTCTCAAAGACACCAGCACTGTCCTTTACTCTGTAGACAGACAAAACATCACTTTTTGACTCAGGTCCAAAGATGAAGGGCTTTAGTGGCTATTGTTTGTGTCTATCAGAGTCATATATCTCCGAGGATGACACCACTTTTCACAGCTATATTTGTAGTCAGGAGGCCACCAACCTACTTACTCTGCTGGTTATTCATTGCCGTGATCTTTGAGGGAAACGATGTCTCAAAGTCTACAGGAAGGGAGTTAACACAAGGAAACAGAGAGGGTCAATTAAAAAAAATGAAATTTTGGATCCTTTTGTCGCAGAGACAGTTCACGCTGTGCATCCTCATTGTTAACACTCACAACTGTCAAGTTTCAGGGGAGAAAGTGTTTCCTCCGCAATAAATCTTCCTCTGCCCCTTCACTTTCTTCCCACTGAGATTAGGTGTTGCCCTTTCCAAAGGAAGGCACAATGGAAGAGTGTTTATGGAATAGTCGACAACCTTCGGTGTATCTTCCATTAACCCTCTGCGGTTTGCTGCGGTGGTTTTGTTGATTCAGCTTTGGATTATATTGGAGCTAAGATAACCAGCTCGCTTCAGTGGAAGATAGGTTTGATTTAGGAGGCCTTTTTTGTTAATTTACTCATTTTTTGAGATGTGGGCATTAAAGGCATTTATCACCCATCCCTAACTGCCCTTCAGAAAATGGTGGTGACCAGCTTTCTTCAAACAGCTCCGCTCCGCTGGGGCTGTGGACCATCTGAATGGTCCCATGAACACCTCGTTATTCCTTTATTTTTGCAGTATTTATTTATTTTGTAATTTATGGTAATTTTATGCCTTTGCACTGTACTGCTGCCGCAGAACAACAAATCTCACGTCATCTACATCAGTGATAATAAATCTGATTCTGGCTGATTCTGGTAGAGGGGGTGTCTCACCCAACAACAATGTAGGGCTAGTGATATATTTCCAAGCCAGGAGTGTGGGCAACTTGGAGGGGAACCAGGGGAGATTTCGCCTGCATTTCCTGCTCTTGTCTGTCTAGGTAGTAGAGGTTGGGAGGTGCTGTCGGAGTAACCTGAGTGAGTAACTACAGTGCATTTTGTAATTTGCTAATAGGTTTACTATTGTCACAAGTACTGAGAGACAGTGAAAAGCTTTTGGTTGCATGTCATCCAGACAGATCATTCCGTACATAAGTACATCGAGGTAGTACAACAGCAAAACAGAACGCAGAATATAGTCTTACAGTTACAGAGAAAGCGCATTGCGGGCAGACAATAAGGTGTAAGGGCCACAATGAGGTAGATACCCAGCTTTGGCCAGGTACACTATCACTGAGGAGTAAATCATTCAGAGACAATGAGAGAGAAAGGAGAAAGTTGTTTTAAAAAAAGAGCAGGTGATATCAGGAGAGAATATTTATCAAATTTATTTTAATTCATAAAATTCTGTATTCCTTTGTGTCTTGGAGTCCAAAACACTGGCACAGCGGGTAGAGCCGCTGCCTCACAGGTCCAGCAACCTGGGTTCGATCCCAACCTCTGGCTCCGAGTTTGCACGTTGTCCCTGTGACAGTGGGGTTTCTCTCAGATGCTCCTGTTCCCTCCCACATCCCAAAAACGTGCGTGTTGGTAGGTTAATTGGCCGCTGTAAGTTGCCCCAGTGTCTTGGTGAGTGGTCAAAGTTGATGGAAATGTTGGGAGAGTGAAATGGGATCGGTGTAGGGTTGGTATAAATGGGTGGTTGATGGTCGGGACGGACTCGATGGGCTGAAGGGCCTGTTTCTGGGCTGTAAGACTCTATGACTTTATGACCCTATGACAGCAAATGCTGGAGATTTAAATTAAAAACAGAAACCACCATCTGTGTGGAGAGAAGTAGACCTTTCACCAGAACCCATCGCTTAATCTTCAAAAAGTGATTTTTTAAGTTCCCCTCTTTGAATGAGCTTTGGATCTCTCCTGCTGTGACACAGAGTCAGGTTTAAAGACACAAGAGGCTGTTGATGTTGGAATCAGGGGCAACAATCAATCTGCTGGAGCTCCAGCAGCATCTGTGGGGGGAAGGGAATTGTCGACATTTCGGGTGGAGACCCTGCATCAGGACTGAGTCGACTCGAAATGTCGACAGAGTCAAGTTTAGCTTCGTGACACTCCCGTGAAGCACCCTGAATGTTTTTCTTAATTAAAGGTGCTGTAGTTTTATGCATTTTTGTAGCAGGCTACAGAGAGCAGTGGACTCAGCCACTTCCAAACCCGCCATTGAGGACATCCACAAAGGGTGATGTCTCAGGAAGGCGACATCCATCATCAGGGACCCCAACCATCCGGGCCGTGCCCTCCTCTTGATGCTGCCATCAGGCAGGAGGTACAGGAGCCTGAAGACCCGCACCTCAAGGTTCAACAACAGCTCCTTCCCCACTGCCGTCAGGGTCTTGAACTGAACTGAAAAACCCCAACACCACCTCGGACTGCATTTCCACTCAACCTCCACTGATATCATTTTGTTTTTTTTTGTTTGTTATCTATAATTTATGTATAAGTTATGTATAATTTATGTTAATTTAAGGTTACGTAATTTATAGTTGTTCTGTTTGTAACGTCCTGTGCTGCTGCTGCAAAAGGCTAATTTTCATGGCATTTATACCCTGGGTATGTTTGCCTATGTCAATGAACTTGAACTTGAACATTAAAAATATAACATCGAGAAATCTAAAATGGGGGTAATGAATTCTATTAAATATCCCCGTTATGATAATATCTGAATGTTTGGAGATTTTGGGCTTGGTGCAGATTTAAGAACATTCAGAAAGAGCTTTCTGTGAAAACTCAAGCTGTCTATTTAACATTGGATGCTCTGAGTTCGGTTTACATCTGCTTGTTTGTCTTATATTCAGAGATGTTGGACATTGGGCCAACACTAAAAGCAAACTAAACCATGATAACGTCATTGAGATAAACCCCATCTCCCGCTGGGACCCAGCATGTTGCGTGGGATTCTTGAAACAGTTAGTCACTTTGTACTGTAACTCTGTGCAAAGCTGAGAAAGATTCAAAAGCAAGTAAAAGCATTCAGAAGGAAGTTACAAAACAGGCTGAAAACTGCCAGGAGATGGGGACCCAGCTTACAACATCTCAATCCTCAGGGAAGGTCGGAGGAGGAATTTTGGGACGAGTCCTTCCCGAAAGGTCGACCACAATCATCAGAGATTCCAAAGATATCAACTCAACCCAGGATGTCCTCAGAATGGATGAGGGCCAAAAAAAGCAGAATGGGATGCCGCTTTGGGACACATGGAACAGCATCTTCATCTGCACACTTACTGAAGTGTCTGAGGATACGGCACACCCAGAAGAGGAAGCAAGAGGTGGTGGCATGCCTTTCAGAGGCTGAAGGAAACGCAGGCCAAAGGCCAGGAAATGTGACATTCTCTGCTTGCCCCTTTGATAGGGAAAGGACTTGGTTGTCTCAGCAGGATGTGGGATTAGACATCAATGAAGATGAATGTGAGTCCTGAACGATGCATACTGACATAACGTGTGATACACTGGCACAAAAGTCTGTTTGGCTCTGCAGAATATTTGTATGACCTATTAGATTCTGTAGAGAATTGCAAGATAAATTTGCTGTTCTACAGTTAAAATGAGACATGGATCACATTCATTAGATAAATAGGAGTGGGAGTCTGCTGCGCCATTTCATGAGATCGTGGCTGGTCCACAACTCAACTCCCCATTCCCCCGATCCCCAGATTCTCTGATTCCTCAAATGTCCACAAATTTACCAACCTTAGCATTGAATATACTCAACAACCGAGCCTTCAGACAATTCCAAAGGGTTACAACCCTCTGCATTAGGAACTGTCTCCTCTCCTGTCCTGATCCAACCACATGGACACCATGGCCAAGAAATCTCACCAGCGCCTCTACTTCCTCAGGAGGCTCAAGAAATTTGGCACATCGCCGTTAACCCTCACCAATTTTTATCAATGTATGTTAGAAAGCATCCTTATCTGGACGCATCACGGCTTGGTATGGCAACCGCTCTGCCCAGGACGGTAGAAATTGCAGAGAGTTGTGGACACAGCCCAGCACATCATGGAATCCTGCCTCCCCTCCATGGACTCTGCCTACACTTCTCGCTGCCTTGGTAAAGCAGCCAACATAATTGAAGACCCCACCCACCCCAGACATTCTCTCTTCTTCCCCCTCCCATCGAGCAGAAGATACAAAAGCCTGAAAGCATGTACCACCAGGATCAAGGACAGCTTCTATCCCACTGTTACAAGACTATTGAACGGTCCTCTAGTATGATAAGATGGACCCTTGACCTCACAACCTACCTCGTTATGACCTTGCACCTTATTGTCTACCTGCACTGCTCTTTCTCTGTAGCTGTGACACTTTATTCTGCATTCTGTTATTGTTTTCCCTTGTACTACCTCAATGCGCTGATGTGATGAAATGATCTGTATGGATGGCACACAGAACAAAGTTTTTCACTGTACCTCGGTCAACTCATCCACGCCCACTGTGTTGCCCAGTGAGCTGGTCCCATCTGCCCGCGTTTGGCCAATAGCCCTCTAAGCCTCTCCTATCCATGTACTTATCTAGATGGCTTTAAAGCGTTGCTAATGTGCCCGCCTCAGCCACTATTTCTGGCAGCTCGTTCCAAATACGCACCATGTGAAGAAGCTGCCCCTGTTGTCCCTTTTAAATCTCTCACCTCTGATCTTATATCTATGCCCTCCCTGGGAAAAAGACTTTGTGCTTTCACCTTGTCTATTCCCCTCATGATCTTATACACCTCTGTCAGGTCACCCCTCAGTCTCCTACATTTCAGGGAATAAAGTCCTCATCTACGCAACCTCTTCTTGTAACTCAGGCCCCAGAGTCCAGTCAACATCCTGGTAAATTTTTTCTGCACCCTTTCTAGTTTAATAACATCTTTCCTATAAGACGGTGACCAAAACTCTACACAATACTCCAAGTGTGGCCTCACTTTTCAACTGCAACATAACTTCCCAACTCCTGTACTCAGTGACCTGACTGATGAAGGCCAGCGTGCCAAATGCCTTTTTCACCACCCTGTCTACCTGTGACACCAGTTTCAGCGAACTACGCACTTGCACTCCTAGGTCCCTCTGTTCCGTAACATTCCCCAGGGCCCTACCATTCACTGTATAAGTCCTACCCTGGTTTGATCTCCCAAAACGCAATACCTCACATTGATCTGGATTGAAAGCCATTTGCCAATCCTCAGCCCACTTACCAAGTTGATCAAGATCCCCCTGTAATGTTTTATAACCTTATACACTATCAACGACACCACCTATTTTAGTATCATCGGCAATCCACAATATGGGACGAGCTGCCAGGTGGGAGAGGCAGGTATAGTTATAACTTTTAAGAACCATTCGGCCAGGTTCATGGATAGAGGTATATGGGCCAAACACAGGCAAATGGAATTAGCATAGATAGGCATCTTGGTCGGCATGGACTGGTTGGGCCAAAGGGTCTGGTTCTGTGCTGTATAATTCTATGAATAAAACACTGACCTCTCAAAAGTGCAGTTCTCCTTTAGACTGGCCCTTCCAGAGTGCAGTGCTCCCTCAGCACTGTCCCTCTAACAAACTAGCATTCCCTCAACACCAACCCTTCCACAGTGTAGCATTCCAGATATCCATATGTTTATACGACGCAAAAGGAGCCCATTCGGTCCATCATAGCTATGCTAACTCTTACAGCATCCCATTCCCTCACTAACTTTCCCCGTAACTTATTCTCCCCACATTCCCATCAACTCCCTCCGGATTCCACCGGTCACCTGCCCACTGGGGGCAATTTACAGCGGCCAGTTAACCCACCGACTCGCACGTCTTTGGGATGTGGGAGGAAACCGGAGCACTTGGGAGAAACCCACATGGTCACAGGGAGAATGCACAAACTCCACACAGACAGCAGCAGAGGTCAGGATCAAACCTGGGTCACTGGAGCTATGAGACAGCAGATCTACTATTGTGTCAATGCTTATTGTTTCCTATTACAGAAGTTTACATAGTTTGTTAGGGAGGACAAACACTCAAAGGCCCTCAGTTTAGGCTTTTCAGACATGTCCTTGTGTTTGTTACTCTGTCATCATGGGTTCCTGACTTTCCAACACTGTTCAAGATAAGGTGGTGGTCACTTAAAACTGAGATGTGTTGGAGCTTCTCATAGAGGGTAGTGAATCGCTGGAATTCTTTGCCCCCTGGAGGTTGTGGGGGCAAAATCACTGGGGGTATTTTTGAGAGGTCAGGGAACCCAAGGTCTTTGGGAACTGGCACAAAATAGGGCAGGCACTGTAGTGTAGCGGTTAGCGTATAGTGATCCAGGTTCAAATCCGCCCACTGTCTGTAAGGAGTTTGTACGTTCTCCCTGTGTCTGTGTGGGTTTCCTCCGGGTGCTCTGGTTTCCTCCCACATTCCAAAAATGTACGGGTTAGGAAGTTTTGGGCGTGCTATGTTGTCTCCGGAAACGTGGCAACACTTGCGGGCTGCCCCCAGAACACTCTACGCAAAAAATGCATTTCACTGTGTATTTCGATGTACATGTGACTAATAAAGAGATCTCATCTTAAGCTATGATCATGTTGAATGGCTAGGCAGGTTTGAAGGGGCCAAGTGGTCACCTCCTCCTCCTGCTTTCTTATGTTGTTCTGTTTTTTTGAATTTGCTTGAACGAGAAGAAATGAAGGGGGTGAAGTTATCAAGGGGTTAACTGCAAAGAAGCTAACCAGGCAGAGAGATTGGGTTCATCTTGTCCTCCATGAACAACTGTATCATCAGCAAAGCACAAAGCAAAATCTGCTTTCATACCGGGGATATCTTGTTGAAACTGAAATGAATATGTGTTGGTGAAAGGGTCCCTCCAGCTTGAGAGAGTAGACATGCAGAGGTGAATGATGCCAAGTCTGATTTATAGAGAAGTGACTCTGTGGTGTAATTGGGAAAAAGCCAGGGGAGATGTTCAGATGTCCATTCACCAGCGTACCAGCCATTGCTAACACTCACAGCTGGAACTTGTCAGTTTTTACCAATAATATCTAAGAAAAACACTCCTGAAGATCTTGTAAAAGAATACCATTTTTGTTCTTTTCATGCTGAATAGACTGTATTTTGCAAAGTCAACCAGGTATTTTGCATTAAGAATGAAGCTTTCAAGATACAGATGTGTACGGTCTAGTGACCAATCAGATTTGCACGTGTTTGCATGAAGGAATCCATTGGTCAGAGACTGGCGATTGTATTGTGGTGGGAGAGGGAGGTTGGGTGGGCTGGTGGTGAAGAAGGCATTTGGCACGCTTGCCTTCATCGAACAGGGCACTGAGTACAAGAGTTGGGATATCACGTTACAGCAGTACAAGACATTCGTGAGACTGCACCTGGAATATTGCACGGCGTTCTGGTTGCCAGATTATAGGAAGGATGTGATTAAGCCAGAGAGGGTGCTCTGATTCCAAAGGACGTTGCTGGGACTGGAGGGCTTCAGTTATAAGGAGAGACTGGATAGGCTGGGAATGTTTTCCCGAAAGTGTAGGAGGCTGAGGAGTGACCTTATAGAGGTTTATAAAATCATGAGTGGCATGGATAAGGTGTATGGGTACAGTATTTTTCTCAGGGAAGGAGAGTCTAAACCTAGAAGGCATGGGTTTAAGCTGAGAGGGGAAAGATTTAAAAGGATCCTCAGGGACAGATTTTTCACACAGAGGGTGGTGGATATATGGAACGAGCTACCAGAGGAAGTGGTTGAGGTCCAACATTTAAAAAAGTATTTGGACAGTTACGTGGACAGGAAAGATTGAGAGGGATATGGGCCAAACACAGGTAAATGGGACCAGCTCAGGAAAACACTTTGTTCAGCATGGACGAGTTGGGCCGAAGGGCCTGCTTCCGTGCTGTATAACTCTGTGACCCCATCTGCCTGTGGACATCTGTGGATGACTGTGAAGGTTTAATTTATTGCCAACTCTAATTTGATTGCATTTTCTTAGAGCAACCGAAAGTTGATATGTTTGTCTACAGTTTTTGTTCAATAAAAGTCTGATTTTACTGTACAAAGTAAATTATTGAAAGAATTCCTCACTGAACTTAAGCAAAAATAAAAATCAGACAATCTGAGCCCACCTCATGCATTCATCCAGCCACAGTGACATACAGCGAGGGCAGTACAGGTAATCACGTTTCATTATGTCGAGAATAGAACCGCAGTATGGCAGATTAATTCCTAAAAAGCAAAGGTTCTTCCATCTTGAATTATTAGCTCTGTTTCTCTTCCCACAGATGCTGTCTGACCTGCTGAGTATTTCCAGCATTTTCTGTTTTTATTTCAGATTTCCAGCATCTGCAGATTTTTTAAATGATTTTCCTTAACAAATCTTGCAACACCTCACACACAGTAACAGATATACAGATTCCGAGGGCTTTCATTCTACGTACTGAAGTGGTTTAATGCCTTGCAACTGTGTAGGCTGCTGCTTAGAGTAAAACTAATGAATAGCAGAGAGCACGTGAGCTGCGGAGCATTAGTGCTGAGATAACAGGCGGTTCATTTTATACCCAGCCATGTTTAAAGCATCTTAATTATTATGAATGTTAATTTAGATTGAAAACTAAGAGCAGAAATGATTGCAGTTACTTGGTAAATGATATCAACTCATCATCAGGTGTCGGGCACTGGTCAGGAGGCCGCTCGGGAGAATCAGACGTTTGACGTTGAATATGAGTTCCACAGATGTGACGGATGTTGGGCACAGCTGTGACCAGGACTTTGTGCACTGGGTTTCGTTCTGGAAAGAACCTCAGCTTCCAAGAGGTTGCCCAATAGGGCAGATTGGAGCTTGGTGTGTGACACAATGTTAGCCAACTGTTCGGTAAGACCCCTCGATCCCTCCTTCCCGCGCTGACACAAGGTCCTTGTAGCGTTCTCATGAGCACTGATCCAACGTCAGCTCTGAGCTGCTGCTTCTCCGCCACAGGAGCCCCTCCAACACCCCTGTCCCTCCACATTTCACTTCCACCTCAGCCTATCATTTCCCTGTAGCATCGAAACAACATTGTTGTACAACACATCTACACCACGAACCACATCTAGCCATCAGGTGATTGTTTTTTTTAACAAGGGGTGAAAACATTTCACATGCTGCTTCTAAATTATTCTTGTTTGAAGAACTTTTGTGTTCCTTATGGGTTTCTGTCACCTACTTTCAGAAACCGTAACACACAACTCGGAATCCCAGAAAATGATTTTAAAACCAGAATTTAATTTTTGGTGTTGGCTGCAATTTCTCAGCTGAACCAGCTGAGACCATAAGATATAGGATTGGGCCATTCGGCCCATTGAGTCTGGTCTGCCATTCAATCATGGCTGGTTTTCTCTTCCACTCTATTCTCCTGCCTTCTCCCCGTAACCCTTTAACCCCCTTACTGATCAAGAACCTATCAATCTCTGCCTTAAATACACCCAATGACTTGGCCTCCATAACCCTCTGTGGCAACAAATTCCACAGATTCACCACCTCTTGCTGAAGAAATTCCTCCTCATCTCAGTTTTAAAGGGACATCCTTTTATTCTGAGGCTGTGCATTCACTCTTATTCTGAGAGGGAAGGTCAGGTCTGCTTTTGCCCTGGACTTCTTGCCAGAGGCCATCCAGGCAACAGTCACACCTGGAGGCTGATGTGGCAGTGGGGGTGTCCATTGTGTTACATCTGGATGTACAGTGAATCTTGACATTCAGAGTCTTACTGAGACAGGGTGCATCCTGAATTTTGCAGCCAGTGTGCGGAATGCTGTTATGGACAGAGTGATGTTTACCAATGGAGCTCAGCGGGGTTTGAAACCAGTGGTTTTCTCCAGTACAGAGAACATAGAACACTACAGCACAGTACAGGTGCTTCGGCCCACATTGTTGTGTTGACATTTTATCCTGCTCTAAGATCTATCTAACCCTTCCTTCCCGCGTAGCCCTCTATTTCTCTATCATTCGTGTGTCTATCTAAGAGTCTCTTAAAGGTCCCTGATGTATCTGCCCCCACAACCTCTGTAGGCAGTGCATTCCAGTACTTGAATTCCAAATGCTTTTGCAGTAAGTGAGAAACACCTGAAGTGTAATCCCTCTCCCATTCGTGCACAGCAAGATCCCACAAACATCAGGGGTTAGTGACCAGGCAGTGGCACAGATGTTGACGCACTCCATCACAGGCTCATTATAAGGGGGTTGCTGTGTTGCACCAAACACAGCCTTGGTCCTGGTTCCATTGCTGCTGACTTCAGTAGCACACAACATGTTGAAAGTCCAGGCCAGTCTGTTTCAAAGATGTTGATTGATGGATTAAGTATTGGCCTCAGGACACCAGAAGAACTCCCCTGCTTCTGCAGACATGCAAAGTAGGAGCTGTTGCAAGCCACTCAGTCCCTCGAATCTGCTACACCACTTCAAATATTCACAGCTGGTTTAATTACAACATTACATCATTATATTCTGCATTCTGTTTTGTTTCCCTTTGTACGACCTCGATCTACTTATGTACGGAATGATCTGTCTGGATGGCACACAGACTAAAGCTTTTCCCTGTATCTTGGTACATGTGACAGTAATAAATCAACTCCCCTTTACCAATTACCACCCTCCTCCCCTTGCTTATCAAGAATCTGCCTGTAAAATATACAAAGGAAGAGAACTACCCTCTGAGAGAAAAAAACGTTCTCATCTCTGTCTTACATGGGTGACCCCTTATTTTTAAACAGTGACCTCTATTTCTAGATTCTCCCACAGGAGGAAATGCTCTCTCCACACCCACCCTGTCAAGACCCCTTAGAGTCTTATATATGTTTTAATCAAGTCTCCTCACGCTTTTCTTCAAAACAGAGCCCAGGGGATCTTTTAAGTCCAAGGGCGATAGTGCACACATTGTTAGCAGTTGTTTTTGTTGCATGGATTGAAGATCAGGGAGCATGATATAGAAGAAGTTTGCAGATGGTACAGTAACTGACCTACTGGTTGACAGTGAGGAAGGGCTGTAGGAAGGTTGAGATGGTGTGGTCCCCTGGGCAAGAAGTATGAGGTGGTGCCTTTGGGAAGGTGCAACAAAGCAAAGGAATGTGCAACAAACGGAGGATATCAAGTGATGTGGAAGAACTGAGGGACCTTGCAGATTATGTCCACAGATCCATAAAGGTAGCAAACCATCAAAAGTGGTTAAAATGTATACGGGATGTGTTCTTTTATAGGCTGAGGTTTGAAACGTACACAATATGCTGGTGATATACCCACCATTTGTTAGACCACAGCTTGCGTCATTCTGGTCACCACACCACAGGAAGGATGTGAATGCCCTACAGAGGGAGCAGAGGAGGCTGTCGAGGATGTTACCAGCACTGGAGCATTTAGCCATTCAGAGACTGAATAGGCTGGAGAGCAGGAGAGACCAAGGCGCGCCAGCATCTCTTCTTTCTTTGAAGTTTAAGGAGATTCGGCATGTCATCGAAGACGCTGACAAACTTCTACAGATGGACGGTGGAGACTGGTTGCATCACAGCCTGGTATGGAGGCTCCAATGCACAGGATCACAAGAGAGCTGTGGACTCAGCTAGTTCCACCACGGGTACAGCTCTCCCCACCATCGAGGACATCGTCAAGGGGCGATGTCTCAGGAAGGTGACATCCATCATCAGGGACCCCAACCATCCGGGCCGTGCCCTCTTCTCGATGCTGCCATCAGGCAGGAGGTACAGGAGCCTGAAGACCCACACCTCAAGGTTCAACACTTCCCCACTGCCATCAGGTTCTTGAACCCACTTGAAAAACCCAAACGCTACCTCGGGCTATTTTTCTCTCCCACAACATGCACTAGTGTTGTTATGTTTCTTTTGTCATGCAATTTATGTATAATTTATGTTAATTTATGTTAACTTATGTTTGTCATGTTTGTAAAGTACTGTGCTGCTTCTGCAAAAAGCTCATTTTCATTGAATTATGCTCTGTGTATGTATGCCTATTAAACTTGAACTCAACAGTTAAGGAGTAAATTGGAAGGATTTTGTCCCCCTAATGTAGAGACCAGACACCAAAGGGCAAAGATTTGAAGTAATTGGTAGAAAGATTTGAGGGGAAATGAAGGAAAGTATTTTCCCCCAGAGCGTGGTGGCGCCCCCCTCTACATTTAACCGGGACGGATCTAGCCGGCAGGACTACAGAGCTCTTGTTGGATGGTGGCTACTTTCAACCAGCACAGGTAAACTGGGCTTGACAGCCTCATTTTGCATTGTAAATGTTCTCATGTGATCCCAAAAACTGGTGCGTAAAGTCCATTTACAACATTAAAAGGCAGTAGTTTAATGTAATTTGTGATCAAATGTTAATTAGCAAAATGAAGGAATAACTTCCATTATACACCAGTCACAGAGGTGCCTCGTGTAATCAGTGGCTGGTGAGGATAATTAACTGGCTCACAAGCGAATCATTAAGAAGTCAGAGCACTAACCGTATGAATAACTGGGAGCCCAAACCATGACCACATTTGTTAATATAACTTTAACTGACTATGCTGTTTAGACAGATGTGTCCCAGGAGCAGCATAGCTGCAGAAAACTGGGCTCCTTGTCCAGTACCAGGTGACGAAGAGCCAATCAAATAACCCTTGTGCAGCTTCATACAGTCTCTTAGGATAAGGTTCAGTGCACCTGTACTAACAGCGACAGTTTTAAGAACTAGAATAATATCAGCACCTCCAATTTTACAGATATTTAATGCCCAATTAACTATTGACCAACTGAAACATAGAGCATTGTGTCATTCAGTCTATTGGCTGCTCATACAGCTTCTGACTGGGGATTGTCTGTCAGATTCCAAGTTTGCTTGGAGGGCCTCAAAGTTGCCAGCTGGTTCCAAGGGTCTGTGCACTGATCTTGCGCCTCTGTGTTTTTAAATTTATTTATTTATGGGCTGTGCACTTCACTGGCAATGCCAGTGTTTGTTGTCCATCCCTGATTGTCCCTGAACTGTGGAGGCACTTGGGAGTCAACAACATTGGTGAGTCTGAGGTCACATAAATGGACAGCAACTTTGGAAGGCTTTAAATTGGTAAATCAGTTTATTATTGTTACATGTACCGAGGTGCAGTGAAAAACTTTTGCATGTCATTCATTCAGATCATTTCATCACATCAGTGCATTGAGGTAGTGCAAGGGAAAATAATAACAGAATGCAGAATAAAGTGTCACAGTTACAGAGAAAGTGCAGTGCAGGCAGACAGTAAGGTGCAAGGTCATAACGAGGTAGATTGTGAGGTCAAGAGTCGATCTTATCATACTAGGGGACTGCTCAATAGTCTTATAACAGCAGGGTAGAAGCTGTCCTTGAGCCTGGTGGTACGTGCTTTCAGGCTTTTGTATCTTCTGCCTGATGGGAGGGGGGAGAAGAGAGAATGTCCAGGGTGGGTGGGGTCTTTGATTATGTTGGCTGCTTTACCAAGGCAGTGAGAAGTGTAGACAGAGTCCATGGAGGGGAGGCTGGTTTCTGTGATGTGCTGGGCTGTGTCCACAACCACAGAGGCTTTTCTGACAATCCGGCTGTTTCATGCTTAATATGATGAGTTTTTAAAAATTTTCAGCTTTTTTTTTACTCACTTGCTTGACCTTTAATTCCCCAACTGCCATGTTGACTGAGCTGGGAGATGTGTGGGTTGTTCAGATTCAGATTAGCTTATTGTCATATACCCCAGGGTGCAATGAAATTCCTTGCTTGTGTGAAGCTCACAGTGTAAACAGTGTACATGGTAATAATAAGTCCAGCGATGAGTGCTAAACAGCAGAATGGTGCAAAGATTGTAGTGCAGTCTGAAGTAGTGCAAAAAATACTGAAGTGACAATAAAGGAATAACGGAGAGAGGGAGAATTAAGAGTCCGAGAACGTGGCAGCACCACTGTGAAGGGGATGTGAGAGAGGTGATGGTTCAGGAGTCTGATAGCTGTGGGAAAGAAGCTGTTCTTAAGTCTGGATATCTGGGTTTTCAAGCTCCTGTATCTTCTCCCAGAAGCTACAAGAGAGAAAAGGGAATGGACCGGGTGGCAGGCATCCTGGACGATACTGTGAAGGGTTTGCTCAGGCCAAGAGTCTAAGTGAATTTGAATATGAGTAAATTTTTCTTTCTGAAGGTATATGAGACCCTAGTGAGATCACACCTGAAATATTATGTACAGGTCTGCTGTCATCATCTAGCAACATCTATCATCAAAGGTCCCCACCATCTGGGCCGTGCCATCTTCTCACAGCTACCATCGGGCAGGAGGTACAGAAGCCTGAAGTCCCACACCACCAGGTTCAGGAACAGCTACTTCCCTTCAACCATTCAGTTCTTGACCCAACCTGCACAACCCTAATCCCTATCTCAGTATAACAACACTGTGACCACTTTGCACTACAATGGACTTTTTTTGTTCTAATTGTGTCCTTTCTTGTATAATTTTGTATAATTTATGTTGTTAATTTATGTTTTTCTTGTGAATGTTGTGTACCTGATGCTCTGTGCCTGTGATGCTGCTGCAAGTAAGTTTTTCATTGCACCTGTGCACACATGGACTTGTGCATCTGACAATAAATTTGACTTTGACTTGATGCCTACCTAAGAAAGGATAGTCTCACAATAGAAGGAATACATCAAAGGTTCACCAGATTGATTCCTGGGATGGTGGGTTTATCAGCTGAGGAGGAACTGACTGGGCCAATGCTTTCTTTAAGAAGGAAGATTGATCAGTTAGTTGAAACATCCAAAGTTCTGGGAGGCATTGACAAGGGAGTTTAGAAGAATGAGAGGCGATTTCTTTGGAACATAAAAAAATTCTTAAGGGTCCTGACAGGGTAGATGCTGAGGTCATGTTTCTGCTGGCTGAAGTGTCCAAAACCAAGGGGTTATAGATAATTTAAGATTTTCATCTTAAAGTAAGGAGTCACAATTATGGACTGAGATGAGGAGAAATTTCTTCACCCAGAGGGTGGTGAATCTTTGGAATTCTCATCCCAAGAGCACTGTGGGGAGTCGCTCACTGAGTACATTCCAGACAGAGATCGATAGATTTTTGGAGGTTAGTGGGAACAAGAGACATGGAAAGAAAGTTGTGGTGAAGTAAAAGGATTTGCCATGATCTGACTCAATGGTCGAACAGTTTCAAGAGACCAAGTGGTCTACTCCTGGTTTATTCCTGATGGTGGGATTTGAACTCATCCCCCTACCAACCAATGGTCAAGCACTTTGGTTGCTGGTCCAGTATTGGAACTATAACTCTAGTGTCCCCCTGCATGGAGTGCAACCTTTGTGAATTCGAGAATACATGAAATGAAAGCAGTTGTGGGTACACCCCCTGTGTCCTGCTCCACATTCTGCTTTCCTGCCAATCCCCATGTCCCTTAATTCCTTTGGAGTCCATGTGTCTCCATCCCAGCCTTAAATCTACCCAGCATCTGAGTGTCCACAGCACTCTGGGTTAGTGAATTCCAAAGACACAACCGTCTACACAAAGACATTCCTCCCCATCTCAGTTCCAAATAGCTGGCCTTTATCCTGTTACCTGGTCTCTTAAATCCAAACTGAGGTGAGAGCAGAAAGATTTAATAGGAACTTGAGAGCAACTTTTTTCACACAGTGGGTGGTGGGTATATGGAATGAGCTGCCAGAGGTTGAAGCAAGTACAATAAGAACATTTAAAAGACATTTGGATAAGTACGTGGATAGGAAGGGTTTAGAGGAATAGGGGGCAAGTGTGGGCAAACGGGAGTAGCTTAGATGGGCATCTTGGTCGGCATGGACCAGTTGGGCTGAAGGGCCTATTTGCATGCTGTATGGCTCTATGATTTTCTAGTTGGAAGCAGCAACCTCTCAGCAACTCATAGAATCATAGGATCATACAGCATAGAAACAGGCCATTCAGCCCAACTTCTCCAGGCTGACCCTTCTGTATTGACCCCATCATCCAGCACTTGGTCTATACCTTCTATGACTAAGTGATTTGTGTTCATCTGGACACTTCTTAAATACTGTCAGCGACCCAACCTCATCCACTCTCTTGGGCAGTGTGTTCCAGGTACTCACCACTCTCTGGGTGAAGAAGGTCCCCCTCAGATCCCCCTTACCCTAAACCTGTGTCTTCCAGTTTTATCTACCTCTGATATAGAGAAACTTTTCCTGCAGTCTTTGTCAATGCCTCACAGAATATCTCAATGGAAAGATCTATCCTTAAAGTTCGGTCAGAATGTGCAGAATAATTTATGTCATTCTTTCTACAGTGCAGATTTCTGTTTAAAAGTTAGTAGCTCAACAAATTTTTTCCAACATGGAAGACAATCCTTCACTTTCTTCAGCTTTTAAACTCCTCCATTATTCTGCAGCTTCGAACTATGTCTGCCAGTTCTTGTATGACTTCGTTTATGGATAATTTTATCTAATAAATAATTTTATTTCATTGGAATTATTTTGGTAATTTGTAACTTGGTTTACTATTGTCACATGTCCTGAGGTACAGTAAAAAAATGTTGTTTTGCATGCCATCCATTCAGATCATTTCATCACATCAGTGCATCGAGATAGTACAAGGTAAAACAATAACAGAATGCAGAATAAAGTGTTATGGTTACAGAGAAAGTGCAGTGCAGGCAGACAATAAGGTGCAAGGCCCATAACGAGGTAGATTGTGAGGTCAAGAGTCCATCCTTATTGTACTAGGGAACTGTTCAATAGTCTTATAACAGTGGGATAGAAGCTGTCCTTGAGCCTGGTGGTACGTGCTTTCAGGCTTTTGTATCTTCTGCCCGCTGGGAGAGGGGAGGAAGAGAGAATGTCTGGGGGTGGGTGGAGTCTTTGGTTATTTTAGGAAGCACCATCCATAAACAGAACTATTTCAGGGCTTGATTAGCTCGAAGCAGGAATGATGTTTCCCGGTGCCTCCAGCTTCAAGAACCAAGGGTCACAATCCCAAAATAAGGGGTCAGCCATTTAGGACTGAGATGGGAAGAAATGTCTTCACCCTGTCGGTGGTGAATCTTTGGAGTTCCCTGCCTAAGAGGGCTGAAGTATTTTCAAGGCGGAGGTAGATTTTGGAACGTTTAGGGAAAATGGGATATAGGGTCGGTGCAGGAGAATGGTGCTGAGGTCAAAAATCAACAATGATATAACTGAGTGGTGGAACTGTTGTGGGAGGGTAGTGGTGGGGTCGGTGAGTGGCTGAATTCTGCTTCCGTGGAGTGCACTGTGCTAAGGGTGAAGTCCGCTACTTGTTCCTGCTCCTTCCCTTGGCTGGGACTGAGGGTGACGTCGCTACGTTCTGATGGTGGCCTGCGGTGAGAATCCACTGCTGCTTTGCATGTCTTCTAGCCCAAAAAAATGTGGCTGCGGCGTATTTGCAGCTAAACCCCTGGCCCATCCCCAAAGTGTTTTCAATCAATATCAGGCTCAAAACATGCAGCATTAAATTCCTCAAGGATTAAATGTTCAAAATCTTGGATGTCTAGCACGAGTATTTAAAATGAAATTAGCTGACAGATTGACATGACTCAGTGATTTGCATTAATGCTCAAATGGTTAGGGTGTGGCGTTATGCTTGGACTGGGAGATGTTTTTGAACTGAGAAGGGTGCATTAAGCGAGGCATTGGAACTATGGAATCCATGCCTTGGACCAGGCTTGTGTTTGTTAGAAATGAAACTCAATTTCCTTTCTGTTTTTAAGAAGTTGACCAGATGATCAACATTATCAGAAGTCATCAATAACCTCTAAGCATAATATTGCACTTCAGTGTATTGGCCACATGGGACACAATCAATTTTCTTCAACACAAGATACAAACCAGCAGGAAGTAAATCTTCCTTCACCTCGCAATGTATACAGAGAATAAATGCGGAATAAGCGCATTGCAGAATTGTGGGGAACAAGTTATACTCAAGAATATTCATTGCATTTCAACCATGAAGCAAACGGGACTGTTTTGATGGTGAGGAATCACACTGCAGGTACCAATGTTATTGTTATTTGAAGGATGAAGCTGATTTGTCTGAAGTGCACTCTGACCTACAGTTGGGCCCTGTCCCACCGATCTATTGATGTGTCCCTTTTAGGTCCTCTCCCTGACAGGGGCAGAACCAGTCACCATTCTTCAAATGGAATATCTGCTCTAAACCTCCTTTGTAAGCAGTACCTCAGGATTGAGGACGATTTGCCTTCACTCCATCCCCAATGCTTCGTGTGAAATGCAATGAATATTCTTGAGTATAATTTATTCCCCACAATTCTGCGATGGGATTATTCAGCATTTATTCTTTGAAAACTTTGCCAGTTGAAGGAAGATTTACTTTCAGATGCGTTCCTGCTGGTTTGTATCTTGTGTTGAAGAAAATGATTTGTGTCCCATGTGGCCAATACACTGAAATGCAATATTGTGCTCAGACATTATTGATGTTTTCGGATAATGGTGATCATCTGGATCAACTTTCTGAAAAGGAATGAGACTGATGGACTCAACAGGACAAATTGAGACACAAGAGATTCTGCAGATGCTGGAAATCTGGAGCAACACCCAAGAAGCTGGAGGAACTCAGCGGGTCAGGCAGCATCTACTGGGGGAAATGGACAGTCGAGGTTTCCAGTTGAGACCTGATTAGTTTGCCAGCTTTTTGTGTGTTGTTTCAACAGTACAAATACCTTGCCATTATGTGGCTCTTGAAACGGTTACTGAAGTCAATCTGCGGACCACGGACTCTCCCACCAATTGGACACAAGGTGGTTGGCAGGGCAGGTGTGTGAGGGTTCACTGCTTCCACGGTTTACACAGCACCTCTGTGTGGTCTTGGTTTGTGTCTTCAAGATTCTCAACACTTGGGATGAAGAGCACCTTCTCCACTTTGAGTAGTCACAAGCCAGAGATTCCCAGGATTCGGTTGGGAGGGAATGTTACATTCCTTCAAGGAGGGTCTGAGCACATCCTTGAATATTTTCCTCTGTCTGCCTGGAGAACCTCTTCCCACAGCAGAGCCCGAATGGAGTGTCTGTTCTATGGATCAGGAACCGGAGCTGGCAGGTATGGGACCAGAGCCGGGGATCGGAAATGTGAGGCTGGTAAGTGGCCACTGAGTTGCTGTAAATAATAAGACAATGTCCCTGAATTTAGTGTTGTCTGGGAGATTTATTGCAAGTGACATTAACAGGTATGGAGACAGGTAAGTGCTTGTACTCCTGCCCATCCAAAGCCATCGGCCTTTCCACTGATAGGCACAATGTGAAGCTGATGAGTTGACCTTCTGAAGAGTCCAACCTTCAGTGAGATAACCCTCCCACTCCCTCCACCACCCCAAACAGTGGTGGCCCGAGAGGTGATACATGATCTGCCTCTCACTGCAATTGCAAGGCTGGGGACACTGTGTGATTGCCCCATCTCTCCACACCGGCTCCTGACCAACCCACCCACCTGGTCCATTTCCCCTCTGCCCGATTAGGAAACAGCTCAGTCAGACCAGTTCTTATGCCTGTCCCAGTGTTCAGGTCTGTCAGCTGTAGCCCTCTGCCAGAGGTTGCACTGGGGAAGGTCCTGGATACCACAGCAGAGACACTCACATCATCGACCAGGGTCTCCTTCTGACTCCTGCTGGGTTTTCAATGAAAAGAATAAATCCACACGAACATCAGCTGTCAGCAACAACTTTTATTTAGGAAGAATTGATTTAAAAACCAGAACTGAACCTTATGGACCGCTCTGTGATCATGAACACTTCCAAACGGCATCTGTCGCTTCCTGGGAGCACAAGGTGTTGAAGTGATGATGTCAGCAGAGCAGTCGACCATGGGTGGAAACTTCTCAATGCTGCACCTGTGGCCGGGCACTATGGCGTGAATGAACTCAGGGTTAGCAGCACCTCTCCATCGTTCAAGTTCTCTCTTTTAGTTTACAGCTTGAGCCAGAGCAATAGCAGTTCTGATCTGAATTGTTAACTTTGTTTCTCTCTCCACAGATGCTGCCTGACCTGCTGAGTATTTCCAGCGTGCTCTGTTTTCCTCGTACTACCTCAATGCACAGTTGTAATGAAATGATATCTATCGATGACATGCAATACAAAGTTTTTCACTGTACCTCGGTACATGTGACAATAATAAACCAATTTACCAATTACCAATTTGCCAATTTTTATTTCCGATTTTCAGCATCTGCAGTTGTTCGATGTTCACTACGAATAGCCACACATGGTTCGTGGTGGCAGAGGGTGGTGAATCTCTGGAGTTCTCCCCACTGCAGGGTTGTGGAGGTGAGATCATTGGTGGCATTTAAAGAGGAAGTAGACGACGCTTCTGAAAGATCAGGGGATTCAGGGCTATGGGGGACTATAGAAGAGATCTATAGAAGAGATGAGGCCTGGGGCAGATCAGCCATGAACCTATTGAATGTTGGGGCAGCTTTGAGGGGCTGAGTGGCCTTCTCTTGCTCCTGTTTTCCTGTGTTCGTGTGTTTGGTACCAGGTGTGGTTCACTGGACAGCTCCCTCACGTCAGGTCTAGGTCAAAGTCAAAGTCAAAGTCGAGTTTATTGTCATCTGCATAAGTTCATGTGTGCACAGGTGCAATGAAAAACTTACCTGCAGCAGCATCACAGGCACAGAGCATCAGATAAGCAGCATTCTCAAGAAAAACATATCAGGCACAGGTACCTTAGCTGGTGTCACTAGGGTTTTGAAGGACGTGATGTACTGTTAGGACAGCTGTCTTTTGGACAAGCTGTCAGGTTAACATGGAAGATCCCACAGAGGAACAAGGGTGTGACCAATGGTGCCTTGGCCAATATAGTCATCACTGGAAAGCAGATGATCCCAGTGTGGGAGCTTGCTGTGCACAAATTAGCTGATGCTTTGCAAGAGTGACTGCCCTTCAAAAGTCACTCTCTATCTGGGATCACGAAAGGTTCTATCTAAATGAAAGCCTGCCTGTTTAAAGGTTGGGAGTTAAAATGTCTTGCTCATGCCATGACTTTCCCAGCCTAACAACTGCCACAAGATGTCACTGTGGTCATTGTGGCCTCAGGAACTGAGGAGGTTTGATTGAAATATTGTATGATCAGAGACAGGGAAATTGTTGATATTATCTGCAATAATATCCTGCTCCTCTCATTTTACAGGTCTGATTCACTCCCAACAGCACAGGCAACATTGGTGGAGCCTTGCTCCTGCACTTGATGCAATGCCTGTTTCAAATCAGGTGTGACAAGTTCGTGATATCTCAGTCTTGTCAAGTCCCATCATGTGGAAATCTTGATCCAGGAACAGAATTTCCTGGTTAATGAGCTACACATTTACTAATCTATGCTCCGATGCAAAGTTGGTTTTTGTCTTTGATCCTTAATGAGCACAGGGATAGTTCCCAAGAAGCAAAAAATAAAATGGGGATGTTGGAAAAATGAAATCAAAATTAAAATTGCTGGGATACTCAGCAGGTCAGGCAGCAACTCTGGAGAGAGAACCAGTTAATGTTTCAATTCTGATGAAATGTTTTCAACCTGAAATAATTCTCTCCCCACTGAAGCTGCTTGACTTGTTGAGAGTTCTCAGCATTTCCTGTTTCTGTTTGAACTAACTTACTGTGACGCAGCAGTCGGCCGTTCAGCCCATTGGGTTCTTGCTGGCTGCTCAGCAGACCAGTCCCATCAGTCCTGGGTTGTTATGGAAGGGAAGCAAAATCAGGGTGTGGGCTTCGCAGATACACTGCAGAACTCCAAGCACCCGCTACCTCCTATTCCTTCCCTTCCAATAGACCCTAAGAAATAGAAGCAGTAGACCATTCGGCCCCTCATGTCTGCTAGCCATTCAATAAGATCATGGCTAATATTTGACCTCAGGACCACTTTCCTGCTCTAACCGCAGAGCCCTTGATTCTCTAATAAGCTCTGATCTATTGATCACTGTCTTGAGCGTACTCAATAACTGAGTCTCAGCCCTTAGCCAACGATTCACCACCATCTTGTAACTGATCCCTTCGTGTAGAGACCACGATGCCTGATTATAGACACTGCAGCCTGAGGATGCATCATCCCCGCACTTATCCTACCGAGCCCCGTGAGATTTCCGTACATGCTCAGGTGGGTAGGAGTGAGTCCTCTGAGGGGTTTGGCTGAATATATTTCGGAACAAGGTGGATAGACTTCTAGATACAAGCACTACGGGGAGGTTAGCAGGAATGGGGTGCGGAGATAGCTTTAGGGTGAGGGGTAGAAAGTTTAAAGGAGATTTGTGAGGGAGGTACACAGACAGTGGCGGGTGCCTGGAGTGTGCTGTCAGGGGAAGTGGTGGAAACAGACACGATAGCAACGTTTAAGAGGTATTTGGAGAGATACAGGAACAGGCAGGGAGTGGAGGATGTGGTCCAGGTGCAGGCTGCTGGGATTACTTTGGACCGGCATCATGGTCGGTGCAGACATGGTGGGCCCAAGATTCACCTCTCATTCTTCCGAACTCTTTACCTGCCACTGGAGAGAGATTCTCAGCAATCCGGGCAGTGACAAGCCTGCAGCTTCAGCCTTTGTATGGAGATTCCAGTCGGAACAAGACGGCTCCATTGCAACACGTCTATTTCTTTCCGCACACTTCTGTCCAGCTTCACAAGTTTTTTTCCAGTGACTGAAGGAGTGTTGGTATAAAAGTTACAGTTGCAATACGTACAGTTGTTTTCACCCTGTTATAGGAAGCACATCATCAACCTTACAAGGACTCGAGGGCCTGAGTTATAGGGAGAGGTTGGGCAGGCTAGGACTTTATTCCTCAGAGTGTAGGAGCTGAGGACTGACCTTCTTGAGATAAGATAAGATTTCTTTATTAGTCACATGTACATGGAAACACACAGTGAAATGCATCTTTTGCGTAGAGTGTTCTGGGGGCAGCCCGCAAGTGTCGCCACGCTTCTGGCGCTAACATAGCACGCCCACAACTTCCTAACCCGTACGTCTTTGGAATGTGGGAGGAAATCAGAGCACCCGGAGGAAACCCACGTAGACACGGGGAGAATGTACAAACTCCTCACGGACAGCAGCCAGAATTGAACCCAGGTCGCTGGCGCTGTAGTAGCGTCACGCTAACCGCTACACTACCATGCTCTTATATACCTTGAGGTGTATAAAACCATGAGGGGCATAGATAGTGTTAATGCACACAGTCTTTTTCCCAGGGATGGGGAACTAAAAACTAGAGGGCAGCAGTTTAAGGTGAGAGGGGAAAGATTTAAAAGGGACTTGAGGGGCAACTTCTTCACGCAGAGGGTGGTCAGTATATGGAACGAGCTGCCAGAGGAAGCGGTTGAAGCAGATACAATAATGACATTTAAAAGACATTTGGACAGGTACATGGATAGGAAAGATTTAAAGGGACATGGGCCAAATGCGGGCAAATGGGACCAGCTTAGATGGGCACCTTGGTCAGCATGGATGAGTTGGGCCGAAGGGCCTGCTTCCATGCTGTATTACTCTATGACTCTAATGTATAACTTGCGATTGCCATACCAGTTTCTAGACTCAAATCCTTATCCAAGAAGGTAATGCTCTCGGTGCACCTACCATTATCAAATTTTGCAATTTACAAAATGAATCCCATATTTTAATAACGATTTGTAAAATTTAGACCAAAGCAAGTCATCTGAGGGATGACAAGCAAGTATTAGACATTGATAGTTTGCTTTAATGTGCGCAAGTGTGGAGGGAGAATCAGTTAACAAGAGAGTTAACGTTTCAGGTGTATGCATTCAAACAGCGCACAAATGTGTCCAATTTCTCGGCATAGGTATTTAAACGTTAGACCATGATCGCGGTCTGAATGTTGTGGCACTGAATGGGGAATGTGTTTATTTACTGCATAGCAACATTTCTTTATAATTAATGTTCTCAGTGTGAAGTGATGTTGTAGAATATAATTTTTTTCATTTATTCCATTTTCAGTTGGTGTGATTAGAACACAATTGCAGTGTCAGTGAATGGCCTCCAGACTGTAGTCAATACAGCTGCATTCAGTGTGTGTGGAGAGTGTGGCTACATCACAATGTCGATCATTATTCACTGCCTGCTGATTGCTGCAATCTTGTACACTAGGACTCAGGCATACTATTTCATTTAAATTAACATTTCATGGTAGACTTTGTTAGTTTCTTCACAATAAAAAATGTTTTCCTTTCTTTTTGAACAATGAACCCCAGGAGTTTACGAGATTGTTTCTGCAGATGTTCTGTGATTTAAATCATGTTTGTGGTTTATAAGCAGGAGGAGACTGAGGATCGGTCGGCACCAGTACAATGGTTTATAATGTGAGTGTGGATTGGCACTTGGCTGATATGGCAGCTGCTATATTTTACCACAAATCTGAAGGAAAATCATTGATATTCTTTCCTAGGGTTTAGTTATTCTTTACACTTATGTGTTGCATATAGGTAGACTTGAGAGATTGATATGCTCCCGAGGTCTTGACAATTTTGACAATCAAAAAGCTGCAGAAATCCGAAACAAAAGTAGAACATGCTGGAAGGTCAGGTAGCATCCACGGAGAGAGAAAGAGTGTTAACATTTCAGGCTGAAGACCCTCCGTCAGACCCTTCCCCTGAAACATTTACTCTGCTTCTCTGATACTTCTGAGTTGCTTGCTGACAAGTGCCAGAGAGTTGACTTATTCCCTTGGAATTTCCTTTCTCTGTGTGAAGCACTTTACTTATCCTCATTCTAAAACTCCCTCTCATGCTTTTCAACAAATCCCACTGTTATCAGACTCTTGAGTGGACCTCTTATATGCTAAAGGTGAACTCTTGGTCTCTCAATCTACCTCAGTGTGGTCCTTGCAACTGACTTGTCTACCTGCACTGCAGTTTCTCTGTAACAGTGACACTATATTCTGCATTCCGTTTTGTTTTCCTTCTGTACCACCTCGATGTACTTATGTACAGAATGATCTGTCTGATGGCACGCAAACAAAAGCTTTTCACTGTACCTCGGTACATGTGACAATAATAAACCAATTACCAGTCACTGAGAATCAAAACAGAAATTGTTGGAAACACTCAGCAGGTCGGGCAGTATCTGTGGAGAGAGAAATAAAATTGAGATTTCAGGTCTCAGATCAGAGGCAGGAGACAGATATTTGACCCTTTGAACCCGCTCCGGGATTCGTCAAGATCCCGGCTGATCTTCTACCTCAGTGACACTTTGGTGCACTCTCCGTATATCCCTTCACTCCCTTAACATTCAGAAATCTATCCCTCTGTGTTCTGAAAGAATTCAATGACTGAGCCTCTGCAATCCTCAGGGAAAGAGAATTCCAAGGATTAACCACCATCTGAGGGAGGAAATTTCTCCTGAACAACCTGCCATTATTCTGATGGAACCTCTCCCTCTAACTCAATGAGATCGTCCTGGGATGTTGCTGACTGGTTCTGGGGACCTCTCGGGGAGAAGAGGAGAATCGGGCACGTTGAATCTGTATTCCGTGGTCTGGTGGGACCTGGGTATGCCTTGGTCACTTCTCAGCGAAAGCCCATGGAACATCCTCATGTGGTTAGAAGCAGAGTTCTAACAAAGCACCTGGTTGTAGATTTCTCGGTCAGGGAACACATCCTCCCTACATCCAGTCTGTCCAGCCCTGGGGGGATCTTGTGGGTGTCAATGAGATCACCTCTCATTGGAGCCATGTAGGGTCACACAGCACAGAAACAGACCCGTTGATCCACAGTGCCTATTTCCAAATGACCATCTTGAGCGGACCTCTTGTACGATAAGATGGACTCTTGACCTCACTATCTCCCTCCTCATGGCCCTTGCACCCAATTCTCTACCAGCGCTGCACTTTTTCTGTAACAGTAACACTATTTTCACTTTGTACTACCTTGATGTACTGATGTTTTGATATGATTCGCAGAGATGGCATGCAAAACAAAGCTTTTCCCTGTATCTCGGTACATGTGGTAATAATAAACCAATTACCATTCTACTCCATTTAGGAGACTGAGGGGTGACCTTATAGAGGTGTATAAAACCATGAGGGGCATCGATGGGGTGAACGCACACAGTCTTTTTCCCAGGGAAGGGGAACCAAAAACTAGAGGGCACAGGTTTAAGGTGAGAAGGGAAAGATTTAAAAGGGCCCTGAGGGGAAACTTCTTCACCCAGAGGGTGGTGAGTATATGGAACGAGCTGCCAGAGGAAGTGGTTGAGGCAGGTACATTAACAACATGCAAAAGACATTTGGACAAGTACATGGATAGGAAAGGTTCAGAGGGATTTGGGCCAAACATAGGCAATGGAACTAGCTTGTGTGGGCGCCTTGGTTGGCATGGATGAGTTGGGCCAAAAGGCCTTTTTCCGTGCTATATGACTCTATGGATCTATGAGACTGGGAGCTTATCACACTGGTAAACAACCATCGGAAGAAGAGATGGGCCCACAGCCTTGCTGAGCCAGTGCCCCCCCCCCCACTGGCAGAACCAGTGCCCACCCCCATTGGCAGATCCAATGCCTCTTCTCACTGGTAGAACCAGTGCCCATCCCCACTGGTGGAACCAGTGCTCCTTCCCAATGCCCACCAATAAAGCTAATGTTTTTCCACGGTTCCCCACCCCCAGGTGGTGCCAAGCTAGCAATCATCTCCAATGCTCCACAGGCAATGCCAGTGTCCCACTAGCCAGCTGAATGATGTCCCCCAATACCTCACTGGCAAAGTTGTTTCCCTTCCCTTCCCTAGAGCTCCAGTGACAATGCAGTGCCCTTTGCCAGTGCTGAACTGGAAAGGTCCGTGCCCTTCCACAGTGCCCACTGGTAAAATCAGTGCCTTTCCCTAAAGTCCCACTGGCACACTCAGAACTCCCAGGTACATCTAATGTCCCTCCCTAGATCCCCACTGGCAAAGCTAGTGTTCTTCTCCCGCAACCCACTGGACAAGTCAGTACCATTCCCCCAGTGTCCACTGGACAAGTCAGTACCATTCCCCCAGTGTCCACTGGACAAGTCAGTACCATTCCCCCAGTGTCCACTGGACAAGTCAGTACCATTCCCCCAGTGTCCACTGGCAAATTTAGTGCCTCCCCTATTGTCCAATAGCCAACGCTGGCACCCAGCCCAACGTGCCTCGCTAGCAGAACCAGTGTTCTTTCCTAGTGCCCCATTGACCAGGCTGGCTTCGTTGCCCAGTGCCCCACCAAGAGAAATGGCACCATTCCCCGGTGTCGACTGGCGAAGTGCCTCCAGGCACAAACCCCAGAGGCACCCTCACCACTGACCCATTGTGAGAACTGTCCCTTCCACCACCAGCTCCTGTCTGGCACCGTTTGGCTGCACGCTCCTACCTGCCCCACCTTTGCTTTTACCGGTTTCAATGACAGTGCGTACACCTTTGTTTGCAGGTCTCGGAATCCACAAATCATTCAGCCTCCCAAAGAGAAATTCTACGATGACGTCTGCAGGAAGCTGCTGCGGTTTTGTTGCGAGTTGCTGATGGGGAAGTTGCTGCTCTGAAGAAAAGCTCTTTCCAGTTGGAAACCTCAGTTCTACCCATTTCCTGCCTTCCCGGGGCGTTCCAGGAGTCCCGTCCAATGTACACGTGGCTGGCACCCTTGCAGGTGATAGGCTGCAGCATCCTTGACACACAGAGTTTCAGCTCTGTGTCCAGCCCCCTGCCACCCCACCCCACCCCTCTGATATCCCCTCACACAGAGAGTGCTTGTCCGAGCAGTTGTCTGGGAGTAGCGGATACACAGAGAGGACGAGGGCTAGTGAATGGCTACCTGACAGCTGCCTAATAGAAACCATCTCCACTGGTGCACCAGACCCCAACCACAGGGCTCTGGTTTATTACCTTAGAACATCTGCTTCCATCGGGCCTGTTTTATGTCACACTAGAGCAATCCATCCTCCCCCTCAGTGACAAGTGCTTGAGCCGACGTCATGTAAATGTTACCAGGGTAAAGGTGTTGCCCGGAAAGGAATCGTACAACGAGGGTCAGGAATGTCACACCAATGGATAGCAGGGGGCTGGGGTGCAGCATGAAAACTGGGATGGAGGGATTGAGCTGACTGGCTGTCCCTGGATTACGAATGCCTGACGTAAGGACACCCCTACATATGAACAAGCTCCCAGAATATTAATACATGCAAAAGTCCGACGTACGTACATACGTTCATTCTTGTGAATGGTGGAACAAGTGTCCATGTGTCCCTGGAGAAGGAGCATACGGTATCCACGGGTACAATGGGGGATTTCCGGGACTGGTGGGCATCACAAGGGCTCGAGTGCAATACTCTGGAGGTCTGGTTACCATATCAAATGACTTTTGTGTATTTTCTGACTTACAGACAAAATTGACTTAAGAACTTCTGAAAAAAACCTGTTTGTTACCCGAAATGGCCTGTGTACTGTTCATCCTGCAAAGAAAACAGTGATAAAGGGAAGGAGACTGGAGACAATCTCGCACCGAGGGAAATCCCAGTGAATAGAGCTGGAGTAACAAGCCAACCTCAGGGCATCTCCAAGCTCCAACTCAGCTTGGCCACACGCTGGCAGTGTGGTAAACAGAGGGTAAGACCCAGCGTCTGCGGAGAGATGGGAGTTGGTGGGTCAGTGTCTGAGGTTCCTGTGGCCTGGGGAAGGCTTTGTGTTTCTCTGGACACCATTGGCCATCTTGGCCACAACAACGACTTACATTTATATGGCAGCTTTGATGTAGTAAAACAGGCCTAAGTCTTGATGCAGAGTTTCAACGCAAAACATCAACAATTCCTCTCCTCCCACAGATGCTACTCGAACCACTGAGTTCCTCCAGCAGATTGTTTGTTAGGCCAGTTTCAAAGGAATGCTATCAACAACATTTTACACCATCCCACATCATTTTTAATGCATTCTTTTCCTGGGGGGGAGCTGGGCACAAACCAGCATTTATTGCCTGTCCCTAACTGCCTCGGAGAGGGTGGGGGTGAAGCACCTTCCTCAACACCACCGTCCTTCTGGTGAAGGTGCTCCCACAGTGCAGTTGGGGAGGGAGTCCCAAGATTTAGACCCAGTGATGGTGAGGGACAGAGATATATTTCCAAGTCAGGATGGTGAAGGGGAACCTGGTGTTGCTGTGCATCTTCTGCCCTTGACCTTCCTGTTAGTAGTGGTTGCGGGTTTGGGAGGAGTGTTTGGAACAGCCCAGGGTGAGTAACTGCAGTGGATTCTGGAAACTGTCGTTGCTGATGGAGAGAGAGTGTTGTAGGCTGGTGGATGAGCTACCAGGCACGTAGACTGCTTTGTCCTGAATGGTGCTGAGTTTCTTGGGTGCTGTTAAGCTGCACTCATCCAGATAAGTAGAGAGGATTCCATCAGTGTCCTGACCATGTAGATGGTGAAAAGACTTTGGGAGCTAAGGGGTTGAGAATTTCACCGCAGGATGCCCCTCTACACATGGAGATATTGGGGCAGGTGAGAGATGGGGGCATCTATGGTGCTGAGAGCTTCTAAGATTCTGCAGCAACCCTTCTCTCCTGATTGATGGTGTGAGGTTTGATCAGTTTCTGGGTTGGTTGACTCTCTGAGCAGGCGTCCTGTGGTGCCCAGCTCTGCAAGGATGGAGACTGTGGTTTCACGAAGCTCACCCACCCTTTGACAGGTCTTTCTTTCACCATGTCAGACCTCCACACACCTCCCTCACCCAGCCCAGTGCAGTGGGAGCAATGGCCACACCCTGTCCTAAGAAGAGATGTTCTAATCTATAAGAGCATTAGGAACAGGAGCAAGGTCTCCCAGAAGACCCCTCTAACCTGTTCTGGTTCAATGAGATCAAGGCTTAGTTCCAATTTCCTGCCTCTTCCCCTTAACCCTTGATCAACCTCTGGTCCAAAAATCTGCCTCAGCCTGAAACATCCTCCATGATTCATTTCCACAGCTCACTCTGGGGTAGAGAATTTTAAAGATTTCTGATGCCCGAGAGAAGAAATTTCTCCTTATCTCCATCCTAAATGGAAGACCTTTATTCTGAAACCACGTTCCTCATCCTAGCTTCTCAGCCCCCTCCAAAGCTAAGGTTCCAAAAAGACCACCTTTCACTCTAAACTCCCAACCTGCTCAGACTTGCCTTGTAAGAAAACTCCTTCAACACAGGAATCAATCAAATGAACCTTCTCTAAACTCTCTGCAATGAAAGAAGAAAATAAGATAAGATTTCTTTATTAGTCACATGTAAATCGAAACACACAGTGAAATGCATCTTTTGCGTAGAGTGTTCTGGGGGCAGCCCGCAAGTGTCACCACGCTTCCGGTGCCAACATAGCATGCCCACAACTTCCTAACCCGTACATCTTTGGAATGTGGGAGGAAACCAGAGCCCCCGGAGGAAACCCACGCAGTCACGGGGAGAACGTACAAACTCCTTACAGACAGCGGCGGGAATTTAACCCGGGTCGCTGGTGCTGTAATAGCGTTACGCTAACCGCTACACTACTGAACCTTCCTTAAATAAGGAGACCCAAACTGTACCAACCTCTGCAGCTGTGGTCTCAACAATACTCTTACTGACTTTGCACTCTGTGTGCAATTCCCGGTTTGCTCTGTCCTGTCACATTCTGTGGTCTCTCTTCATTTAAACTATGTTATGCTTTTGTACTTTTCCTCCAAGGACGTGCCTCATGTTTCAGTCTAACTGTCTCAGTTTTGCCCACTCACTTTGTCCACATCTCTGCCCTTCAGCCACAATGCATGTGGTTGCTTCATCTAAATCTTTGAAGTTGTTTGTAAGTCGTTGATATCCTAGTACTGATTCCAGTTCTGGTTAAAGGTCAGCAACAAGAACATGACCCATTCGTGAGGCATTTAGACAGATGCATGGATAGGAAAAGTTAGAGGGATATGGACCAAATGCAGGCAAATGGGACCAGCTCTGTTAGGCAATTGTTCGGCATGAACGAGTTGGGCCGAAGGGCCTGTTTCCATGCTGTATAACTTTATGAATCTATGACTCATCCCGACTCTCTCTGGTTCTAGTTAGCCAATCCTCTCTTTGTGCTGGCGTATTGTGACCTGCCATTGTGTGAGATAGCAGAGCAAGAAAGGCCTGCCCTGACGAGTGTGTGTGACCCTAAACCCACAGCAATGTGGCCAACTCGGAACTGCCCTCTGAAGTGCCCCATCAATGCACACAGCAGTGACAAGGTGCCATGATCTTTGCTACATGGACTGCAATATCTCAAGGGGTGACTCACCACAACCTTCTCCAGGGAAATTAGGGATGGGCAAAAAATGCTGGTCTTGCCAGTAATGCCCACACCTCATGTGTGAATAAAAACAAAGAAAGTCTAAACGAACAAAGGCGGGAGACCAGAGTGAGGGAGGTGGAAGCGTCCCACTTAGGCTAACCCTGCTCTGGAGACAGACAGTCACAGGCTCTCTGAGACACAATCCTCACCAACAACCCACATCCCCGTAACAGCAACACACAAGATGCTGGAGGAACTCAGTGGGTCAGGCAGCATCTGTGGAGGGAAACGGACAGTTGATGTTGCTTCATCTGCCGAGTTCCTCCAGCATCTTGTGTGTTGTTACAGAGTCCAGCACCTGTAGTGTGTTGTGAATCCACATCCCATAACATTGGCGGAATCTCCCAGTTGAATTGACAGGTTCTCTGTTGGGACGTTTTGCGATTTCAGATTAACACAGGGGATATTTCAGAAATTTAATCTGGTTATAACTATTTTGAATACTTTAAATCTGTGAAATGTTGCACATTATTCAAACACAACTGGTTTAACAACTTGTGCTTTCAGCTGGAGGGTATAATCTATAGTTTTCCTGTTGTTAATGGAACTGAATGACCACCTGGAAAAAATGATTTTGAAGTATGATATAGTGTAAATATTTCCTTGAGCAAATCTGCCTGAGCATCGTTGGCTGATGGCTGTGGGGGTTCTGCTGGGGGCTGGGATGCTGATGTTGTTGTACACCAGGGAATGGGTAATGCTTTGGCCCCCACACTAGCGTTGCTTTGGCCCCCACACTAGCATGAGTGGGGGGGGGGGGCGGTGAGAACCAAGCTGACCTGACAGCTAGATGTGGGGATATGAGTCTCCATGAGTAACACGAAACACCAGCTGGGCAGCAGAAGAGCTCGTGCCTCGTCAGAAG
Organism: Pristis pectinata; assembly: GCF_009764475.1. Classification (NCBI taxonomy): domain Eukaryota; kingdom Metazoa; phylum Chordata; class Chondrichthyes; order Rhinopristiformes; family Pristidae; genus Pristis; species Pristis pectinata. The sequence continues at coordinate 2,770,105 of NC_067427.1, read as the reverse complement.
GGAAACGGTCCTTCAGAACTTCAAGGAAACAGACCCTTGGCAGCGTGAGATGAGATGATCAGCTGAGGTACGTATGTGGTGATCACCCACTTGCAATTACCTTCAGTCCAATCAAACACAACACACTGAACCAATTTACTTTTTGGTGTCAGTCTGCAATGAGCAACATGGTGATGCAACTACTAGAAAGGCCGTCTCAGTCCAGATGAAGGGTCTTGACGTGAAACGTTGACTGTCCATCTCCCTCCACAGACGCTGCCCGACCCGCTGAGTTCCCCCAGCAGTTTGTTTTTTGCTCCATATTCCAGCATCTGCAGTCTCTTGTTTCCCTCCTGTCTCACAGCTCCAGAGACCCGCCTTCAGTCCCGACCTCCGGTGCTGTCTGGGTGGAATTTGCATGTTCTCCCTGTGGCCACGTAGGTTTCCTTCGGATCCTCCGATTTCCTCCCACGTCTCAAAGAAGTGTGGGTATATAGGTTAATTGGCTGCTGCAAGTTACTCCTTGTGTAGGTGAGTGGTAAAATCAGGAGGGAGGAGGGGAAGTTGATGGGAATGTAGGGAGAGTAAGGCGGATTAGGATAGGGTTAGTATCAGTGGGTGCTTGATGGTCAATGCAGACTCAATGGGCCAAAGGGCCTGTTTCTGTGCTGTGTCTATGACTCTACTTAAAGGCAAGTCATTTTTTGTGGATTGGTAACACGTTTTAAGAGCAGTTGAACTTGAATCCACAGTTAAGGAACAGTCCTTTTACCCCAATTGGTTCAAACCACTGGTCACACTTCACATAGTCACCCAACCCTCACATTCCCTACTCTTTCCTCTGAGCTGTGTCCGATACATCAAGCAGTGGGTTACTGAGACTGCACCACCAACTGTGTGTCCCGCTTACTTCAATGGAGACTGATGTAAGGCAGTCCTTTGACCCAAGCTCTCCCACTGGGGCTGAGAGTGGTTGGGATAGCAATCTCAGGATCATGAACAGGGGGAGGAGTGTGGCTCTCAGGAAACCTCTGGTACTCTGTGGGGTTCCTGCTGGTGATCCAGTTGTTGTTGGGGATGGGGACAGGGATGGGGATGGGGAGGGGGGGAAGGGGAATAAACAGGTTTTGGCAGCTCCCCCAGCTGTGACTACACTGAACCGATGACAATCAGTGTGTCTTGTTGGAACGTAACAGCAGCATTGTCCTTGTTGAACACTGTAATACAGTTTACAAATGGCAAAGGCCCAGAATTTGCTGGATTCTGGTCACTTTGTGTACATAATGCCTCTCCTTCATCTCAAAGTCTCTCCCCCCATAAGATGCAGAGGGTGTGAGCCCAGCGAAAACTTCAGGGAGTTCAGAGATTGAATGGAGCAGCTCTCCATCTTCCCAAATGACATCGCACTCAGAGGGTTAACGGAGAGTGACATAATTCAGAATCAGATACAGATAGGGAAATAAGGAAAGGGACCATCAGGCAGGAGGTACAGAAGCCTGAAGTCCCACACCACCAGGTTCAGGAACAGCTACTTTCCTACAACCATCAGGTTCTTGAACCGACCTGCACAACCCTCACCCTACCTCAGCAACAGAACACTACGGACCACCTCTTGCACGACCATGGACTTGTCTCTGATTGTGTCCTGCTTTTGCACTGTCTTGTTTCTGCGCAGTCCTTTTTTGGTCTCTTTCTTCACTGTCTTGTATAATTTATGTATAATTTCTATTCTGTGTGTTGTCTGTCCCTATGTGCCTGTGATGCTGCTGCAAGCAAGTTTTTCCTTGTACCTGTACCTCACCGCACTTGAGCACATGACAATAAACTCGACTTGGCTTGACTTGAAAGGAAAGTAGAGCAAGAGAGAGCAAAGAGATACTAAGGAGAAGTAAGAAAAAGATCTGCTCCCAGCTGGATGACGGGAAGGGATTACCAGGAAGACAGGGGAAGTGCTTCAGGAACGTTCTCTCCTCATGGACATCCTCGTGGATTCATGGAATGCTGGGCTTGAAGTGGAGAAGGAGCATCCAGGAAGGCATTGGAGAACTTTGAGTCTATCGGGGGCATATGGAAATCCAGTATAAACAGCAGAAGGAGAACGCCACCTCCCAAACTGCCCGTCCCGTCCTGTCATACACCTCCTGCCCCACCTGGGGCAGAGTGTGCAGGTCCCGCACTCACCTCATCAGTCACCACAGAACCCACAAATTCTCCTCAATCAGCTCATCCTCGATCCCGAGGAATACCTAAGGAGAAGAATTGAGATGCTAAACCTGCACTGCACTTTCTCTGTAACTGTAGACACTATATTCTACATTCTGTTATTTTTTCTCCTCTTGTACCACCTCGATGTACCTATGTTTGGAATGACCTGTCTGGATGGCACACAAACTAAAGCTTTTCACTGTATCTAGGCACATGTGAAAACAACAAACCAATCACCAATTACCAGAAGCCCGTGGGATTGATACATTATTTGTCAGATGGATTCCATGGTTTTCCTTCAGCATAGTCAAAGACCCCTTCCACCCCGGACATTCTCTCTTCTCCCCCCTCCCATCGGGCAGAAGATGCAAAAGCCTGAAAGCACGTACCACCAGGCTCAAGGAGAGCTTCTATCCTGCTGTTATAAGACTATTGAACGGTCCCCCAGTACGATAAGATGGACTCTTGACCGCACAATCCACCTCGTTATGGCCTTGCACCTTATTGTCTGCCTGCACTGCACTTTCTCTGTAACTGTAACACTTTATTCTGCATTCTGTTATTGTTTTCCCTTGTACTACCTCAATGCACTGATGTGATGCAATGATGTGTATGGATGGCATACAAAACAAATTTTTTCACTGTACAGTACATGTGACAATAATAAACCAATTTACCAGTTTCTTTCCTTTCAGGGAAGGGAAGTTGGGTGGGTTTCAGGAAGGTATTTCTCATCACTGCAAAGTTCTTTGCATGCCACTGTTAACTTCCTGTGGTGAGTTTGATTTATTCTAGAGTGATTTAACGTACAGGAAGATAGACACTGAAGCAAACACCGAGAGTCATCCAGACCTCGTAACCACTCCCAAACATGCCTTGTTGTTGAGCAAGCTTGAGGGGGGTTTATTTTTTACACACTATATCTGAAACTGCATTAACCCTGCTGTAAATCTAACAGTAAATTTGAGCCAAAGCTATTCAATTTCAGTGGAACAGCTCGGTCTGAAGCTTGTAACTTACTGGGAAAAGTGCCAAGCAGAAGCTGTCCAATTATTCCTTTATCTGTCTTGCCGGGTTTCAAAGGACCGGAGAGTTTGTCTCCCATAACTCGATCACCTCTGGACCTCTTGTGTCAATTGCTACTGATGTTATTTTTTGGAACAAGGAGTGAGAGCAGAGGCCATCGCACCGATAATCAGTCACTGCCTTCCAGCAGAGGCAGATCAGTTCCACTTTCCCGCTGTTATAAAACTCTTGAACAGGTCTCTTGTACAATAAAGACAACTCCTGATCTCTCAATCTACCTCATCGTGGCCCTTGCACCTTATTGTCTGCCTGCACTGCACTTTCTCTGCAACTGTAACACTATATTCTACATTCTGATATTGCTTTTTCTTTTGTACTCCCTCGATGTACTTGTGTATGGAATGATCTGTCTGGATGGTACGCAAACAAAGCTTTTCACTGTATCTCGGTACATGTGACAATAATAAACCAATTACTTTCCACCTCCAATACCGACCCAATGTTAAGACCTAAAACCCCAATTTAATCCAATTCGCCCTGTAATGGACATATTTGGGAACAGTTTAGTTTAACCTAGCCCCAACCACAAATGGAAGGGGTGAGGAATACGTATTTAAAGTCAAGGGAATGAATAGTCATAGATTCAGAGAGTCATACAGCACAAGAACAGGCCCTTCAACTCACCACATCCATGGTACTCAAAGTACCCATCTACACCACTTCCATTCACCAGTGCTTGGTCTGTAGCCTTCTATGTTTTGGTGATTCTAAGATACTTCTTAAATGTTGTGATGGCCTCTCCATCAGCCACTCAGACATTGCGTTCCAGATACCAACCACCCTCTGAGTGAAACAGTTTTACCTCAGATCCTCTCCAAACCTCTCACCTCTTATCCTAAACCTATGTCCTCAAGCTTTGCTATGGGGCTGTTTCCTACTCTCCACCCAATCTAAGTCTCCCCATAATTGTGTACCCCTTTATCAGGTCCCCCCTCGGCCTTCTCCGCTCCAAGGAAAACAAACCAAGCCTATCCCCTCTCTCCTCATGTGAAACACTCCATCCCAGGCAACATCCTGGAGAATCTCCTTTGCACCCTCTCCAGTGCTATCCCATAATGTAGTGACCAGAATCCTACTCCAGCTGTGGCCTTTCCGATGTTTTATAAATTTGCACCACAACCTCCCTGTTCACTTATTCTGCACCCCAGCAACTGAAGGCAGGTGAAGTATTCACCACCTCAACACTCACTGGCCACCTCTCCTCCTACACCAGATGTTACAGCTGTTGAAGCAGAGACAGCTCAAAACCGTGGCTCCTACAATCTCTGCCACCATCTGCAGCCCCTCCACCCCAACCTAAGCCGCTCCCACAATGCCCCAGTGCTCGCTACTTTGCTGAGTCAGTCTATTTGATGGGACTCACAGACCCTATCCTGGTAACTTTTGTAACAGAGCGGACACTCTGAACAATTCTTGAGAGTTTGCAGATGTGACTGAGGCATCTGTGACTTTAATGGAGACCAAAATAAAGAGAGTTTGATCCAAGTTCTGTCATTCCCACTGGGGACTGGGACTAGGCCAATGCCATAACATCAATGCCAGGAAATTCTCAGGAATTGTCTTTCCATGGCTGAGGATTACTCTCCATTGACATGTGTTGGTATTTATCCTGATCATTCCACAGATACTTGAAGGAGACAAATGTTGATGAGTGTTTTCCAGTGAAAAGAGATTAAAGAGATTTGGGCTCACTGGAGTTTGGCGAATGAGGGTCCCCAGAGCTCCCTCATTCCAAGAGAGTTTCGGAGGGGAGTTTTTGTTACCCCTGTTGGAGAATCTAAGACCACTCCAAGAGTACCTCACAAGCTCAGGTCCTCTACTAACTAAAGGACAAGGGCAACACGCAGAAGGGAACACCACCTCCCGGTAATGGTGAGCTGATGCACTTTGAGAGGAGTAATAAGGGGGGATATACACAAAGAATGGTCGGGCCCCAGGGAGCACTGAAGAACTGAAGGACCTTGGTGTACAAGTTCAAGGATCCCTGACAGTGCCAGCAGAGGCAGAGAAGGTGGTTAAGAAGGCTTACAGGACATTTGCCTTCTTCAGCTGGGGCACGGAATATGTGAACCGGGAGGTTAGAGTAACATTTCACAATTAGCCCACAGCTGGAATACTGTGTACAGTTCTGGTCACCACACAATAGGGAGAATGTGGTTACACTGCAGAGGGTGCAGAGGAGGATGTTGTCTAGGATGGAGTGTTTCCGTTAGCAGGAGAGGTTGGAGAGGCTGGGTCTCTTTTCCTTAGAGCATGCAAATACTTCCACACATAACACACACGCACACACAATTGCTCACACACATACGCACGCACACGCACACACGCATGCGCACACACATTCACACATGAGCACACACAGAGAGACACAAACACAATTGCTCACACACACGTGCACGCACACACACACACGCATACAAACGTACACACGTGCACACACAGAGCCACGCACATACACATACATGCGCGCACAATTGCTCTCACGCACAGACACACGCACACACACACATTCAATATTGTCATACTGTATTACACACTTGCTCTGAATTAGCAATGTAAAAGGTTGCAGTAATCGTTTGCAGCTGGCGTGTGCTCTGATACAATCCAAGGCAAGTCTATTGATGTCTGAATTTTCTTGAAGCTCTAATTTCTAGTTTTTTTTTCCACAGTGATGTAGTTATATGTAGGATTACAGACTCTGGAAGGAAGTTTTAAGGTCAGGAGGGAGGAATTATATTTTTCTATTTCTTATTTCCCATTCACTTCATAGACCTTGTTGTGATCCTCAAGTCCTCTTCCAGTGGCCAACTTATATTTTTAACCAGAGGTCAGCGTTGTGACCTGTTAATTCCCTTGTCAGAGACATTCGGAAGTAGCGTAAGCTGCAAGTGTCAAGTTGACATTCTGAGTCAGGAGTCAGTAGCTGTGGGGGCCAGACTATCACCAGTGAGGTGAGCTGTAACCCTGAGGGGCGCTGAGGGAGAGGGGGCATTGAGGACAAAGGAAGACTCACACTGTGGCACCTTTCATGTCCTCGCCAACGGATTGTCATCACCATTCCCAGGATGGAAGTGAGGTATGCAACTACCTCCAGAAACTGCAGTGTGATACTAATGATATGAAGAATATTAGTTAGGACAAGTGGCTAATAGTTGAAATGTTATTCATTTTGTGTTCTTTGGAGAAATAGCAGACAGGGCCTCAGTATAACACTTCATCCTCAAGACAGCACTGCAGGTAGTGCAGAACCCCTCTGGTCCTGCCTGGGTAACAGCGATCTGGAGTGGGCCTTTCACCCCAAACTGGTTACCGCAGAAGCAGGTGAAGTTCATTGATATACAGATGTAAGTTTGAACCCAATCTTGGATTTTAAATTAATTAAATAAATATGGAATTAAACAGCTAGCCCCAGAAAAAGTAACCAGGACACTACAGGAATGTTGCAAAAACCCTCAGGGAAGGAAGTCTGCCATCCTTATCCAGTCCGGTCTATACAGACTCAACTGTATGGTTGGCTCTTACCCATTTCCTCAGTCAGGGGTAACTAGGGATGTGCAATGAATGCTGGTGTTGTCCACATCCTGTGAACAGTTAACTTAAAGAAACTCTCCAAACTCCGAAGCCAGTTTGCTGACTTGGTGGAGTTATCAGGTAAATAAATGGACGTTAAGCGGCCCTACTGATTGAAGCAGCCACAGATCTTTGGTCTTTGTAAAATGGAAATGATTGCTCCAGACTGCAGCATCTGCAGCCTCTTGTGTCTCCGGAAGTGAAAATTGCTGGTTACGACGAGAGGCAAATACAACAGTCAGAAGTTGCAACTGGCTGGGGAAGATGAGTGACTGCGAGGGTCACAGATCCACAGCTCTGCCAGTCCCTGAGAGTGGACAACAGATCTCAGCAAATGAAAGTCCAGGTAGCTTGCTCTTTCTTTCTGTTTGAATCAGGACTGGCCATTGTTTGACACTGCTAGTGGCCACACAAGTAGATAGAGTGGTAAGTAAGGCGTACCGCATGCTTGCCTTCATTGGTCGGGGCATTGAGTATAAGAGTTGGGAAGTCATGTTGCAGCTGTATAAAACTTTGGTTAGGCTGCAGTTGGAGTATTGTGTGCAGTTCTGGTCACCCCATTACAGGAAGGATGTGGAGGCTTTGGAGAGGGTACAGAAGAGGTTCACCAGGATGCTGCCTGGATTAGAGATGAGCTAGAAGGAGAGGTTGGACAAACTTGGGTTGTTTTCTCTGGAGTGTCGGAGGCTGAGGGGAGACCTGATAGAAGTTTATAAAATTATGAGAGGCACAGATAGAGTGGACACTCAGTATATTTTCCCTGTGTAGAAACGTCAAGTCCTAGAGCACAGCGGTTTAATGTGAGAAGGGGAAAGTTTAAAGGAGATGTGCGGGGCAAGTTTTTTACACAGAGAGTGGTGGATGCCTGGAACAGGCTGCCAGGGGTGGGGGTGGAGGTAGATACAGTAGAGGCGTTTGAAAGGCTGTTAGACAGACACATGACTGTGCAGGGAAGGGAGGGATGTGGATCACGTTCAGGCAGAAGGGATTAGTTTAATTTGGCATTGTGATTGATGCAGACGTTGTGGGCTGATGGGCCTGTCCACGTGGTAGACTGTTCTATGTTCTAGTTCTATGTTCTATGCACTTCTCTTCCTTTTTCTTTTTGTTTGTATATTCTTGCCTGCTAGGTACATCCTAGTAGGTCAGACTATTAATCATTACCTAGACTTCACAACATTAGCAACACATTACACAGACACGGGAGCTTAACTGCACATTTAATGGCTGTCCACCATTTCACCCTATCACGGACGTCCCACCCTTTACCCTCCCCAACTCCTCTGCCACCTAAACTAACTTTCTTTCTTTCTTTCTCAGTTCCGATGAAGAGTCCCTGACCTGAAGCATTAACTGTTTCTCTCTCCACAGATGCTGCCTGACCTGCTGAGTGTTTCCAGCAGTATCAGTTTCTATGACAGATCTCACTATCCCAGCTGGGCAGCAGTTGTGGGGATTCTGGCTGAGTGCTGTGACTTGCTTCCAAAGAGGATGACCTGGGATTCGTCAAATGTTTCTTTCATTCTAGAAGAATGAAGGAAGGAAAATAAATTTGTGGTCAGAGTGGTGTTCCTTTCATCGCTCTGTGATAAATGACAAGAGTCTGGAGCTTCCGCTGCAGTTATCAACACATTACCATCGCACTTTGGTTGTAATGTTAAAGAGCAAAGGATCAAAATGAGGCTGGTGGCACAGGGGTCCCATTACCTGTCCAAGGTGCTTCACTATTGATTTGCAGACCTGAATCCATGTCTCCCATGGCACCTGGAAAACCTAAGTTCAAATAATGAAATAAATTGAACTTAAAAATAATTCAAATAAACTAAAGTTAAAAATTGGAACTCACTCTCTCCGACAGCTCTGAGTGAGAGGGAGAGACCGGGCTTGCTGGGATAATATCCCTGCAGGGTTTTGACCAGAAACGTTGACAATTCCTTTCCCCCCACAGATGCCGCTCGATCCGCTGAGTTCCTGCAGTAGATTGTTTGTTGCTCCAGATTCCAGTATTTGCAGTGTCCCGTGTCTCCAGCGAACAAACCATATTTTGCAGAAGTTTATTTTAACTGGAGACTGGCTAGTTCATAGAACCATATATCACAGAAACAGCAAATCCATGTCAATGATCAAGTGGCTATCTGTACTGATCCCATTTGGTGGCTCAGCGGTGCAGCTAATAGACTTGTGCACAGCTCCAGCCATCTGGATTCAATCCTGACCTCTGGCACTGTCTGTGTGGAGTTTGCACATTCTTCCTGTGACTGCATTTCTGGTTCCCTCCCACATCCCAAAGACCTGCAGGTTGGTGGATTAATTGGCAGCTGTAAATGGGAATGTGGGGAGGATAGCTTGCAGGAAAAATAAGTGGGGGAATGGGGTTGCTTTGAGAGCTGGCATAGACTCAATGGTGCAAATGACCTTCTTCCAGAAGAAGATATGAAATATTTAGCATTTACCGGCATGTAGTTGGAAGCCTTCTATGCCCTGGCAAATGGATTGTGCACCTAGATACCTCAAATATGTTGTGAGAATCTGCCTCCACCACACCCTCAGGTGACTCTTGGTGTTTATAGTGGGTAGTTGTAGTTGGGTCTTCCCTGTAGATTTGGTTGAGGTTGGCTCCACTCTGATGTACAATCTTGTTGTCTTTCCCCTTCGTTTTGTGTCACTTCCCAACAGTGTGCCACTTTGTGAATGAAGAACACATGATTTAGAGGTATTCTCCGAATTCAGCCAACTGATGGATGCAGCAACGTGAACGTTATCTGCTCACTGGCCAAGTTTCTGATCCGTTACGTAAGATGAGAAGTGGGGAAGTGTAGACTGGTTATCCTTTGGGAAAATCATTTGCAAAATAATTACAGCTAGAGGAGAGAAAAATTTTAATAAGGTCACTCTTTAGCTTTCTAAGCTCCAAAGAAAACAGAGCCAAACTGTTCAGCCTCTGTGGAGAGGATGATTCCAGTCCTGCTTGTTGGTTCTATAAAGCTGAGACTTAACGTCTCATGCAGAAATGCTCGGACCTGTGTCCGGTGTTGTAACCAGGAGCTGGGAGCCAAACGCCGGACACTGTAAGAACCAGATCTCTGAAGCTAACGAGAATGGTAAAATTCCCAGCCTTTGTCAGGGTACATTTTGGGCATTTGATCTGAAGAGCTGGTGGATTGTTCATTTCTGATTTAGTTTGATTGTAGCTGCTGTCTCCTTGGAAACCGACTCAAAGCAGCTTTGCGTGGTCCAACTAATTGGCAGTTATTCCAGGTTCGCTGAACTCAGCTGCTATCTGGAAACCAAAAAATTGTCATGATAGGAAAAAGGATTAATGGGAGGAAGGTTTCCCAACATTGGGAGGGATTGGCTTTTGAACAAAGGAACAACTGTTTGCTCTAGCCAGCCGCTTTGTCTTCAAATCTCCTCGAGGAGTTTGATCCCATTCTGATTCAACGCACCAGAGGTTTACATCGTGACATGACTCCAGGGACAGTGCCACAGATACAGGGCCACCACCCTCACTGGGAGGCACTGCGAGGCAATGAGAGGCTCCAACCCAGGCAGACCAACATTCAGGAGGGAGGGAGTCACCAGGAATGTTGCTGCCATTCCAAAGCCTGGTGGAGAACAGCTTCTTTTGCCAGGACAAGTGCACACCATATTAGATCAAAGTAAGCTGGGTTCACATCTCACACGCTCTGCTTCTCTGTCAGGAAGTGTGCTATGTGCAGAAACATGATGACTCAGTCTCCCCCATGCTATGTTTTAGGATCACAGAAAGTTCATCTGTCATCCAACTCCACTCACCAAAATTTGCCCACCAGTTTGGTTAACAGAAACCTACCCAGCTCAGATTTAAAATTAACAGTTGACCTGATGTCAAATACCGGAGGACAAGTATTTAAGGTGAGAGGGGGAAAGTTTAAAGGAGATGGCATAGATAGAGTGGACAGCCAGCACCTTTCCCCAGAGCAGCAATAGCTGATACCAGAGGACATCTGTTTAAGATGAGTGGAGGAAAGTTTAGTGGGGAAGTCAGAGGTAGGTTTTTTTACACAGAGAGTGGTGGGTGCCTGGAACGCACTGCCAGGGGTGGTGGGAGAGGCTGATAAAATAGGGACACTTAAGAGACTCTTAGATAGGCACATGGATGTAAGATAAATGGAGGGTTATGGGCTGTGTAGGAGGGAAGGGTTAGGTTGATCGTGGAGTAGGTTTATGTAGGTCAGCACAACATTGTGGGCCGAAGGGCCTGTACTGTGCTGTACTGGTCTATGTTCTATGTTCTATGTTCTATGAGATGTACGGGGAAGGTTTTTTACACAGAGTGTGGTGGGTAGCTGGAACAGGCTGCCAGCGGCAGTGGTGGAAGCAGATTCGATAATGGTGTTGATAGTCACAGGGAGGGGAGGGATATGGATCATGAACAGACAGAAGAGATTTCGTTTAATTTGGCATCACGTTCAGCACAGACATTGTGGGCTGAAGGGTCTGTTCCTGTGCTGTAACGTTCTATGTTCTAACTGCCTTTTGTGGGCAAGGGTTCCAAGTGTGTGCCCCCTCTCCCACTGCTGCCTGAGCAGTGAGCTGTCACCACTGAAGCCTGCGCCTCAAGAGGCAACAGTTCTCTGTGCCAGCTCATGGCCACATTCAGTTTCACGGAACAGCTCGTTGTGGAGCTGTTCTGTGAAGCAGACTGTGGATGGGAGCTGGGTGGGTGGGGTCACAGAACTCACGTTTGGCCCTGTAGCTCAGTCAGACTCACATCTGGCCTGCTGCTGATTCAGACTCCCAGTTCCTAACAGTGAGCTTTCCTCCAATGCACTAATCCACTTGTTGTAAAGCAATTGATCTTATCCTGCTGAGTATGCAAAGACATTTGGCCTTATAGTTTAAAAGATATCATTGCAAACACGGTCACTTGCCAAGACTCCTTTGGCCTCTGGAGTGACGATGCAGGGAAGCATTTTTATTTACTTATTTGTGGACCTTGGCAAGGGCAGTATTTATTGCCCAACCCTAATTGCCTCTGAGCTGGGGAGGCAGTTCAGACATTGTACCTGCTGGGTCTGGGGTCACTTATAGGGTAGAATGGGTGAGGACAACCAATTCCCTTTCCCAGAGTATATTTGTTGTGACATTATGACAGTCTGCTGGTTTCGTGGTTACAGTTACTGAGAATTATTTTCCTTTTAATTCCGGATTTACGTAATAGCTGGAATTTCAATTCTCCAACTGCTGTGGCAGCATTCAACCTCAGGTCATTTGATGGTCTAGAAATCTGTCTGTTGGTCCGGTAGTTTAACCACGACACCACACTCCTGTGCTCCTGCCTCCACCAAAGTAATCTAAATTACTTTGAAACATTAATTCTTGACAGGATGACATCAGTAGTATCTACAGGAGGTGCGGCCTCAACAAGGCAACATCAGTCATCAAAGATCCCCACCATCCGGGCCGTGCCATCTTCTCGCAGCTCCCATCGGGCAGGAGGTACAGAAGCCTGAAGTCCCCACACCACCAGGTTCAGGAACAGCTACTTCCCTTCAACCATTCGATTCTTGAACCAACCAGCACAACCTTAATCACTCCCTCAGTACAGCAACACTGGGACCACTTTGCACTAAAATGGACTTTGTTTTTTTGTTTTAATTGTGTTCTTTCTTGTATAATTTTGTATAACTTATGTTTAATTCATGTTTTTCTTGTGTATGCTGCTTATCTGATGTTATGTGCCTGTGATGCTGCTGCAAGTAAGTTTTTCATTGCCGTTGTGCATACATGTACTTGTGCATATGGCAATAAACTTGACTTTGACTTTTGACTTTGACATTGACAGATAAGCCGATGGAATATTAAATAAACACTGTGCCTGACTTCCTCATATCTTCGACTCCCCATCTCCAAAAGTGATGAGCACTCTTTCCATAAACTGGATCAGAATCAACAACTTTCAAAAGTATCTGAAAATCAAAAAAGCAGCAGATGCTGGGAATCTGAGATAAAAACAGAAAATGCTGGAAACACTCAGCAGGTCAGGCAGCATCTGTGGAGGGAGGAACAGAGTCAATGTTTCAGGTCAGGGACTTGACCTGATGAAGGGTCCAAACCTGAACCAGTAGCTGAGTGCTTCCAGTAAATTCTACTTTTATTTTAATGGGGTCTGTGGTTCATGTGAGGTTTAAATGGGACTTTTTATTGTTAAAGTTCACTGCAGTCAGTGTGTACTCTTGCTTAAAGATCGCAAACCAGTCATAAACTGTGAGACATTCCACTGGCATCTTCACTACGCATAATAGATGTTTGTGATCTATTGATGTTGTGAGAATTATATTCTCGGGTGGAATATAATTTTACAATTCTCTTCATTTCTCGAATAGTTTGCCCTCGTTCTCCAACCTCTGCTGCAGCCCACCCCAAGCACAGTCCGACCCCTCTGAGCATGCATCATTTTGCTGCTGGATGTTTGAGGATGGCCCACACCATTCTCGCTTCACAAAAGTGTTCTAAACCTACTTTCACCCCAATATTAGCAGAGAAAGTTGTCAGGCGGAGAATGTCCTATCAGCATCTGAAAAGGAGAATCCTGAGTAACTTTTGAAAGGATACTGACTAATTATTTGGAATAGAGGAATTTGAGTAAGTTGGAGAGCTGGCAGGGAAGTAACGGGCTGCATGGCTTTGTCCTTAACTATTTCTTCAATGATTTAAATTCCACAACTTCGTCACAGGATTGTGAATCACAGGATGGAGACACAAGAGACCACAGATGCTGGAATCTGGAAGGCACTAGAGGAACTCAGTGGGTCAGGCAGCGTCTACGGAGGGAAATGGACATTCGACGTTTCGGGTCGAGCTGGGCCCCTGACCATGTGTCTCCTCCCAGCTCCTGAAGAAATTCCCTTCTCATGGCTTTGTTACCATAGGTTTAACTATTCCGACTATCCAGCCCAGTCTCCAGTCCTTACAATCCTCACTAACTCCGGTGGCACATCCTAACTTGCACTGGGTGCCAAGCAACCATCACTCTTCTGCTCCGAACCCACTCTGGTTCCTCGTTAAGCAACAGCTCAGCTATTTCAAATCCCTCCATAGTCTCACCCTTCTTGGTCTCATCTTGGCAATCTCTGCCGGCCCCATGACGTTCCCCGATCTCTGCATCCCTCCAGTTCTGGCCGGAGATCAGTATTCCCATAACTGTGTGCATTGGTCTGGATTTTCCAGAGTGGGATTTGAACTCATAACCTTCTGTCGGAAGGGCATATCACCTATCAGTTGCCACTGTTGATGCCACAATTCAGTAAAACGTAGAACTCCAGGCAACAGTAAGCTGTTGAACTGGCTGATTCCTCTGGTTCAGGGATATGGTTTGATTCCTCAGGTGGGTTTTGATATCCATTGACATTTGCAATTGTCAGTCCGGACATGAACTCTGCTTCTCTCTCCACAGAATCGACTGTTTCTTTTTGTTCTAATTGTGTTCTTTCTTGTAAAAATTGTGTATAATTTATGATTTTCTTGTGAATGCTGCTTATCTGATGCTGTGTGCCTGTGATGCTGCTGCAAGTAAGTTTTTCATTACACCTGTTGGATTCGACTGTTTTAAGTAGTTTTTTAACATGTGTAGTGATTAATACACCTCAAGTGGCTGCACAAAGAATGGGCACGTCTTAGCTTATTGGTTCGTCCATCAGGTGAATACGTGTTTTCTCATTGGTTGGTTTTGCCATAGGTATCTAATAGTTTTTTTGATTGGACTATTGTTAGCCAAGGAGTGTACCTCTTATCTCAGGTATAAAAGGTGTCGCTTTTTTGTAATCACTCTCTTGCCTTTATTTCTCTCTTGCTTATCTTGCCTCTATCTCTTTCTTGCTCTCTTCACCCCCGGCCCTAGCTCACCTTTAGTTCCTTTTGTCTCGGCTCATCTCCCAGCAGTAAAGCCAGTGCCATGTGCTCTGTGACTCTTTCTTTGTTTTAAACTTTTTCAATAAAACTTTGTGAAGCATCAAGTTGTTTTCAATTCATTCTTGGACTCCTGAAAGAACCTGCGGATCCGAAAATAACTGGATCCAACACACCTGTGCACACGTGTACTTGTGCACGTGACAATAACTTTGACTTTGAGATGCTGTCTGACTTGCAGAGCATTTTCTGTTTTTATTTCAGATTTCCAGCATCTGCAGTTTTCTGATTTTTGTTTACAAAAGGCAGGGTCAGCATCATTCAGAGAGTGGTCAGGGTTGGGATGGTTCTGTGGTGGTAGTGGCTTGATGTTGAAGAGCAACAGGCTCTATCTGATTGAACGAGACAAGATTACCCTTCTTAATACTGTCCATTTTGGGATTTTGTGAATGTTTTGTGCTTTAATTATTAAATGAATGACTAAAAATAATGGAAGTTCCAACTAATTACGACGTTTACGAAAATGGCTAACACGAGGGGACATAATTTTAAGGTGATTGGAGGAAGATATAAGGGGGATGTCAGGGGTAAGCTGCTGCTGGGACTTGAAGGCCCAAGTTCATAGGGAGAGGTTGGACAGGCTGGAACTTTATTGCTTGGAGTGTAGGAAACTGAGGGGTGACCTTATAGAGGTGTATAAAACCATGAGGGGCATCGATAGGGTGAATGCGCACAGTCTTTTTTCCAAGGAAAGGTTAAGACTAAAAACTAGAGGGCATAGGTTTAAGGTGAGAGGGGAAAGATTTAAAAGGGACCCAAAGAGCAACTTCTCCACACAGAGGGTGGTCCGTATATGGAACGAGCTGCCAGAGGAAGTGGTTGAAGCAGGTACAATAACAACATTCAAAAGACATTTGGACAGGTCCATGGATAGGAAAGGTTTAGAAGGATATGGGCCAAATGCAGGCAAATTGGACTAGCTTACTTGGGAATCTTAGTCAGCGAGGACCAGTTGGGCCGAAGGGCCTGTTTCCCTGCTGTATGACTCTATGAGTCTGTGACTAATTCAGGCAGACCTGGGTGGGAAGGGTTAAACTGATAGGATGCTAACAATTCATGACTTTATAAAGAAGTTGGAATACCGAGGCAGGCCATTCAGTCCACCTGGGACAAACTGGTGGTTATGCTCCACATGAGCCTCCGCCCTTCCTTCCCCACTCTCATTCAGAGTCCCAGCGTCAAACTGCACTCTCTTCTGTTGGTTTAGTGCTGATAACAAGCTCAGGCCCTTGATTGGTTCCTTGATGTGCACTATTGATACTGGTTTATTAATGTAATAAGGATGTGATTTTGCAGCTGGCCAGATCAAGCCGGCCATGTTGGAGGCTAGAAAAGAGACAAACTACCCCTGTTATATCAACCAGCAATGCAGTCTTTCATCCAGTGAAGGACTTTGTCTATGTATGGTGCAATGACACACACGTGCTGGAAAAAAACAGAACAATATTTTCTTTCAGTAATTAGCCCTGTGTGATCCTAAATGTGCTGCAAAGGAAAAGAAAGAGTCTTTCAGTTATCTCCCACCTTTAGCACTTCCACTGATTATGGATGGAAACCATGAGAGGACTTCTGAAATATATACTGACAAGACAAGACAAGATTTCTTTACTAGTCACATGTACATTGAAACACACAGTGAAATGCATCTTTTCTGCGTAGAGTGTTCTGGGGGCAGCCCGCAAGGGTCGCCACGCTTCCGGCACCAACATAGCACGCCCACAACTTCCTAACCTGTATGTCTTTGGAATGTGGGAGGAAACCGGAGCACCCGGAGGAAACCCACGCAGACACGGGGAGAATGTACCAACTCCTTACAGACAGTGGCCGGAATTGAACCTGGGTCGCTGGCGCTGTAATAGTGTTACGCTAACCACTACACTACTGTGCCTGCCCTTAGGAATAGTAAAGGGAAAAAATAACTGGTGGGCATTGTCTAGAGGCCGCCAAATAATAACATTACAGTGGCACAGGCAATAAACCAGAAATAGATGTAGCAGAGGATGCGGAGAGTCTACAGAGAGATATAGATAGGTTAAGTGAGTGGGCAAAGGTCTGGCAGGTGGAATACAATGTTGGTAAATGCGAGGTCATCCCCCAGGAATGGGCAGATCACAGGCTCCGGATTGGTGTCCCACAGATATGTTACCACGCTGGTAACGGGTCACTGCGTTAGTGGGAAATCTCTGCATACTCCACCACTCAATGAGATATTCAATTGATCCTGCAACGGGATGCTCAAGTAATTAATCTCCAGGATATTTTCAACACTGCTTTCTATGGTTTGACAGCCCAGACTACAGCTATTAGATGATATACCGAATCAACCCAAAGTAACCCTGCGATAATTTTTGACAGCACTGGTGTTTAACAAAGCTCACTTTCTTTTCTTAATGTGTTCTTAGAAACACGAGCAGAGGTAGGCCATTCAGCCCCTCCAACCTGTTCTTCAGGTCCAATCAGATCATGGCTGATCCTGTACCTCAGTGCTACTTACCTGTTGGACCTCCAGAGTTAGAGTGCACAGAAGACTGGGCAGTTAGCAGATCTGATCATCACTGCATTGCTGTTTGTGGGATCTTGCCATGTACAGTTTGGCCACCGTACTTTTTACGTTATGACTGTATACCTCGGGATATCCTGTGACCAGTGCAGTAAAGGTCCTTTATCAGGCTGTGACCTGCTTGGTGGTTCAGGGAATGCTGAGATTTACCAGGATGCTGCCTGGATTGGAGAGCATGTCTTATGAGGAGAGGTTGAGCGAGCTCGGGCTTTTCTCTTTGGAGAGAAGGGGGATGAGAGGTGACCTGATAGAGGTGTACAGGATGATGAGGCACAGATCGAGTGGACAGTCAGAAACTACTTCCCAGGGCAACAATGGCTAACACGAGGGGACATAATTTTAAAGTGATTGGAGGAAGGTATAAGGGGGATGTCAGGGGTAAGTTTTTTTACACACAGAGTGGTGGGTGCGTGTAACACACTGCTGGCAGAGGTTGTGGGGGCAGATACATTAAGGACATTTAAGAGACTCTTAGGTAGACACATGAATGATAGAGAAATGGGAGAGAAGGGTTAACATTTGGGAGAGATGGGTTAGATAGATATTAGAGCAAGACAAAATGTTGTTAAGTCTCTTGGATCTTAAACCAATTTAACTTGATTTTAAAATTCTCATTCTTTTGTTCAAACCTCTCCATGGGTTTAAGCCCTCTCTATTTCTGTAACTTCCTTTTGCTCTATACAGTAGAGCTGATGCCTCACAGCTCCAGTGACCTGGGTTTGATCCCGACCTCCGGTGCTGTCTGTGTGGAGTTTGCACGTTCTCCCTGCGACCGCGTGGGTTTCTGCCGGGTGCTCCAGTTTCCTCCCACATCCCAAATACATGCGGGTTTGTAGGCTAATTGGCCGCTGTAAATTGCTCCTTGTGTGTAGAATGATCCCAGAAATGAAAGGCTTAACATATGAGGGGCGTTTGATGTCTCTGGGCCTGTACTCGATGGAGTTCAAAAGGATGAGGGGGGATTTAATTGAAACCTACGGGATACCGAAAGGCCTGGATAGAGCGGACATGGAGAGGATGTTTCCATCAGTGGGAGACTCCAGGATCCCAGGGCACAGAATAAAGGGACGTCCCTTTAGAACTGAGACAGAGTCCAAGTCATTGGGAGTATTTAAGGCAGAGATTGATAGGTTCTTGATTGGTAAGGGGGTTAAGGGTTACAGGGAGAAGGCGGAAGAATGGGGTTGAAAAAAATCAGCCATGGCTCCCTGGAAAAAAGGGCATGTTCACTTACTGTATAACTCTGTGTCTTTGTTCCAAGATCTTGGCCTGTATCTCCACTCTGCAGGACAACCACTTACTCGTGGTAACAGTGTCAGGGAGGAACCATTAGAAGGACAGTGTTACCCTGCACTGGACCGAATTAGGAAACAGTCACAGACCATTTTCTGGTTAATCATTCACATTTGCATGGATCCATGGCTGTTGTTGGGTGCCTGGGTTGTGGTGTTGATTGGAACGGTTAGATTAAATCACCACTTGTAATAAAGCCTTTTGTCCAATGCACCAATTTGGAAAAATTGAATAATTGCATAGAAATAATAAAGACTTTATTTTGATGATTTAAGTGTCTCTGTGTTCTGGTGTGTATTGGCCAGGATGAACAACCGGATTATAAATTAACTGCCCATATCTTCCACCCTCTTTTTCTGATGTGGCAACGAGACTTCTCTGTAAACTGGATCAGTGTCGAAATCCTTTAAATGTGTCTGTGATTATGTTGGTGCCTCTAAAGTTCTCTCTGGATTCCTCATCTAACGTGGGGCTTGTCCCCGGCCTGTGGACATAATCCGTAGGGCATTTCAGCTCCACCTCTCTCTCACCCCCGCTGGGGCGGAGGTCGCTGTTGAGATGGGCAGAATATGTTTCACCATTCTCTCATTGGACAGAGGGACCAGTACGGTGCTGCCCTTGCAATGAGGTGAGATCCTGGCCCTGACCTGCCCTCTCGTGTGGACATAGAAAGATCCCACAGGACTACAAGAGCAGGAGTGTCTCAACCGACACATATTTTCCAATCAACATTCCCAAAGCTTCTATGTGGGATCTTGCTGTGTCCATTTCTGGTCTCCGCTCCACAGTAAGGACATGGTGGTGGTCGAGAGAGCCCAGGGAGTTTTATTGGGAAAGTTCCAGGGATGTGGGATCTCAGCTCCAGGTCAGACTGGAGAAACTCGCACTGCTCTCCTTGGAGCAAAAAGAGAAAGTTCCAGAAACACTCAGCAGGTCGGGCAGTGACTGACGGAGGTGGACAACACCACATCGAGTTTGGAGGGGGAAGTGGAAGAAAACCGTCCCCACTAGCAGATGCTTCAAGGGCCGGCGGCATAGGTTTACTGTTCTGGGCAGGTCCGGAGGTTGTGAGGAGATACATTCAGATGCAGAGCAGTGGGAGGATCTGCACATCACTGCCTGTGGGGGACAGAGGGCTAGAACCTTCAAACCTATTCCAGCAAGGCCTTTGACAAGGTCCCACATGGTAGGCTGGTCTGGAAGGTTATAGCACCTGGGATCCAGGGTGAGCCAGCCCATTGGATGCACAATTGGCTTGGTGATAGGAGTCAGAGTGTGGTAGGACATAGAACATTACAGCACAGTACAGGCCCTTCGGCCCACAATGTTGTGCCGACATTTTATCCTGCTCTAATATCTATCTAACCCTTCCTTCCCACATAGCCCCCCATTTCTCTATCATTCATGTGTCTATCTAAGAGTCTCTTAAATGACTCTGACGTATCTGCCCCCACAACCTCTACAGGCAGTGCGTTCCATGCACCCACCACTCTTTGTGTAAAAAACTTACCCCTGACATCCCCCTTATACCTTCCTCCAATCACCTTAAAATTATGCCCCCTTGTGTTAGCCATTGTCACCCTGGGAAAAAGTCTCTGACTGTCCACTCGGTCGATGCCTCTTATCATCTTGTACACCTCTATCAAGTCACCTCTCATCATCCTCCTCTCCAAAGAGATAAGTCCTAGCTCGCTCAACCTATCCTCATAAGACATGCTCTCCAATCCTGGTAAATCTCCTCTGCACCCTCTCTAAAGCTTCCACATCCTTCCTATAATGAGGCGACCAGAACTGAACACAATACTCCAAATGTGGTTTGACCAGAGTTCTATAGAGCTGCAACATTACCTCGCGGCTCTTGAACTCAATACCCCGAAGTGGTAGTGGAGGTTGTTTCTCAGATTGGAGGCCTGTAACCAGTGGTGTGCCGCAGGTATCGGCGTTGGGTCCGCTGTTGTTTGTCACCTCTATTAATGATTTGGAGGAGAATGCAGTTGGCACAGTTAGTAGGTTTGCCAATGACACCAAAACTGGTGGTGTGGTGGACAGTGAAGAAGGCTGTCGAAGGTTGCGACAGGATCTAGATTATTGGGAAAGTGGCCAACAGACTGGCAAATGGAATTTAGCTTGGACAAGTGGAGATGGGATGGGACTGATGTAACACCAGGGGCCAGTATAGACTTGATGGCCTGAATGGGCGACTCCGCCACTTCATTTCTCAACTCTCGGTGGGTTCCACCTCTGGGCTGCTCCTCCAGGTAGTTCTAATTGTGGCGGGGGGTTTCAGAGAGTTCCAGCCGGCCCTCCGGGTAGAGCAGAAAGTCAGAGCCAGGCTTGAGGAGTGTGGAGAGTGGGGCGGTGAGGGGAGAAACCATCATGTGCGGGGCAAAACAAATAGGTGATACATTCCTGGATCAGTGGCATTCCCCAAAATACCTTATGATTCAGGAGTGGCTTTCTGATACTCCCACTGGGTTCAGACATCTGTCAGACACCCCATTCTGCTCAGGACTGAAACCACTGGTGCCTGCCCATAACTGAAGGCAAGTTAACGCCAAGAGAACGCTTGCAGGGGAGAAATGGTACAACAGCGGCCTCCCAATTACAGCGCTGGCTCGGAGTGTCTCAGAACGTGAATTCAGTTACCACCGAGCTCCATCACTCCCCCACTCTGTACAGGTGGTCCGCCACCTTCTGATGTTTCACGAAACTGAGACATTCAGGGAGCTTCTGTGAGCTCCCTGAAGGCTCGGGTTTACGAATCCCTGCACGATTTTGGCACAGGGTTAGGAGTTAATGTTCCAGCCCTCTCCCCCACTGGTTGGACCTCGTTCAGTGCACTGCATAGGCTGGAGATCGGCATAAGGCAATAGCACCGAAACCAAGACCACCCCAAACAGGGGGCTTGGAGGCACGAAAGTAGTGTGTCTGCTGAGGGAATGGAGACGAGCAGCACACCACACAGGGGTTACCTCTGGATCCACTGCAGTCCTTCAGCTGAAGGTGCTCCCAAGGTGCCTGGAAGTCAACAGCCTGCAGATGCTGTAAATCTGAAATAAAAACAGAAAAATACTGGAAATACTCAGCAGGTTAGGCAGCATCTGTGGAGAGAGAAATCGAGATACTGTTTCAGGTCAATGAACCATAGTGCTGATGGGGAGGGAGATCCAGGATTTAGGACACAGTACACAGAACAGTACCGCACAGGAATAAGCCCTTTGGCCGCAATGTCTGGGCCAAACACGATGCCAAATTAAACTGAATCTCTTCTACCTGCCCATAATCTGTATCCCTCCATTCCCTGAATATTCATGTGTCTATTTAAAAGCCTCTTAAACGCCTCTATCATATCTGCCTCCACCCTACACCTAGCAGCACATTCCAGGCACCCACCACTCTGTGTGTAAAAAATTTGCCCCGCACATCTCCTTTAAACTTTCCCCCTCTCACCTTAACTACATGTCCTTTTAGACCTGGTGACAGCAATATATTTTCAAGTCAGGATGGTGTGCGATGGAGGGGAACCTGCAGGTGGTGGTGTTCCCCTGCCCCTGTTGCCCTTGGGTGGGATTGGGAGGTATTGGAGTAGCCTGGGCGAGTAACCGCAGTGGATTTTGTAGCTGGTAAACAAGGTACCAGTGGAGGGAGTGAATGCCTTGGGTAAGGGGTAAGGGGTAAGGGGTAAGGTGCCAATTGAGCGCTTTGCTTTGGATAGTGTCAAGTTGTGGAGAGTTGAAGGAGATGCACTGTTCCAGGCAGGGGGACAGTGTTCCATCACACTCCTGCACTCCTGATCTGTAGAAAGGCTTTGAGGTGTCGGGAGGCGCGTCACTCACCGTAGCCTCTGACCTGCTCTCACAGCCACAGTGTTTATGTGGCTGCTCCAGCCTCAGGATGTTGATGGTGAGAATCCAGCTGTGGTACTGAAAGCATGAAATTAATCCATTGCAGAAGGGGTGTGTGTGTGTGTGCGTGCGTGCGTGCGTGCGTGAGTGCATGCGTGCGTGCGTGTGTGTGTGTGTCTGCATCTGTATGTGCGTGTATATCTGTGTCTGCATATGTGTGTCTGCATGTGTGTATGTATGTGTGTGTGTGTGTGTGTGTCTGTGTATATGAGTGTGTGTGTGTGTATGTGTGTGTGTGTGTGTGTATGTGTGTGTGTGTGTGTCTGTGTGAGTGTGAGTGTGTGTCCCACCTCCCCCGTGTTTAGAACCGCCCAGGTGTAATACGCAGCCTGGTGCAGCAAGCCAGAGAATGCTCTGACTTTGTGGCCAGCACTTCAGTCTGAGGCACCTCCAGTGTGCTTCCTGCTCGATGGACAGGCCCTGTGGTAGGGAAGCTTTTATCATTTGCAAACATATGGCTCATTGAAAGTAAAATAGCCACTTACATATTCTTGGCAAAATGTGCTCAGTATTTATGATCGAAGAACGCTCGTGGAACCACATAACTTCATACAAATGGCACCGTTAAAAATTTATTTGGGCTTTTGACATTTTTATGCATTTATCAAAATAAACACTTGCAATTCCTGGAATCCAGAGTAAAGCCAAGAAACAGCAGATGCTGGGAGTCCATCAATAATACTGAGGATATTCGCCTCTGGAGACAGAGGAGTTGTAATCATCAATAAAATTAATCTTCAGTTACCCTGACGCTGGTGACATTTTGCTCGATGGGAGAGGATTCCCTGTTTGTGCAGTCTGCCAGCGAGAGGCCAGGAGAGGACTTGTGGAGTACTGGTCAATCACAGGAACGCAGGCAGCCAGTATGTGCAGAGGGCTGGGGTAGTTTGTCATTAATCACAGAGTGTGTCAACACATGGCACAGAATCCTTCTTGCATCTCCATCACTTCCAAAAATCTGCTGATTAAGAGATCCTTCTCATAAAACCCTCACACTTAGGACTAAGCCTACACGTTAAGTATATAGACAGCCAAAGAGAGATAAATCTAATTTTATTTTGCTATTTTTTTATTTGTCATTTGACATCCTGAGACCAATATTGTAAATCATTCTTCTGTGTGTTTTCATACTTTGATAAACCACTTTGTGGGCATCAGTAAACCTTCATCCTGATTCAACCTGCTGCATTTCGGAGCCTTACACACCGCAGTGGGCAGGCCCAAGGTTATTTTTCTACCTCTTGGGACATGGGCATCACTGATAATGTCGGCATTTCTTGCCCGTCCCCACTTGCCATTGATCAATTGGGCCATTCCCCAGCACGGTGAAGAATCAACCTCTTTGCTTTGGTTTGGAGGCACATACAGTCAGACAGCATTAGAACAGTATGTAAAAGGACTCAGCTGTACACAACGAGCCAGCTGAAAATGTTGCTTCTCAGAAACAATTGAGGCCAATCAATTTTAATTAATCTGTTGTTAATTACTAGATAACTATAAGAAACTGCTCAGCACATCAGGGAAACCAGCCTCCCCTCCGTGGACTCTGTCTACACTTCTCACTGCCTTGCTAAAGCAGCTGACACAATCAAAGACCCCACCCACCCCGGACATTCTCTCTTCTCCCCCCTCCCATCGGGCAGAAGATACAAAAGCCTGAAAGCAGATACCACCAGACTCAAGGACAGCTTATAAGACTATTGAACAGTTCCCTAGTACGATAAAATGGACTCTTGACCGCACAACCTACCTCGTTATGACCTTGCACCTTATCGCCTGCCTGTACTGCACTTTCGCTGTAACTGTAACACTTTATTCTGCATTCTGTTATTGTTTTCCCTTGTACTGCCTCAATGCACCGATGTGATGAAATGATCTGTATGGATGGCATGCAAAACAAAGTTTTTCACTGTACCTCGGTACACGTGACAATAATAAACCAAGTTACCAATTTACTATATCTTATATTCCTATTCGATAATCTGACTCTGATAACAATTTAGGGATCCAGAGTGAAGAACTTCAGGTATCTTCTAACATCCCACAGCATCAATTCCAGAACAAATTTGAGTCTTTCACAGTATCAGGACATCACAGTCACGTAATTACTTTTAAAGCCTGCTCATTGTCATTCAGGCAATCAATTTCCAATACTTAATTTAGCAAAAGTGACCCATGTGCTTCACAGAAGTGTTCAGACCCAACAACAACTGGTGCTGAGCCCTGCAGTGAGATATCAGGGCAGGTGGAATATCAAGGACGAAAGAGCAAGGGAGAGAGTTTTAAGGAGGGGATTCCAGAGCTCTGGCCTCTGGTAACTGAAGACGGAGTCACCAGTAATGCAACAATTTAACCCGGGATTGGTCAGTGAGCTGGTGTTGGAGGAGAACAGAGGTCTGGGAGGTCACACCACTGAAGAAGGCAGAGAGGGAGAATATGAAGGAGGGGGTTGAGAACTGTTTTGGTTAAAATATTCCTCAGTCCAGGTGGACTGCGAGTGTTATGTGTTGGAGGTGGGGGAGAGGGATTCAATGGAAAGGAGGTGATTGAAGTGGATGGAGTTAGTTTTGTCAGTGGAAAGCAGCGGCATGTAGTGTAACTGAGAACTGATCTGACAGTGATTGCTGTGAGGGGTTGATAATGAATCCACTCCCTCTCTCCAGAGCACACAACCCAAATATTGGAGTAACTCTTCCACAACCCTTTTACCTTTGATACTGTCAGCAGGATTCCATCGATGTATCTTCCATTAATATCCTGAAATAATAACAGGACAGGTTGCATGTAAAACCCTCTCTTCCCGCAGTGTATGACAACCTTCTCCACCCACAGACACATTTGACATTTTACAATCGCTCGTTTCCATGTTACTAACCAGTTTAATGATGGGTTCACACTTTGTCCCCAGTTAGTGACTTGTTGGCAAATATCACAGGACGGTTCGGTGTGACGAAGACGTGTTCTGTCTAAGCAAGAGCACGTTGTGTTAAACCTTCTCATCCTTTTCCAATTCCTTCCAACTTGACTTATTTGAATTCAATTCCTACTTCCCATTTTGAAACATTCAGATTCTTGGAAGTTCATGTTGGCTTCATTTTTTTTATTCCCAAAAGGATTTACTTTGCAATCTCAGTCCAAATCGGAGTTCCTGTGGCTGGAACTGATGACCTTGTAGGAATCTCTCACTGGTCCACACGGATCGTTTATTCTCCCTGAGTGAATGCACCGCCAGTTGGACTCTGGCTAAGTTAAGGTTCTGGTTCTTAGCTGCAGGAGGTAACTCTAATAGTTGTTGACATTTTCCTGATTTCCGGATTTTCCTGATAATTACAAGAGAATGTAAATGACCCTCGGAATTAGCTGTGCTCTCGGTCCTAGAGTCCACCTTATGGGGGTATCTGGAGCTAGAGGACATCATTTCAGAACAAGGCTTTGCTCATTTAAATGTTATAGAGTTACATGGCACGGACACAAGCCCTCCGATCCACCGACTATCTGCATCCAACACAAATCCCATTTTATTCCCGCCAACTCCTCCTCAGATTCTCCCACTAACCTACACACTACGGGTACTCTACAAGGTTATTTAAATACCAACCCGCATGTCCTTGAGATGTGGGAGGAAACCGGAGCACCCAGAGGAAACCCACGCGGTCACAGGGAGAACGTGCAAACTCCACACAGACAGCGCTGGAAGTCAGGATAGATCCCAGGTCCACTGGAGCTGTGAGACAGCGGTACCACCTACTACACTACTATCCCTAGGGATCGAGGATGACTTTCCTTCCAGTCTGTAGGTTCAATGGAGACCAATGAGGCCGATGTAGGTCCTGCAGACTCTGCCACAGGAAGAGAGAGGTGGTGAGGTAATATAATCCCTCTGCTCCTGGACCCAAGGTTCTCATCCTCTCTGACTCCACCTCCACTGCTCTCTACAGAGAGAGTTCAAACAATCACAACAGGGTAAAGAAATTCCTCTTCATCTTAAATGGATTACCCCTTATTCTGAAACTTTGCTCCTGGTTCTAAATATCCCACATCTCCTCACCCTCTCAATCCCCCTCAGAATCTTTTATGTTTCAATAAACTCACCCCTCATTCTTCTGAGCCCCAGTGAGTGTGGGCCCAGACTGCTCAGCCTTTCTTTGTGTGTTGATGCCTTCATCAACTTGAATCAACTTAGTGAGGCTTCTCTGAATAACCTCCAGTGCAAGTAAATGTATCTTTAGACCAAAGCTGGACACAGACCTCTGAGTGTTGTCTCACCAATGACTTGTTCTTCTTTACAGTCCATCCCTCTTGCAATAAATGCCAACATTCCATTAGCCTTCCTGATTACCATACCTGTTTGCTGACCTTCTGTCCTTCATGCACACTCCAAATATTTGCACAGTCATGTCAAATCAAGTCGAGTTTATTGTCATGTGCACAAGTACGGTGACGTACAGGTACAATGAAAAACTTGCCTGCAGCAGTGTCACAGGCACATAGTACAGACAACACACAGAACATAAATTATACATAAAATTGGACCATGCAGTTAAAAAAAAGACTGTGTAAAGGCAAGACTGTGTAAAGGCACTGTGTAGAGCAAAAAAGAACAAAGGCACAATCAAAGACAAATCCACGGTGGTGCAGGAGGTCTGTAGTGTTCCGTTGCTGAGGTAGGGTGAGGGTTGTGCAGGTCGGTTCAAGAACCTGATGGCTGTAGGAAAGTAGCTGTTCCTGAACCCAGTGGTGTGGGGCTTCAGGCTTCTGTACCTCCTGCCTGACAGTAGCAGCGAGAAGAGGGCATGACCTAACGTACTATGTTCTGTTGGCATCTCATCCAAAGGTTGGCACCACTGAGTGTTCCCCAGATCTTTGTCTTGGAATCTCTGGGATGGGACATGAACCTTCAACTTCCTGGCTCAGAGGCGGAGCTGAAGCTGACTGCCGACATGACAGTGTGAGCAGTGAATACTATGTCTATCCACCAGGGCCGATTCCTGTACAGCTGAGAATGTTCTGGACTCCAGATTCTCTATTCATGGCTGGGCCATGTGGTGCTGACAGGAGGGGGTAGAATTAACATCCAACACCAATCTGGTCCAAGCACAGGCAACCCAAACCCAACCCAAACCCAAAGACTTATAAAATTGGAAAATTGGTAAACTGGTAAATTGGTTTATTGTTGTCACATGTTCTGAGGCACAGTGAAAAACCTTGTTTTGCATGCCATCCATACATATCACTTCATCACATCAGTGCATCGAGGTAGTACAAGGGAAAACAATACCAGAATGCAGAATAAAGTGTTACAGTTACAGAGAAAGTGCAGTGCAGGCAGACAATAAGGTGCAAGGGCCACGATGAGGTAGATTGTGAGGTCAAGAGTCCATCTTATCGTACTAGGGGACCATTCAATAGTCTTATAACAGATGGATAGAAGCCGTCCTTGAGCCTGGTGGTGCGTGCTTACGATGGGAGGGAGAGAAGAGAGAATGTCCGGGGTGTGTGTTCTACACCCAGCCCAACCACTGATGTGAATCAAACACACCACTGATCCGCCGAGGCTGAAGCACCAAACGTTGCTGATAAGCACATGAGATATAGGAGCAAGAGTAGGCCATTCAGCCCCTCAGGGCTGTCCTGTCAGGGCTGATCTTTTATCTTAGGAAACTTTCCTGCACTATTTCTTCATTCCCTTAATATCCAAAAATCTATCAATCTGTCAAGTTCAAGTTTATTCTCATGGGCATATGTACCCAAGGTATAAATGCCATGAAAATTAGCTTTTTGCAACAGCAGCACAGTATGTTACAAGATGAGGACAAACCTAAGATAACATGAACTTAAATTATTATACACAACTTCCACGACAAATGAACAAAAATTGAACATAACGACATTAATGCAAGTTGAGGAAATATAGTCAGTGTTGGGGTTTTTCAAGTGGGTTCAAGAACCTGACAGCGGTGGGGAAGAAGCTGTTGTTGAACCTTGAGGTGTGGGTCTTCAGGCTCCTGTACCTCCTGCCTGATGGCAACATCGAGGAGAGGGCACGGCCCGGATGGTGGGGGTCCCTGATGATGGATGTCACCTTCCTGAGACATCACCTCTTGTAGATGTCCTCAGTGGTGGGGAGAGCTGTACCCGTGATGGAACTGGCTGACTCCACCATTCTCTGTAGCCTCTTGCATTCCTGTGCATTATACATCTGGAATGTCCTCAGTGACTGACCCTCCACATCCCTCCAGGGCAGAGAATTCCACAGATTCACCACCCTCATGGGGAAGAACTTTCTTCTCATCTCAGTCCTGAATGGCCCTTACTTTGAGACAGTGACCCCTGGTTCTAGACAATCCTGTAGAGGAAACGTGAAGTGACCATCTACCCTATCGATTCCTGTCAGAATTTTAAACATTTCGATGAGATAACCTCTCATTCCTTTAAACTCAAGGGCATTACATTGTGACCTGGATACAGTACTGCGCTGGGTCAGTGGCTCACCTTGCCCCAAACACAAATGGTTTAATAGAACTTAACTCAACTGGACCAGTCAGGCTCTTTGGAGCTTGGAACCAGGAGCCAGACTTCACCTCTTCCAGAACAAACTCAACAGATCAAAACGTTTCCTC
This sequence comes from Pristis pectinata, assembly GCF_009764475.1. Taxonomy (NCBI): domain Eukaryota; kingdom Metazoa; phylum Chordata; class Chondrichthyes; order Rhinopristiformes; family Pristidae; genus Pristis; species Pristis pectinata. Next base: position 2,740,937 of record NC_067427.1, on the reverse strand, counting down.
ACATTTGAAATTTATGGCTGACAACCTTGACGTTTAAGAAGCACCTACAACTAAGACAAAATGGATTAATGTCTTCACACAACCAAAGAAAATAATGAACGAAGATCACCTTCACATTTCAACTCCTGAATAATCAATCTCTGTCTTGGAACAATGACCAATTTCAGGCACAGAGAAGCTGTGACGTGGTCAGTTTATGGTTTGTTTCACTGTTAAGATCAAATAGTGTCTACCTGTTCACCAATTTATGAGTCTACAGGAGAGAAGTTTCAAATTGTCTAACCACTCAAGTTTGCTGGGGTTTGGACTGAGGTGAGATGGGAGGTAGAGATGAAATCAGCCAGAGTTCTCAATTGTAATCCCTTCCACAGTTCCCTACTGTTCTGTAGTAACCGAACAAGGATAGATTCAGTTTGTAACTATCTCTAATCTTCTCTGGATCTCACAGGTTAGACTCCGCATGCCATACTCAAAGTTGCAGAGTACATGTATTATCTGGGGTAATGGTCCCCAGCAAACGTCAACCAGTCAGTTGGATTTCCAAGACCAATTTCTGTACTACGGAAACACATAATAGATCGATGTAAGTTCTGCTTTGCTCTGTAAAATACCAGATAAGCTTTCAAATCACCAAGTGGGTTTAATCTCAAAAGAATTCATTTCAAAATTGTTTCAAAACAAACGTTTTGATTGTTCCCAATCTATTGAAATGAGTCCAAAATAATTCAATTTTTTGCATAACTCATTTTTTAGTGTAATATTTTGCCAGTTATCCCTTAATAACCCAGTTAGCTACAGATTTTAGAGAAAATTCTATACTCACAAGAGGCAGTCATTAATAGCCATGACCAGACCGTGTCCTGGTAACAAATGATACAGAGCACAGTTAATCGGAAGATTAACTGCTGCAGTCCTTCTAGTGAAGGTGCCCCAACACTGCTGTTGGGTGGACGGTTCCAGGATTTAGACACAGCGTTAGTGAAGGAATAAGTGATATACTTCTGAAGGATGACCTCATAGAGGTTTATAAAATCATCAGGGGCATGGATAGGGTGAATGGTCACAGACTTTTTCTCAGGGTAGGGGAGTCTAAAACTAGAGGGCAGAAGTGTAAGATGAGAGTAGAAAGACTTAACGGGGACCTGAGGGGCAACTTTTTCCCACAGAGGGTGGTGGGTGTATGGAACGAGCAGCCAGAGGAAGTGGTAGAGGCAGGTACAATTGCAACGTTTAAAGCGTTTGGACAGGTACATGGATAGGAAAGGTTTAGAGGGATATGGGTCAAATGCAGGCAAATGGGACTAGCTCAGGTAGACAACTTAGTTGACATGGATGGGTTGGGCCAAAGGACTGTTTCTCTGCTGGATCACTCTATGACTCTAGGATTAAAGCAGGGTGGTGTGTGACCCAGAGAGGAACCTGCAGTCTCTGCCCTTCTTGGTCACATGTTTGGATAAGCCGAGGTGAATTGCTGCAGTGCATTGGTACAAACTGCAGCCACTGTGTGCTACTGGTGGAGGACATGAACGTTTAGATAGTTGGAGTGTCAATCAAGTGGGCTGCTGTGACCTGGATGGCATCAAGCTTCATGAGAGTTATTGGAGCCAAACTCATCCAGTCCTGTGGAGGGTGCTCTGCCACACTGCACAAGGATAACAATAATGAGAAAATGCACCCATTTTACCTCATGTTACTATCGTTTATTCAACTGAATATCCAGGTAGCAGTGATTCTACATGCAATTAAAATCATGAAGGAGGCATGCCAGCATGCCAGAATTCCTTCTGTGAGGAGTTTGAGGAGATTTGGTGTGTCACCAAAGACTCTTAGAAATTTCTATAGATGTACGGTGGAGAGCATTCTGGTATGGAGGCTCCAATGAGCAGGATCACAAGAGGTTTCAGAGGATTGTAGACTCAGCCATCTCCCCGCCATCGAGGACATCTTCAAGAGGCGGTTCCTCAAGAAGGCAGCATCCATCATTAAGGACCCTCACCGGGACGTGCCCTCTTTATGTTACTACCATCAGGGAGGAGGTACAGGAGCCTGAAGACCCACACTCAACGATTCAGGTACAGCTTCTTCCCCTCCGCCATTTCTCAACGGTCCATGAACCCATGAACACTACCTCGTTATTCCTCTTCTGCACTATTTATTTATTTTTGTAACTTATAGTAATGTTATGTCTTTGCACTGCACTGCTGCTGCAAAACAACAAATTTCACCTCATCTAAGTCAGTGATGATAAACCTGATTCAGATTCTGATTCTGAGGAGTTTGTGACGTCATTTCTGTACAGAAAGACAGGTTCTTCAACCCCACAGGTCTCGGTGCTTTTATTAATGAACCAAATCCAAACTGCTATACTTCATAAATGGACGATAAGTATGCTCAGTTTAGTCTCTTTTATCCATGAGAAAGAACAATAAAGTTTACGGACTGTTCCCTGGATCCAGTTCTGTGTCAGCATGACTGAGGGACATTAGCATGTAATCTAAGATTTGACAAACACTTTCCATTTTCTCTGGTATTTCTTGCTGCTTTTCTTTCTTTTGACATTATTGTTTGATTTAAAAAGTTATGCAGCTGACAGTACTGAAGATTTTTTTTAATTAGAAGTTTTGTGCTTTTAATTGCAATTGTGTGCCTTGGCAAGATTTAAAATGAAAATTGCAAAATAACCTGCAAACTTCCCAGAAAAAAAATACATCTGTGAGACATTTTCCACCTAACTGGACTGTTAGATTCACAGATAATAATGCAAGCAAACTCCCTTATATGGCAGCTATTGAGCTTTGACATTCATCTTGTGATTGTACACTGAGCTGAGTAAACCATTCAGCTGAATCACTAATGATAAATGTTCACAATTCAAACAATAATGGATTCTTCAGTGGGGTTAAGGGTGTGAAAAGGTCTAGTTGTAAAAATGCAGCCTCCATTTTATGACTATTGCTGTTCCTTAGTGCCCAAGTTGTTCCATGTGCTGAATTCATACATTAGCCAATAAAGTAGGGAGAGGTGGGAACAGGTGCCACAGGAACAGGCCATTCAGCCCGTCATGTGTATCCCTGGCAGACTGAGTAGAAGATCACATTTAAAATTTAGTTTAATTCAGACTGCATCAATACAAAGCCAGTGTGTAGCATCTTGATCTCTCAATCTCCCTCGCAGTGGCCCTTGCACCTTATTGTCTGCCTGCACTGCACTTCCTCTGGAACTGTAACACCATATTCTGTATTCTGATTTCCTTTTACACTACCTCGATGTATTTATGTTTCAAATGATCTGGTACGGCAACTGCTCTGCCCAACACCGCAAGAAATCACAGAGAGTTGTGAACACAGCTCAGTCCATCACACAAACCAGCCTCCCCTCAATTGATTCTGCCTAAACCTCCTGCTGCCTCGGTAAAGCCTCCTGCATGCACTCTCATCTAATCATTGTAAAAGTTGCAATAGTTGTAACTTGCCCAATAATTGTACAAAAACTTACACCGTCCCATGATTTCTCAATTAATTCCTCCTTGTCAGATGTGGCTCCCTGGATCAATCGCTCCTTTCTGAAGCACAGGGTGAGAGTTTGTGCCTTATCCCAGGGACACGAATGCAAATCCATCTGGTAACAAGGGAGGCCTGCAGAGACTCTCAGGTGTGCTGTTAGTCAAAAAGTGATCGACCACGTCTACGCAAAGCATCCTGTGGAACCACTTGGATGAGCAGTAAGAGCTGCTCCCCATTTCCCTTGTACTAGAGCCAACACCACAGAACAGATTGGTCATTTTCCTGTCACTCTTAGTGGGACTCTGTTCTGGTCAAATTGTCTGCTGTGTTCCCCACATTCCAACACTGATTATAGTCCAGAAGGACTTCATTGACTGTAACGTTACTTGAGAAATCTCATGGATGTAAAAGATGCAATAGAAATGTAAATCCTTAATTTATTAATCTGCATGTTCAGTCCTTCCAATTTCCATGAGCAAATTCGTGAATGTCATTAGCCTTCTTTCATATGTGGATTTTTAAATCATGAAACAATAAATAGGTGCACCTCAAGGATGTGTGCTTAGCCCACTGCTCTACTCTACACTCATGACCGTGTGGCTAAGCACAACTCACATGCCATCTATGAATGGGCAGCACAGTAGCGTAGCGGTTAGTGTGATACTATTACAGCGCCAGCGATCAGGATTCGACTCCCGTCACTGTCTGTAAGGAGTTTGTACGTTCTCCACGTGTCTGCATGGGTTTCCTCCAGATGCTCTGGTTTCCTCCCAAAGATGTACAGGTATGGGTTTACATGGGTGGTGTGGCCTCGTTGGGCCAGAAGGGCCTGTTATCATAAATAAAGTTTTTTAAAAATTTAAAATTTGCCAATAACACCATTGTTGTTAGTGTACGATGGAGAGCATTCTGACTGGTTGCATCACCGCCTGGTATGGAGGCTCCAATGCGCAGGATCACAAAAGGCTGCAGAGGGTTGTAGACTCAGCCAGCTCCATTATGGGCACAACCCACCCTGCCATCGAGGACATCTTCAAGAGGCGGTGCCTCAAGAAGGCGGCATCCATCATTAAGGACCCTCACCATCCGGGACATGCCCTCTTCTTGTTACTACCATCGGGGAGGAGGTACAGGAGCCTGAAGACCCACACCCAATGATTCAGGAAAAGCTTCATCCCCTCGACCATCAGATTTCTGAACGGTCCATGAACCCATGAACACCACCTCGTTATTCCTTTTTTTTGCACTATTTGTTTATTTTTGTAATTTATAGTAATTTTATATCTTCGCATTGTACTGCAGCCACAAAACAACAAACTTCATGAGATATAAATCAGTGATAATAAATCTGATACTGACTCTGATTCTGATTCTTCTGAATATTTGGGTCTGGGGGCACGTGGTGGGTGTGAGGCAGTGGGTGTGGGGATGTGCATTGGGGGAGATCATTTCAGCTTCCTGTAGTAAACGCGAGGTGTTGGCGTTAGAAGGCAGCATGTATGTATTCACTTGTTATGTCATTTGATGCACTGTTATGAGTTGATGTAAGTGCGATTGAGAAATCTCAGTGATGTTTCCAACTTACTCTGCGCCAAGACTCTCCGACACTTACTTGAGGGTTCAAGTCTCTCTCCAGAATGCAAATCTACTGGCAAACTGCACTGAGTAAAATTGGAGATTATGCTGGCTGCGCATTTCATACTGGAACTTGCAAAGTAATACAGGAGTAAGATTTAAAAAGTAAACAAAGTCATCTACATGAATCTCGCAAAATCCTGCTGGAAATAATGAAAACTGCCACTTAATTCCACAGTGACAGCCCAGGCCTGTTGGGAATGTCCCGCTTAACCTGGGGTGTGTGTGGGAGGTTGAGAAGGAGGGAGGGAGGCTGGTGGTGAAGCTGTCCCACCAACCCAACAATCATTAAAGAATTGTGTCTATGAGCTTGCAGTTTTCCTGGGTATAATGGCTCGCTCATAGAAGACAGAGGGTGGTGGTAGATGGAGCGTATTCTGCCTGGATGTCAGTGACCAGTGGTGTTCTGCAGGGATCTGTTCTGGGATTTTTATAGATGACTTGGATGAGGATGTGGAAGGTGGGTTAGTAAGTTTGCTGATGATACAAAGGTTGGTGGTGTTGTGGATAGTGTAGAAGGTTGCTGTAGATTACAACAGGATATTGATAGGATGCAGACCTGGGCTGAGAAGTGGCAGATGGAGTTCAACCTGGATAAGTGTGAAGTGATACACTTCGTGAGATCCAGTGTGAAGGCAGAATACAAGGTTAATGGCAGGACTCTTAGCAATGTGGAGGAACAGAGGGATCTTGGGGTCTACATCCATAGATCCCTCAAGGCTGTTGTGCAGGTCGATAGGCTTGTTAAGAAGGCGTGTGTTGTGTTGGCCTTCATTAGTCGGGGCATTGAGTTCAAGAGCCACGAGGTAATGTTGCAGCTCTATAGAACTCTGGTTAGACCACACTTGGAGTATTGTGTTCAGTTCTGGTCTCCTCATTATAGGAAGGATGTGAAAGCTTTAGGGAGGGTGCAGAGGAGATTTACCAGGATGCTGCCTCAATTGGAGAGCATGTCTTATGAGGATAGGCTGAGTCAGCTTGGGCTTTTCTCTTTGAAGAGAAGGAGGATGAGAGGGGACTTGATAGAGGTGTACAAGATGATAAGAGGCATAGATGGAGTGGACAGTCAGAGACATTTTCCTAGGGCGAAAATGGCTAACACGAGGGGGCATAATTTTAAGGTGATTGGAGGAAGATATAAGGGGGATGTCGGGTGCATGGAATGCACTGCCGGCAGAGGTTGTGGGGGCAGATACTTTAGGGACATTTAAGAGACTCTTAGATAGACACATGAATGATCGAGAAATGGAGGGCTATGTAAGAGGGAAGGGTTAGATAGATCTTAGAGCAGGATAAAATATGGGCACAACATTGTGGGCCGAAGGGCCTGTACTATGTTGTAATGTTCTATGTTCTATGTTCTAATGTGTGCCAACCCTTCCCGAAACCTGTCACAGTGACAGCTGCTGTTTATACTCCATCTGTTTATACAACAGGCTTAACTCGACCTTCACAAACCTGCATTTAACTTATTCCATTCGTGCTTCTTCCAAGCAATGTAGTGCATTGATACAACCCTTCATCTCTGCATCATCCAGAGATCATGGTTTCCTCCCAGGGCCACAAGATTCTTAATATCTCTGCAAGGGTTACGTCTCAGTCCCTATTGTTTCAGGCTCAGTGCCAAAGCAAGATTTTGTCATCTATTGAAGCATAAAGTTGAACACTTTAACAAAACACTCTTATTTCAAATAAATTTGGAGCCATCTTTCACACGCTACAATATTTCAACATATGAGAGGTGGGAGATCATGTTGCAATTTTACAGAACATTGGTTAGGCCACACTTGGAGTATTCTGGTCACTGCGTAAGAAAAAGGATGTGGTTGCACTGGAGGGAGTGCAGAGGGGATTCACCAGGATGTTGCCTGGATTGGAGGTCTTTAGTTATGGAGAAAGACTGGATAGGCAGGGCTTGTGTTCCCTGGAGTGAAAGAGGCTAAGGGATGACCTGATAGAGGTATATAAAACTATGAGAGGCATAGATGTGTGGTCACAATCTTTTTCCCATGGTAGGGGTGTCTAAAACAAGCGATCATAGGTTTAAAGTGGGAGAGAGGAGCTGTAAAAGGGATCAGAGGAGAAGTTTTTTTATGGAGGGAGTGGTTTATATCTGGAACAGGCTGTAGAGAAGGTGATGAAATCAGATACAATTACAAAACAGGCACTTACATCAGCAAGGCACAGAAGGGTACGGATCTAATGCTGGCAAATGGGATTAGTGCAGAAGGGCAAAAGGGTTGGAATAGGCATGGTGGGCCGAAGGGCCTGTTTCTGTGCTGTACAACTCTTTGACTGTGGTTGTGAGTCACTTCGGGACATCCTGAAGAGGGTGTGTAAGACTTCAAAGAAATGCAAGGCTTTCTGTTCTATGTAGGAACCTTTATCGTTGTTGCACAGTTTAAGTTTCTTCAAAAAAGTTCTTGCTACTCTAAGAGTATAATCCACAAAGTCCCACAGCATAGATCAGGAATTTTGGATTCATAATTAAGCAAAGAACCCTAGATTCCACACAAAAAGAACTCACATGCAATCTAGCAGCATAATTCAATGATTGAAGATCATTCCGGAGTTGCATGGGCTCTGAATGTCTGCTTTTGTCCTGTTTAAATTTACAAAATATTTGGCAGGACAGAAGAAGATGGAATGCACATTTTGTTATGGATTATTGGCCATGGGATGCTGAATTTTGCATTCCAACCTTATTCATATTTTCTCAACAGTTCTCGGTTTGAGAGGTGTGTATGTAAAGATGGAGATGGAATGACTGGGGAACTGATTGCAAAACACACATAGACATAAAAGATTAATAAATAGTTCTTTTCGTCAGCGCTATTCCTTTGTCAATTTGCTCTTCCTTTGTCTCCAATAGCAGTGCGTCGGTGAATCACCAAAGATCCTATATGTGACAAATGAAAGATCTCTATCTGTTTGCAATAATAGTGACTTGTCCAGCCAGCTGGCAGGGAGTGCAGTAATGTTAAAATTTTCAGTGTTGATATTGCAAAAGAGAGTCTGGTAGTAAATGGAATCATTAAATGGAATGAAATGAAGGCTGAACTTTTGCTTTGTTTATCTGTTCATGGGCTGAGGAGATCAGTGATAACACTGACATTTCTTGTCCATCCCCGATTGCCTCTGAACTAAGGAGATGACTACATTGGTAGTTTCCAAATTAATATCGAACGTAGAATGGTACAGCACAGGAACGGGCCCTTCTGCCCACGATACGCTGAAATAATTAAACTAATGATGCCTGATTACACTAATCCCTTCTGCCTGCACGTGGTCCATCTCCCTCCACTCTCTGCACGTCTATGTGCCTATCTAAGAGCCTCTTAAATGCCACTGTTATATCTGCCTCCATCACCACCCCTGGCAGCACATTTCAGATGCCCACCAATCTCTGTATAAAAACCTTGCCCCGCACATCTCCTTTGAACTTTCCCCCTCGCACCTTAAATTCATGCCCTCTGGTATTAGACATTTCAACCCTGGGGAACAAGTACCGGCTGTTTACTCTATCTACACCTCTCATAATCTTATAAACCTCTATCAGGTCTCCCCTCAGCCTCTGCCGCTCCAGAGAAAACAACCCAAGTTTGTCCAACCTCTCCTTATAGCCCATGCCTTCTAATCCAGGCAGCATCCTGGTGAACCTCTTCCACACCCTCTCCAAAGCCTCCACATCCTTCCTGTAATGGGGTGACCAGAATTGAATGCAATACTCCAGATGCAGCCTAACTAGAGTTCTATAAAGCTGCAGCATAACTTCCCGACTCTTGAACTCAGTGCCTCGACCAATAAAGGCAAGTGTGCCAGACACCTTCTTTACCACCCTATCAACCTGTGCAGACACTTCCACTTTCTTAATCTCTGAGAGTCACATTGAGGACAAACAGGGTAAGGGCTACAGATTTCCAAATTTTGCAAGAAGAAATAATCATGTTCCTCATTTTGGAAGCATACTGAACATACTCAATTAACGTTAGCTCCAGATTGTCACCGTAGACTTTACTTTGCGTTGGCTGGAACATTATGCATTGCTAGTGGTTCAGGACATACAAGACATTGATCAAGATAAACAGACACTGAAGGAACACATACAACAATAAAAATAACCTCATATTAAAAAGGGGAATAATTTAATAACTTCAATTTGAATTAAAATAAAACTTCTCTGCTGTGTCCAGTAGGTTAGGGAGACATTGCTGGTTTGAAACCCTTTGTTACACATTAATTGGTGACTCTAGAACATTGAATATTATTAATGACTAGAAACACAACCACACTGCCCCTTTCCCAGAGCAGCAAACCTGTTGACAGCACTCAAACCTTTCTTCACAATTGAACTTAAGCCTCACAAAATGTGATCATAAAATTAGCTTTGCAGAATCAGAATCAGAATCAGATTTATTATCACTAATTTATGTGATGTGAAATGTGTTGTTTTGCAGCTGCAGTACAGTGCAAAGACATAAAATTACTATAAATTGCAAAAGTAAATAAATAGTGCAAAAACAAAGGAATAATGATGTCGTGTTCATGGGTTCATGGACCATTCAGAATTCTGATGGCACAGGGGAAGAAGCTGTTCCTGAATCATTGAGTGTGGGTCTTCAGGCTCCTGTACCTCCTCCCCGATGGCAGTAACGAGAAGAGGGCATGTCCCGGGTGGTGAGGGTCCTTAGTGATGGATGGCGCCTTCTTGAGACACCGCCTCTTGAAGATGTCCTCGATGGTGGGGAGGGTTGTGCCCGTGATGGAGCTGGCTGAGTCTACAACCCTCTGCAGCCTCTTGTGATTGGTGCAAGTGTTGGAAGGGGATGGAGGTGTCAGGTTCTTGATGTCATCCAAAATGACAACACTGCTGGTATACTTCAGGTAACACTGGTTGCCACTTTGTTGAATTGGAATGGTTCCTTTGACATTCAAAGACAGCTCGACAGGATTATAGGAGTCCCTTCACAAGTCAGTTTATTGGAAGAGGATTTTGCTGCATCACACCATGTTGCAAATGAAAGGCTGAACTCAACAAAGGAGCCAGAACTGAGAGTCTCTCTCCTTGGAGCTGTAAGTCAGCGGGTTCCACTGGTCAGCTTTCCACAGTCAAATCAAAAATATAAAACTTATTGCAACCAACCCAAAAGCTGGAAGAAGTAATAAAAGGAGCAACTTTTCATTCCGGCCTCCGGGGTCTGTTCTGCTTTTTTGCACAGTATTAAAATGCATCTGTTGACATTTTTCAACTGAGTTTGAAAATGCTGTGGATCAGCTGAAAGCAATTTGCTTGGAAATGCAGCTGCCAGGAGGATAAGATTTTCCTTCATTCGTTTACTTTGAAATGCTTTTATAAATGCCAAAATACACAAGGCAGTGAAATTGCTGACACATGTGCTCCAAGTACTACAGCCCTGCATTCTTTCATATCCCTGTATGCTAAAATCATAGTTGTTTATTTAAAGTACCCAGAACACTTTAGCACTATTAAGATTCATGTTTTATAGTAAATCAAAATCCCATCGCATTATAAAGCCCCTAAATGTTTATTATTAATTTATTTTTCTTGTTATATTCATTGTATTTGCTGAATATTTATAGAAAATTTTAATGTGCTTTCTATTTCACTTGCAACCAAGATCTTATCAATACAAAAAATAATATGAAAGCTATTTTATTGAGTGTTTCATGTGTTGAAACCTTTTCAATATGTTGATTAAATAATATGCATCTGTGGAAAAGTAACCAGGTATTTAATTAACTTCCTAACTCCAATGTTAATTGAGATTCAGTTGTTTCTTGTCACATTCTGGGAACAGGCACAGAAATAAAAATCTTTTGATCTTTTGTTGCAGTACATAATGATTTTGTTAAAATATATCAATACGTGCTTGTCCATTGAGTTTTGCTTTGCCTCATGATGAAGGACTTGCTATTTCTACAGAAAACTTCTGGAACTTGTACAGTGAGTTGTTGGGAGATTAGAGAAATTTTCAAACATCAAGCCCGGAGTCTGATCTGTGTAAATGATCTGCAGACAAGCTATGGCTTTCAAGATTGCTTTTTTTTTGTTAAAGTGCACAGTTACGTCATGATCATTAGTTAAAAAGAGATTTTCCTGAATATACATGCAGGTCGTGTTCAGCAGAACTTTCACTGACTTCGTTATTTGTGGGTGATTTTCTTTAATGAGGTCATAGAGAAACAAATCAGTGCCTATCAGTGTCCATGCTGGAATCCCTCGATTATCCCCGTGGATCTCTTCCTGGTTGTCTGGGATATTCCTTTGGGGTCAGTGTTTCATTGCATCCTGTGGACTCTGACCACATGTGCTGCATTGGTTCGATGGGATTGCTTTAACCTACTTAGAGCAAAGGTGACAACACTTACTGAAGTGGTCTGCAAGTTTAGCTGCAGTCCATTTCCAAAATGCACTACAGTTACTCACGTTGGCTATTCCAACAGCACCTCCCAAACCTGCCATGTCTCCCAACAAATTGGACAAGGCAGCAGGCACATGGGAATGTCATTACCCACACCTTTCCTTCCAAGTTACACACTATTCTGAGTGTTGCTGCTTCTTCATTGTAGCTGGGTCTAATTCCTGGAACTCCCTCCCCAACAGAACCTTCACCAGAAGAACTGCTGTGGTTCAACAAGGTGGCTCACCCTCACCTTCTCAAGAACAATTAGGGATAAACATTAAATGCTAATCTTGCCAGTAACACCAACATTCCAAAAAAATGAAGGAATAAATAAGTAATCCTGGTTGGGGCATTGAGTTCAAGAGCTGGGATGTTATGTTGCAGCCTTATGAAACTCCAGTTAGGCCACATCTGGAGTATTGCATTCAATTCTGGTCACCCCATCACAGGAAGGATGTGGAGGCTTTGGAGAGGGTGCAGAAGAGGTTCACCAGGATGCTGCCTGAATTAGAGGGCATGTGCAATAAGGAGAAGTTGGACAAACTTGGGTTGTTTTCTCTGGAACAGTGGAAGCTGAGGGGAGACCTGATAGAGGTTTATAAAATTATGTGAGGCACAGATAGAGTAGACAGCCGGTACTTTTTTCCCGGGGTTGAAATGCCTAATACCAGACTGCATGCATTTAAGGCAAGAGGGGGTAAGTTCAAAGGAGATGTGCTGGGCAGGCTTTTACAGAGAGTGGTGGGTGCCTGGAATGTGCTGCCAGGGGTGATGGTGGAGGTAGATACGATAAAGGGGTTTAAGAGGCTCTTAGATAGGGACATGAATGTGCAGAGAATGGAGGGAGATGGACATCGTGTAGGCAGAAGGGATTAGTTTAGTTACTAGTTTAATTAGTTCAGCACAACATCGTAGGCCGAAGGGCCTGTTCCTTGCTGTACTGTTCTATGTTTGGGTGCTATGGTTTCCATTATAAGGAAGCCAATCCCATGTAGTTACGTAGAAGCACTGTACCAATAGTCTGGTCCCAGACGCTATCTCTGAAGGGTTTTGGTGATCAGTGTAGCTTGCCTTCTAGATCTGGGATGGACTGGTAGGCGGTTGTCCCTGTGGCCTGGGTCAGCGAGCTTTTGCAGATGCAGCTTCCTCTGGAGATAACAAGTTGGTGCTGTGGTTACACAGAACAGTACAACACAGTGACAGGCCCTTCGGCCCACCATGTCTGTGCTGTGTTGGGGGGAGCGCTGGTGTGTGGGAGTCAATAAAGCATCCCTGTGACAACTCCCACACCACAGATCTGCTGGACATGGAGATCGAGAGCCTGGAACAGAGCATGACTCCCTCACACACAGTTCTTGAGTTCAACACACAGGGTCAGAACATCTCCCCATGTGGTCACCACTTGCTCAATTTGAACCATGACGTTTGGAGACGCTTTTAACGCAACAGGCCCTGATCCACTTTGATCCCTACACAGGATGATAAGAACATAAGAACAGGGAACACAAGCCAAACACACGGTCCCTCAAGCTTGCTCCACCACTCAACAATATCATGGCTGGTCTGTACCTTGCCTCAGCTCCACTTTCCTGCCTGTTCCCCGTACTCCTTAGCTCCTCCAGAGAACAGAATCCTGTCCATCTCAGCCTCAGATCTATTCAATGACTCCACCTCTACAGCTCTCTGGAGTAGAAAATTTCAAAGAATCACAACCCTCGGAGAGAAGAAATTCCTCCCTATTTCTGTCTGGAGCTTGCGGTCTTTATTTCAAACGTGTGTCCCTAATATTAGAAACCCTCACAGGGGATCATCCTCTGAGCAACCACCCTGTCATGACCCCTCAGAATCTGCCAATGTCTCCATAAGATCATCTCTGATTCAAGTAGACTTCAATATATATTGCCTTTCATCCGAAGAATCAACCAGTGAACGTTCTCTGAAGCACCTCCAGTGTAAGGGCATTCCTTCTTAAATCAGGAGACCAAACTCTAGAAGGGGTTATCGGCATTGTGTGACGGTGTTGTGTATGGTATAATATGTATGTGTAATGGTGTAATGATGTATTGTGTAATGGTGTTGTGTATGGTATAATGTGTATGTGTAGTGGTGTAATGATGTATTGTGTAATGGTGTTGTGTATGGTATAATGTGTACGTGTAATGGTGTAATGATGTATTGTGTAATGGTGTTGTGTATGGTATAATGTGTATGTGTAATGGTGTAATGATGTATTGTGTAATGGTGTTGTGTATGGTATAATGTGTATGTGTAATGGTGTAATGATGTATTGTGTAATGGTGTTGTGTATGGTATAATGTGTATGTGTAATGGTGTAATGATGTATTGTGTAATGGTGTTGTGTATGGTATAATGTGTATGTGTAATGGTGTAATGATGTATTGTGTAATGGTGTTGTGTATGGTATAATGTGTATGTGTAGTGGTGTATTGTGTAATGGTGATCAGCTGCCCATATGTTCCCTAGACACTCAATGGGAGTTAAAATTTCTTTAGGTTAAGGAATTTAATGATTGCCTGGTGATTTAACTATACTTAAACTCTGGTTTAAATTTAATTAGTGTGCTGAAGATCATTATTCTGAACCTCAGATGTAAGTGTAGTGATAGCTCCCCAGGCTAACTGCAACATTCCTCCCACTTTACTGCACCTGACCAGCAGGTTCTGTACCCCCAGTTTTTCTGTTCATCTCCAGGTCTCTTGCTGATGGTGGCGGAGATATTACACAGCCGGCTTGTAGTGCTACCCAGATTCCTATAAGTTTAGGGAATGCCTGAGGCTTGGCCTGATAACTGATATGAGGTCATTGATTTCCTGAATTCCCTGCCTCACCAACACTCAGTGTCCAATGCTTCTAATTATTTTGTTTTTATTAGAAATTTGGTTTTGATTTTATTACTGGCTCATGTCATGTTGAATATCTTTATCTCTTCTGGTGAAGTATCTTCAACCTGAAATGTTAACTGTTTCTCTTTCCACAGATGCTGCCTGACCTGCTGAGTGTTTCCAGCATTTTCGTTATTTATAGAGTCATAGAGTTACACAGCATGGAAACAGGCTCTTCGGCCCAGCTGGTCTGTGCTGACCAAGTTGCATAATTGAGCCAGTCCCATTTGCCTGCATTTGGCCCACCTCCCTCGAAATGTTACCTGTCCGTGCACCTGTCCAAATGCCTTATAAATGCGATGATGCTGGAGGAACTTTTAAATGTTGTTAATGTACCTGCCTTAACGATTTCCTCTAGCAGCTCGTTCCATATAATGACCACCCTCTAGGTAAAACACTTGCCCCTCAGAATAACTGAGTGTTAAGACAATTCAAATCGTCTCTTAGAATACGATGCACTTTGCATAAGTTAGTAGTGGGGGGTGAATTACCACTGAATGAAGACCTCTCGTAGCTCATTTGGAAAGGAGATACCAACACATTCACACCATAAGACCATGAGATACAGGAGCAGAATTAGGCCATTCGGCCCATTGAGTCTGCTCTGCCATTCAATCATGGCAGATATTTTTTTAACCCCATTCTCCCGCCTTCTCAGGGAATTCAGGAAATCAATGACCTCATATCAGTTATCAGGCCAAGCCTTCTCCGTAACTCTTAACCCCTTTACCAATTGAGAACCTGTCAATCTCTGCCTTAAATACACCCAGTGACTTGGCCTCCACTGCCCTCTGTGGCAGTGAATTCCACAGATTTACCACCCTCTAGCTGAAGAAATTTCTGCTCATCTCATATTCCTCCTCCATCAGGAAGACATTGCTTACTGCTCAACTGCTACCCCACACATAGTAAACCCTCCGTGCTGTGTCTGGCTTCATGGTGGTGTATTGAACATCTCCAAGTCTTGCTCTGGCACTGTGCTCAGTCCTTGAGGCATTGTAATGTACCTTTAAGCATGGAACATACTGTTCCCTCTGTGTCCATGTGTGTGTCCACACTGTGAACCTGTTTGGACAGGAGACCCATGCAGTGTGCCTGCTTCCTAACAAAGTAATATTATCTCAGATATTCAGTCCATACCAGGTCTTAAAGTCCCAACATGTGTAAAGTTTAAATAAGCATTGCAAATAAATGTTGCCTCCAGATGTACAGTGTCTCAAGACATTCATAAAGAAATTACAAATTGACAACTAGGCTGGTAGTTTAACTTAGGGAATGATTACTGGCTCCTGTTGGGAAAGTATTAGGTCAGCTTAGAACACAGAACATAGACCTCCACAGCACAGGAACAGGCCCTTCAGCCCATGACGATGTGACAAACTAATTAAACGTAATTAAATGACCAATGAAACTAATCCCTTCTGCCTACACAATGTCCATCTCCCTCTGTTCTCTGCACATCTCTGTGCTTATCTAAGAGCCTCTTAAACACCTCTATCATACCTGCCTCCACCCCCATCCCCAGCAGTGCATTCACCCACCACTCTCTGTGTAAATTATTTGCCCCACACATCTCCTTTGAACTTGTAGCATGAAAAGCTGCGTATTTACTGTGTTCTGCACATATTGGTGAGAGTGCACAGCCCAACAAGCCACAGTGGCAACCGGTAGTGGTGTTAACTTCTCAGTGAAGTACCATGTGCACCAGGATTATATCTGTGTCACTGTTGACCAGGAGTAAATCGGTTTATTATTGTCACATGTACCGAGGTGCAGTGAAAAACTTTGTTTTGCATGCCGTCCATACAGATCATTTCATCACAACAGTGCATTGAGGTAGTACAAGGGAAAACAATAACAGAATGCAGAATAAAGTGTTACAGTTACAGAGAAAGTGCAGTGCAGGCAGACAATAAGGTGCAAGGCCATAACAAGGTAGATTGTGAGGTCAGGAGTCCATCCTTATCGTTCTAGGGAACTGTTCAATAGTCTTATAACAGCAGGATAGAAGCTGTCCTTGAGCCTGGTGGTACGTGCTTTCAGGCTTTTGTATCTTCTGCCCGATGGGAGAGGGGAGAGGAGAGAATGTCTGGGGTGGGTGGGGTTTTTGATTATGTTGGCTGCTTTACTGAGGCTGTGAGAAGTGTAGACAGAGTCCACGGAGGGGAGGCTGGTTTGTGTGATGTGCTGAGCTGTGTCCACAACTCCCTACAGTGAGACAACAAGGGAGCCTCAACACATGTAGCAAGACTCAGGAACCATTCTACTCACACGTGGAGTAAGTGAGCAGGTTCCTTAAAGCAATACTGGAGGTTGGAAGAGGTGAGATCACAAAAACCTAAAATAAAATGACATGCCAGCATAAGAAAAGCAATATCCCTGAGAGATTGACCTAGAAGCAAGTGAAATGCTGACAAATCTTCTGGCACCAAGCAAGGGAAAACCAGAAGATGACTTTGATCTAAACTTTTCAACATTGCCAAAAGCCATAAGTTATGGCTCAGGGGCCAGCAGCAGGGGATACAACTGGTGAATTCATTATTTTATTAAAGAATCAATCCTTGCATACCATATTTGGTTAATGCCACGTCCAATAGCATGGGCTTATTTGTGGGCTGGTAGATTCAGTCAAAACTGTTGAACTGTATGCGGAACCCGACATTCAAACTTACACGTAGAATCGCCGGCCAGTGGAAAAATGGCATCCAAAACTGCTGGAGAATTTAGACCACAATAAGCGACTGTTTAACTGCAATCCATTAGCAGAGAGCCAGAGCAAAACCAGCTCAGAAAAGTACCGGTGAGACCAGTTCAGTTACAATGGATCCAGACAGTCGATCGGTGTTTGTGTAACCAAAGTGATCTATTGATTGGCATGGGCACAGGAGAAGTAAACCATCTGATTTTAGAGGAAATGTTCTGGAGATTACATCAACAAAGTTGAAACAAAGCAAATGCGACGAGAAGGAGAGTGACGTGGCTTTTGATGCTGATGGTCTACAGGCAGTGAAGGGAAGGGTAGAGACAGTCACCAATGCCCCTGATCCTGATACATCAGCCAAGCTGAGGTTGCTCCAAGGATTGGCGCAGTGCTATCAGTGACCCTTCCCAGATCCTGCTACTTTTGCTCACACCACTCAATTGCTCGTTAAAAGAGGATGTGAGATGGTGGAGCAAGGAGACTTGGTGCATGTAACGACTGGAAGAAAAGCAGAGCAAGTGAAGCTTCCCTTGTCCATCGGTAAAGCAGCCAACGTAATCAACGGCCCCACCCATCCTGGACATTCTCTCTTCTCCCCCCTCCCATCAGGCAGAAGATACAAAAGCCTGAAAGCACATAGCACCAGGCTCAAGGACAGCTTCTATCCTGCTGTTATAAGACTATTGAATGGTCCCCTAGTACGATAAGATGGACTCTTGACTTCACAACCTACCTCGTTATGACCTTGCACCTTATTGTCTGCCTGCACTGCACTTTCTCTGTAACTGTAACACTTTATTCTGCTTTCTGTTATTGTTTTCCCTTGTACTACCTCAATGCACTGATGTGATGAAATGATCTGTATGGATGGCATGTAGAACAAAGTTTTTCACTTTACCTCGGTACATGTGACAATAATAAACCAATTTGCCAATTTTACCAATATTGGACGTGAGTTACAGTTGGTATGTAATGCATCCAGGTATGGGCTGGGTACAGAGATAAGTCAGACAATGAAACCCTTTGTCTTCACTTGCACTCTCAGTGGGCTCTGATTGAGATGGAACCACTTGAAGTAGTATTTGGAATCAAGAAATTCTTTTAGATTCTGTTAAGGAGGTTGCTTATCCCAGTAGCGGATCATAAGCCACGAACTGCGATATTAAGACCCAGATACAATATCAGCATCAAGGATACAAAGATGGGCACAGTACCTCTGCATAAGTAAAGATGTCCCGTTGTGGGTGCTCTGTTACAGTCGTGCATGAGAATCCCAGTGTTGGGTGTGTTCAAGTTCAAGTTCAAGTTTATTGTCATGGGCACACATGCCCAAGGTAGAAGTGCCATGAAAATTAGCTTTTTGCAGCAGCAGCACAGCACGTTACAAACAGGACAAACATAACTTACATAAACTTAAATTAACATAAATTACACAACAAAATAAACAAAACTAAACATAACATCAGTGCAAGTTGAGGGGAATCTAGTCTGAGGTGATGTTGGGGTTTTTCAGGTGAGTTCAAGAACCTGACGGCAGTGGGGAAGAAGCTGTTGTTGAACCTTGAGGTGTGGGTCCTCAGGATCCTGTACCTCCTACCTGATGGCAGCATCGAGAAGAGGGAAGCGAAAAGTGAAGGGGATCCACAAATTAAATGCAGTTGGTGAGGATTTTCCAGCAACTCAGACTGTTCCCAGAGTGACTCAGTGTTGGAAGGAGGCTATGGACAGACATTGAAAGCTGGGACAGAATTTGACCAGTGCACAGGGAAGGAACTGAAATCAATCTGCAAACATTGCGATGAGTTGTCGTCTGGGCAGGGTTGCATCAAGCAGGGTCCTGGGGTGATAATGTCCTCTACTTTGAGAGAAAACAGCTTGGCCAAACTTCATACTGAACAAGAAGGAATTGTCAGTATAAAAAGATTGCAAAAAGCTTTACTCACCCAGTTTGGACAGTGACCTCAAAACTTTGATGAACAAATGCAATGTTTGCCAAAGTTGTACCAATAAGTCACCATAAACTATTTGCAGTCAGGGAGATACCAGACCTTTTCAGAAAGCACAAGCATTGAGAAAGGCATTGACAAGGTTCTGATGCTGACGGCTGTGTTGTTTAACTCTGTGACTCTATGATTCTACGACAGTCAGTCAGAGTGGGTTGAAATGAAACACATGTAGCACCTACTGAACCTGCCACAGATGTGTTGAGGTGTTTATGTTGTGGGTCACCAGAAACGCTGGTTGCTCTTGTTTTCAATCTGAATGGTATCAGACATCATCTTGTTCCTTCACATCACAGGCTCAGTGCAGCAGCTGAGAGATCAGTCGGGATCAGCACGGAGCTGGTGCCACAGGAATACTGAAACTCAGCGAGGGACACCACCCCAACAATTTCTCCCTGAAGTACAACTCTATCCACTGCCATGGGCTGTACGTTGGCAGAGATCACAATGATGAGATGATTGAGAACATGCTTGAGCTTTCTTCAAACTATTCTGGCTTCTAGAGTTAAACTGAGTCAAAAATTGATGATGGTGCTAAAGTCAAAGTCGAGTTTATTGTCACCTGCACAAGTCCATGCGTGCACAGGTGCAATGGAAAACTTACTTGCAGCAGCATCACAGGCACAGAGCATCAGATAAGCAGCATTCACAAGGAAAACAGAAATTGAAAATAAATTAAGCACAATTTTTACAAGAAAGAACACAATTAAAAGAAAAAGTTCCATTTTAGTGCAAGGAGATCAAAGTGGTCATGGTGTTGCTGTACTGAGGTAGTGATTAGGGTTGTGCCGGTTGGTTCAAGAACCGAATGGTTGAAGGGAAGTCGCTGTTCCTGAACCTGGTGGTGTGGGACTTCAGGCTTCTGTACCTCCTGCCCGATGGCAGCTGCGAGAAGGTGGCACGGCCCAGATGGTGGGGATCTTTGATGATGGATGTTACCTTGTTGAGGCAGCGCCTCCTGTAGATACTCCCGATGGTGGGGAAGGATGTGTCCCTGATGTATTGGGCAGTACTATAGGTATCAGTCAGAGGAAACAGAGTTTCAAGCAAGATGAGTGTCGACATGGTGTCAGCCTCTAGTGAGAGCCAGGAACCACTATCTGGAATCAAGACATTTGCTTGAAATTACTGAGACTCCAAGGTGTTTAATGGATTGAATGATCTCTGCAGGAGGTGGTCTGAGTCGGAATGGTGAACCATTCAATTAGTGAACTATACCTGAGTCAGATCCAGTGCAAACTTCGGAAACCGGAGCTTCAAATCCATGCTAGTCTGACAAAGAAACAAGAGTTCATCCAAACTGCTAAAATCTGTGAGGAGATGAGGAAGACTAAAGAAAAACCAGTTCACTGGACTGAATTTATTGTTATTTTTCATTAAGTATATTTGTTGGTAATTTATGCATCTCACTGCTGCTTAACAGAAAGTAGAGCAGAATTTGTGTTATGTCTTCACGCATGGAAAACATCGTCCTATCTGTATCCATGTCTGTCTGTCCTGTGATCCTGATTGGACAGGAGCTTCAATTAGCTTTCCAGCTTCTCAGTAATGCAACGTTGCCACAGGCATTCAGAATGCAGCAACTCTTAAAGTCTCAGCATGTGTATAACTTAAGGACGCTCCCTTGTAAATAAACGTTGCCCTCTTTGGACGGAGGTATTCCATGCCTTTCCAAAAACAGTGAGATTTAAAGTCTTTGCACTTCTCTGATTTGAGGAGGACTACAGTAACAGAAGGTGCGATCACAATTTGCATTTATATAGCACCTGTGATCGACTGATGTGGTGCGATTTCATTGTGCAGTTCCAATTTCTGCAGGGGCAGTGATAACTGAGCTCTGGTTATTTCCCAGTGCCGTAGACAAGTCGTTCCCCTACCTGCCTGTCATCTCGCACTCCTCCTCAGTCCTCCAATCGCCTCGGAATCCTTTCTCACCACTTCCGCTCTCCTCTTTGTACCAGCCATCTCCCCTCTCCACTCTCAGTCCCCATGCAGGGTCTCAACCCAAAACGTCGACAATTCCTTTCCTCCCACAGACGCTGCTCGACCCGCTGAGTTCTTCCAGCAGATTGTTTGTTGTTGCCGTTAACATCCCTCTGAACGCCAGTTTCTCCCCAGCTGCATGAACAATCCTTTGCCACTCTCCTGAACTCACTCATAACGCACAATACTGTGCAGGCTGCTTTAATGCAAAGGTGAAATCCTGGGAAACAGACAAGGAATTGGACAACATTTAAAAGTTCAGTAAGTTGAACTAAGCATGACAAAATTAGTAGATTTATGAACAATTTCAAAATAAGCATTGTGAATGATTTTACCCAAAATGTTTATTCAATTTCTTTAACAGCCCTGATAGGCTGAAGCAGCAATAGATCTTACAGCTGGTGACATGTTGTTTTAGCACCGATTGCAACTCAGTTCTTCAAATTCTCTCTCATATTTCGGGCAGCCACTTTATGACCGGGTTTTGCATTGATTTTCTGCCAGGCACATCCTCATTTTCACCAGTATTCCGATCTTGTTGAAAGTACATCTTCATAATATGCAAATACTGTTCACTGAAGCACAGATATGTACAAAACAGCCCCAGGAATACTGGAGAAATATTACAACACAGTTATTTTTAACAAAATAAACTTTATTCATAATAAAAGAAACTATATTCAATAATAAAACCGTTCAAACCTTTACATTCGTGTACAGTTCCATTCTTAGTGTTACCTTTTTCTATATAAAAAAACACAGCACCGATGCCACACGTGTGGCTCCCTGGGGTGATACCCCAATCCCATATTTACAATATTTGAGGGGCTTCCTTGCCTGTCCCCGCCCCTCCCTCTCCTGTGGCAGAAGAACCCTAAACTGTCATCCTTCCCCACCGAGGCCTTGCGTTGGCTGCACCCAGCTTCAGTGCGTCCCTCAGCACATACTCCTGCAGCCTGGAAATGTGCCAGTCAGCAGTATCCCCTACGGACACCTCACAGTGCTAGGAGACCAACAATTTTCGGGCAGACCAAAGGGCGTCTTTCACCAAATTGATGACCTTCCAGCAGCAGTTGATGTCCGTCTCTGTGTGCGACCCTGGGAACAGCCCGTAGATCAGAGAATCCTCTGTCATGCAGCTGCTGGGGATGAACCGTGACAAGGACCCCTGCATCTTTCGCCACACCCTTCTCGCAAACCCACAGCCCGCAAACAACACACAGTAATTATTTCACAATTCCTGTTGAGTGTGTTGCTTATCACAGAGAGACTGTGGATGGTTGAAGTTCCCACCAACATACACACATCCCGGTCAATGCTATCGAACCTCACACAGGCATGCTTTATCTTATTAATGGCCTTAAGGTAAATTTTGAAGTAACACTGAATCAGAAATTCAACATTTGTCAAAACCGGTGTTCCACTCTTGACTGGGTTGTAATTTGACACTTTCTGAGATTTATTTGCATTCTTTTTGCCGTCCCCAATTGAAAGGTTCTATTTAGAAGCAGGCTGCGTGTCTAGGATGGCTTGTTGACCAGTTGCACTGACCCAGAGAAAGTGCTTCCCCTCCAAGGAGGGTGCATAAGAGACAAACTAATTGGGACCAGTCGAACTGAGAATACCAACAACACCAGATGTGGAAAACAGATGTTGTGAAGTTTGACCAAACAGGAGAAGGCGTACAGACCTCGGGGACCAGGTGAGGACCTACAGGTGAGATGTACTCGAGGATTCTGGGACAGATACAGGCTCAACATGGGGAAACCTCAAGGTGAATTTTTATATCTGAGGTTGCTTAACTGAAGGCGAAAAGTTGGAAGGAGAAACAGCCAATGGTCTTGCATTGTAGCTGGGTCCCAGACTGGTAAAACACTGTGACTTTCAACAGTGCAGATGTATTGAGCAGCTTTAGCTGACGAACCAACCTCTGGACAGGGAACGTGCTACAACATAATGGGCAGTTAATGAAAATATAAACAGCAATACATCAGCTCAGTTATCGCTTAAAGTTTTGGTTTCCTTCCAGGGATTTCTCCCTCCTCTTCACCATCAAAGTGCCATCTGTGGAGATAAATGGTTCTTTCGTATGAAAACAACATCCAATTGTTTCCCGTCCCCCACTGCTCCCCTCTGCCCTTCCCACCTCCCTCCCTTTATTCAATACCCCACCTTCCTCTCCTATCAGATTCCATCTTCTTCAGCCCTTTGCAACTTCCACCTATCACCTCCCAGCTTCTGACGCTATTTCCACGCCTCCTTCCCCATCAGCCTATCACCCCCCCTCCCAACCTCACCTGGCACCTCTTGCCCGACCCCTTTCCCCCCACCTTTTATATACCGGCTCTCTCCCCTCTACCTTTCAGTCCAGATGAAGGGTCTCGAGCCGTGATGTCGACTGTCCATTTGCCTCCACAGACGCTGCCCGACCGGCTGAGTTCCTCCGGCGCTCTTTGTGTGTTGCTCCAGGATCCATCTGCCTCCTCCAATTGGAATCACCCTTTGATCAGTCCCAGGATTGTTTTCATCAACGTCGAGCGTCGGTCAAAGAATCTCGAGGCAGCAGCAGGTCCCCCAGCGGCTGGTCGACGGAGCGATGGGACAGTTACAGGGTGAAGATGCCTCAAATCACCCAACACCGTCAATTGCCCTTCCACAAGCCACAGCTGGGCAACACAGTACTTCAGCAAACAGATGGCGGCTGGAACACATTTGTTGCAATTCACAAAAAAGCATCAAAAGGAAAAGCAATGATGAGTAATCTGGTAGAGACAAGAAAAGCTAATTACAGGGAAGTACTGGATTACCGGCGAGCTGAACTAGAGCCTTTAAAGCATCCAGACGTTGAAAGCTCGGGGCTAACATCTGCAGTGAACATAGAACATAGAACAGTACAGCACAGAACAGGCCCTTCGGCCCACAATGTTGTTCCGACATAGCTAATCCCTCCTACCTACAGAATGCCCGTATCCCTCTATTTTCCTCTCATTCATGTGCCCATCCAAGCCCCTCTTAAAAGCCCCCAATGAATTTGCCTCCACCGCCCCATCAGGCAACGCATGCCAGGCATCCACCACTCTCTCAGTAAAAAACGTACCCCTCACGTCTGTTCTGAACCTACCCCCTCTCACCTTAAATGCATGCCCTCTGGTATTGGATCGCTCAATAATGGGAAAAAGATATTGCTTGTCCACCCTATCTATGCCCCTCATAATTTTATACACCTCCAACAGATCACTCCTCAGCCTCCACCGCTCCAGAGAAAAGAGCCCAAGTTTGTCCAGCCTCTCCTGATAGCACATGCCCTCTAATCCAGGCAGCATCCCGGTAATCCTTTGCACCCTCTCTAAAACCTCGACGTCCTTCCTATCGTGAGGTGGGAGAAGAAGAGAGCCCATCGTTTCACTGGATTAATCGTTGGGATAGTGGACTCCTCGGATGAGGAGGGATTTGAGTGAGATTGTTCCATACCCACTGCGAATTAAAAGTTTCTCAGAACAATGGGCAAGGAGATGGTGAGGGATCAATTCCCCAGAGCTGCAGGGTCCAAAATCAGGAGCAGTCCCTTAGAATCCAGTGTCAGCCATTTAAGGCCACGGTAAGGTGAAGGGACTTCACTCAGAAGGCTGGGAGTCTTTAGAACTCTCTCCCCCGAGGGCCTTCGATGCTCAGCCAT
Organism: Pristis pectinata; assembly: GCF_009764475.1. NCBI lineage: Eukaryota > Metazoa > Chordata > Chondrichthyes > Rhinopristiformes > Pristidae > Pristis > Pristis pectinata. Next base: position 2,716,108 of record NC_067427.1, on the reverse strand, counting down.
TGAAGATTGAGATCAATAGGTTTCTGGATACAGAGGAAGACCCCAGTTCTACTAGCAGAACAAGCAATAACCTGGGGACCTGAATTTGAGGATTGTTGAGGGGAGTTTTTCCCTAAGTAAGGGTAAGGCCTGGAGCTCACAGGATGGAGGCAGAGACATTTAGGAAGTACCTGGACAAACACTCACAGGGCTACAGATCAAAATCAGTGATGTGGGAAAAGCGTTATTGGCTGGCATGGACACGATGGGATGAATGGCCTCCCTCTCACTCATTCTCTGAGGTGGTAATACTAACCTGAGGAGCAACAGTGCAATTCTCCCCATGTCATACCTGGTACTTACCCCCAATCAAATCAGTAGAACGGTCTGCTCTGCGATAGGTGCAAGGTTTCCTACATCACAACAAGGCAGAGGGAGTTCAGGAACAGGGAGGACTTGGGACCTCCTGACTTCTGTAAGCTGCTACAGAAATGCATTGTATTTGCTCCACGGTAGTCACGGGCTGACTTACTGAGCAAACTCAGAGTCTTGTGTTTATTGTGAAGGGCCTGAAAGAGCCTCCAGAAAGATCCCACAGGAACAATCAGCTGTGGCACTGATCTGTATCCAGCTGTGCCACCAATCTGTATCCAGCTGTGGAACCGATCTGTATCCAGCTATGGCACTGTTCTGTATCCAGCTGTGCCATTGATCTGTATCCAGCTGTGCCACCGGTCTGTATCCAGCTGTGGCACTGACCTGTCTCCAGCTGTGCCACCAATCTGGATCCAGCTGTGCCACCGGTCTGTATCCAGCTATGGCACTGATCTGTATCCAGCTGTGCCATTGATCTGTATCCAGCTGTGCCACCAATCTGGATCCAGCTGTGCCACCAATCTGTATACAGCTGTGCCGCTGATCTATACCCAGCTGTGCCATTGAATGGTCTCCAGCTGTGCCACCAATCTGTCTCCACGGAGAATCCCAGGACAAGGAGGGGTGGAATAAAGACAGAAACTCCCATCCACCCACCCCGACTGCCCTTGAGCCCTTGGGGAAACTGCTGGACATCCCCAAGCTTTCCTGTCCGTACACCTATCCCTTCCTCCAGGAGGGAGATGGCAGACCTCAGCCCACCACACACAGAGGCAAACTGTTCCCCAGCTGTACTGTTCCCTGCAGGAAGTAGCAACAGTCTAAGGTCCAGCCTGGGTCATCCGCTGCACACCAGGGTCCAGGCTACACCCTTGTTCCTCCCTAACCCATTCAGGTGAAACCTTTATCCCTCCGAACACAGTCAAGTCTTGGCCTTGGTCAATAAACCTCGTGAAATTTTCTGAGCACTCTCTGTATCTCCCTCGCACTCAGAGTCAGCAGGTTCCCACCATCGTGTTTGTTTGGTTTAATTCAACTGAGTTTTGTTGCTGTAAATGTGCCATTACTGCCGTGATCAATCACCATTAGAGGGACCCCAAGGCAGTTTTGTTAAATCTCTTTCATGACTCTCAGAGACTTGGGTAACTGATGATACTGTTCAGTGATTCAGTGATGGGGGGGTGTGGGAGTGGGGGGGAGCCTCTGTTTAGGATTTTGTATGTTTCTCTTTACTGATACCATAAACCAGGAAAACCACGGAGAACTCCAAACTTTTTCCCCATCACAGTAAAACTCTTGGAGCGAAGCCCTTTGGTTTATAAGAATGATTTGGTCATTCTCCATGCTGGAGCACAGTACCTGTTACACAGCATCTTTTGCTCCCAACGCTCAGCAAATGGGCAATTGACCTTGAGCGGTGAGGTTTACTGGGCCGTTTCAGAGTCTGTCCGTGGCTGTCTTTGGACTCACGTCTAGGACAGCCTGAGGAAGCACAACAGTTTTTATTTCTCGGGGGCCACTGCTCAACTAGAAGGGCTTTCCAACACCCCAGCAGTGGTCAGGTTCATGGTCACTGTCACAAACCAGCAACAAAAGAAACACACTGAGCATGATTCAGTGTTAAAAACTATTTTATTAATCACTACTTATGATAATACGTAAAATAAAAGTAAAAATGTTAGTATGTTAGAATTCAAGAATGTTAAACCTCGAACGTTAACCCCAAAACTAAACTCTTTGTGTGTGTGTGTGACAAAGTCCAAAACTCCCAGTTCCGGAATGGTTCTTAAAGTTCAGTTCCGCAAGCCATAAGGTGAAACATGAGCGAGGGCTTCTTCAACAACCACCGTTGTCTGAAGATAAGATGTAGATGTAGAAAAACATAGAGAGAGTACATACGAAATCCAAATGTTCCACGATGGAACCCAAACGACACTTCAGTGTTTACTCGGTAGTGACTTCCTCACCCCGAAAAGCATCCGAACCGTGGTCGTCCACACACAAATACCTGTTTCCTTCTACAGGTCAGCAACAAAGTGAACTCCACCGGATTACTTCCAACTTCCCTACATGGATTTCAGTGGCAAACACAGTTATTGTTTCTCATCCATCGATAGAGAAAACAAGCAGGCTGGTGTCTCTCTCCCTTCTCTCTCTCTCTCTCTTCTTCTAACTTCTTCAACAACGTCATTACGTCCTTTATCTTCTATTGACGTAAGCACGCCCCACACACACATACACACACACTCTCTATCTTAAAGGGACTTTTACTGAGTCCGTAACAGTCACAATCACCAATTCCAGATTTATTTAATTAACTAAAATTAAATTCTCCAGCAGCCATGAAGTGATCTGAATTCGTGTTTCTAAACCGAAATAGTAAAACATTGCAGATGCCGTAAATCTGAAATAAAAAGCAGCAAGGGCAGGAAATACTTAGCAGGTCAGGCAGCATCTGTGGAGGGTAAGAGAATCAGCATCTGATGAAAGGTCATTTGAAGCAATGACTCGGTTGCTCCCTCCACAGATGCTGTCTGACCTGATGAGTGATTTCTACTTTTATTTCAAGCTTCTGGCCCCCTGGTGCATTTGTTTAACCACTTTGCTGGCACATCCGAATGTTGATGGCACTGAAGGCCTTCACTGTACAAACCAGTAAAACATACTGAGGGATGATGCATTTCTAAACTGAGGTCGAAAATACAGACCAACCAGATGCAAAAACTTGTAAGCACATCTTTTTTATTTAATTTTTAAGCTTTGGGAATGATTCAAACACAACAGAAGATTTCCTGGACAAACCACTGGTTTCTTCCCAAGAAAAACAACTTCCTGTGTCAACTGTTAGCACCCGGTCCCTTCTTTCAGAGAAGCAAGATTGTTGACACCGTGAACTTCACACTTCTGATGTGAGAGATTCTTTTTATTTTCAGATGTTATGCATTTAATTGTCAATCACTTCACTTAAGATATAGTGAAGTTAAGTTTTAGTTATTGTCAGTGTCTATAGATATTTTATTCACCCAGGATCAATCCCATTGGGACCTCCTTATCAAGAGACCACAATCAACGCGGATCAGTGATAACCATCTCCTCCTGACTGACAATAAACACAGGCCACTGCTCTACTCTCTCTACACTCATGACTGTGTGGCTGGGCACAGTTCAAACGCCATCCATACATTCGCCGGTGACATCACTGTTGTTGGTAGAATCTCAGATGGTGACGGGGAGGTGTAGGCAGTGAGATAGGTCGGCTGGTTGAGTGGTGTCGCAACAACAACCTCACACTCAACGTCAGCGAGACCAAGGAATTGATTGTGGACTTCAGGAAGGGGAAGTCGGGAGAACACACATCAGTCCTCATTGAGGGGTCAGTGGTGGAAGGAGTGAGCAGCTTCAAGTTCCTGGGCATCAACATCTCAAAGGATCTATCCTGGGTCCAACACATTGATACAATGATGAAGAAGGCCCGCCAGCAGCTCTACTTCATTAGGAGTTTGTGGAGATTCGGTATGTCACCAAAGACGCTTGCAAATTTCTACAGAAGTACAGTGGAGAGCGTTCTGACTGGTTACATCACCGCCTGGTATGGAGGCTTCAATGGACAGAATTGCAAGAGGCTGCAGAGGGTTGTAGACTCAGCCAGCTCCATCACGGGCACAATCCTCCCCACCATCGAGGACATCTTCAAGAGGCGGCGCCTCAAGAAGGCAGCATCCATCACTTTAAGGACCCTCACCATCCAGTACATGCCCTCTTCTCGATACTACCATAGGGGAGGAGGTACAGGAGCCTGAAGACCCATAGTCAACGATTCAGGAACAGATTCTTCCCCTCCACCGTCAGATTTCTGAACGGTCCATGAACCCGTGACCACCACCTCATTATTCCTGTTTTATTCCCCGCACCCCGCACTGTTTATCTATCTATCTATCTATTTATTTATTTATTTTGTGATTTACAGTAATTTTATGTCTTGCACTGTACTGCTGCCTCAAAACAACAAATTTTACGTCATAAGTCAGTTATAATAAACCTGATTCTGATTCTGAACCCCCAGCACTATCTGTGTGGAGTTTGCACGTTCTCACTGTGACCAGGTGAGTTTCCCCTTGATCTTCTGGTCTCCTCCTACATCCCAAAGAACTGGAAGGTTAATTGGCCCTGGTATGTAGGTTCAGGGTAGAATCTGGGGAAGCTGTGGGGAATGTGGGGAGAATTAAAGATGGGGTTAGTGTCAATAGGTGGTTGATGGCCAGTATGGAATGAATGGGCTGAAGGGCCTGGTTCTGGGCCCTATGACAATCAGACATTGTTGTACTTTCTGTACATGTTCTGGTCTACCTTTGAGAAGTTCCCTTTGACAAGGTTTCCACGATACGGTTACTTAATCAGTCTGTCTTGCTGAGACTGCTATTGTCTTTCTAATGTGAACAACTACAGAACATTGCTGTGCCTTATTGGCTACTTATTGCCAAATTTGCGAGATCGATTACTACCACATGCTCTCGTAAATACCCTTTGCAAACAAATGAGTGGAAATTTATTTTTAAATGCACCAATTTCAGCAACTATTTCAACATGTACAATTGGCAGAATAGAAGTGACTCATTGTGAAAACTCCTATACATCAATGCTTGGCAGGGTCCTGTAAATAGGCTGCTTGAGGACCATTGCCCGCTGAGACACTTACTAGACTAATGTAGTTTGGTTATCATAGCCAAAGCAATTAAACAATACTAGTTACAATGTTCTGGTTACATAAACACTGAGCTGCAGTTCTGGCACAAGGCTCGGTCATGTACATAACCCCAGGCATTATCTTATCCTTCAGATCTCCAAAGCAGTTAATATTTTTTTACGATATTATTCAGTGAAGTCTTGACCTGTGCGATAGATCTAAATGGATAAAGGTTCTGAACGTAGGCAAGTATATAAATCACACCTCCATACGGAACACTGCTAACATGTGGGACCAATTGGGATTCAAAAGCAGCTGCTTACCCTTCTGAAGAGCTGGCAGATCTTAGATTACACATGTGGGATTCACGGAACGATACAACACAGAAGGAAGTGGTAAAGCTTTGTGATTGGTTGGTCCCATTCTACTGTGGGTTCCTCATGGTGCAGGGATGTTAATCCCATCAACTCTTTATCCAATTCTCTTTGGAAAATTGCTGCTGAATCATGCATTACCTTCCAGAGAAACAAAGGACCACAGACGCTGGAGTCTGGATGAAAAACTCGACGATGTTGGAGGAACTCAGCAGGTTAGGCAGCATCCATGGAGAAAAGCAGGCGGTCAACGTTTCGGGTCAGGACCCTTCTTCAGGACTGTAGATAGGAAAAGGGGAAGCCCGATATATAGGAGGGAAAAGCAGAGCAGCGATAGGTGGACAAAAGAGGGGAGGTGGGGTGTGTGAAAGGTGGTGATAGGTAGATGCAGGTAAGAGATAGTGATGGGCAGGTGCAGGGGAGGGGAGGGGAGGGAGGTGCTGACCTGCATTTCAGATCCCAGATCACAACACTTGCTGTGTTTAATGATTTCCTTCAAGACACCCTGGTTCTAACCTTCAGTCTGTGCCCTCTTTTCACTGAAAGCCATTTCTCCAGATTTGCTCTATTTAAATTGTTCTTGATTTCGAATGCCTTCGTCAAAACCCTTCTAAGCATTAAAGGAATCCAGAAAATGTTGGAAACACTCAGCAGGTCAGGCAGCATCTGTGGAGAGAGAGTTAATGTTTCAGTTCGAAGACCTTTCATTAGAATTGGGAATGGTTGGAGGTGAAGCAAGCTTTAAATTGCAGGGAAGTGAGGGAAGGGCAGAGAACAAAAAGAAACCTGCAATAAACTGGACATCAGGGGAGGGTGAATGACACATATCAAGTCATCTGCCTGAAACACGAACTCTGTTTCACTCTCCACGGATGCTGCCTGACTTGCTGAGTATTTCCAGCAATGTCTTTAATATTTTATATTTGGATGAATGTCTGTGACATGTTCTTACTTTCTTTTCAGTTCTTGCATTTATATCCTGTTTTCCCCACAATTATAATTAATTTATAATTCATTAATTTGTAATTTATATGAAATTTAGCAACACTTGGCCTCAGATTGGTGTTTAGATGGAATCCAAGGACCTCTCATATCACAGAGAAAGAGGGAGAGATTTCAAGACATGTTGAGACTATAAAGAGAAGACTTTAAAAAATAATTTAGGTCCACTAATTTAGGTTTATTTCAGCCAGCTTCATTAGCTAGCAATGTAATGCTGACTTTCAGTTTTATTTTTGAAAAATTGACCTCTGCTTTCTGTACTGTACTCCACTTGAAATAGTCAATCATCTGCAGTTGTTAACATAATTTCAAAGTAACCCTTGTCCAGTAATCATCTTAATTCCCGATAAAAGCCCTTGTTTTTCGTGTTCAATTATTTAAACGTTTTCATATGCGATTTGTGTACCAACAAAAGCTATTGAGCACAATGTTTGAGGTATTGCAACTTTTCATTCGTTCCATTTTTAAAGAAGACTTTTACCAGTGTGAAATTCTGAGGCAGAGGAAAGTTCTGGAACAGCTGGGAACCACCTAATTCCATATTTTTGTTTCGATGTCGCTATTGACCAGAAGGTCATTGGAACTTGTGCAGGTTAAGTGGGTGCCATAGGAACACCATCCACCCAACCAGCCCATGAATACCTTTATGTCCCACTTGAACATCCTCCCTCTTTCCACAGATCACTGTATCCAGTCTCCTCTTAACTTTGTCCAAACCATTTGGCCCAACCACTCGTTGGGTAAGCCTTCTGAACCACCCATTGATTGATGCCAGTCTTATATGGATAGCCCCCCCCAGTGACAAGTGGAGTCTGCATCTACTCCATCAAAACCTTTCACCCTTCCAAAGACCTCCCCTAGGTCCCCCCTCGCCTTCCTTCCTCAAGAGAGAGGGCACCTGGAGAGATAGTCGCTGGCTGATGGCCACACCCCAGTGTAGTGCTGAGGGAAGGCTGCATTGCTTTTTCAGTGAGGTGGATGTGGAGGGTGTTCAACTGAAGGAGGAGGATGGCAGTTTTATTTACTGCCCATTGGCCTGCCGAGCTGGGGGCTACTTCCCCACCACAGCCCCAACCCCAATAGGCCACTGCCAAAGTTCAGGCGGTATCACAGGGTGCTGGCTCAAAGGAGAACAAACAATTAGTTATTACTTTGTAGGAGAACACAGAACAAGTGGTCACTATTTCAATTTAAGGGGCTGCCCATTTAAGACAAAAGATGAGATGAGGCAAATGAGCTCTGGTTAGGCCGCATTTAGAGTGTTGCGTGCAATTCTGGTCACCTCACTACAGGAAGGATTCGAGGCATTAGAGAGGGTGCAGAGGAGGTTTACCAGGATGCTGCCTGGATTGGAGGGCATGTGCTATCAGGAGAGGCTGGACAAACTTGGATTCTTTTCTCTGGAGCGGTGGAGGCTGAGGGGTGATCTGTTGGAAGTGTATAAAATTATGGGGGACATAGATAGGGTGGACAACAAATATCTGTTTCCCATTATTGAGTGATCCATTACCAGAGAGCATGCATTTAAGGTGAGAGGGGGTAGGTTCAGGAGACATGAGGGGTACGTTTTTTACTGAGAGAGTGGTGGATGCCTGGAATGTGTTGCCTGATAGGGTGCTGGAGGCAAATTCATTGGGGGCTTTTAAGAGGGGCTTGGATGGGCACATGAATGAGAGGAAAATAGAGGGATATGGGTATTCTGTAGGTAGGAGGGATTAGCTATGTCGGCACAACATTGTGGGCCGAAGGGCCTGTTCTGTGCTGTACTGTTCTGTGTTCTATGTTCTATGTCTCAGAGAGTCCTGAGTCTTTGGAAATCTCTTCCTCAAAGGGCAGTGGAAAAAGGTTCTCCTCAGGTGAGGGGAGAGGTTTTTGATAAGCAAAGAGAATGAGAGGTTTCCGGGGATAACTGCAGAGCTGAGATTACAATCAGGTTAGTCACGATCTTACTGAATGACAGAGCAGGTTCAAGGGGCCGAGTGGCCTACTCCTGCTCCTAATTTGTGTGTCTGTATGCTAAATTGGGACTGAATGTGAAAGATTCCAAGGAATGATTTTGGGAAGGGTCCGTCCCCTCATCCATGATCAGTGGGGTTCTCTATCCTGCTCCTGGTCGATACTTGTCCTGAAGCAACACCTCTTCACTCTCTTGGTCACCAACTAAGAATCCTTCACCTCTCCAGCAACTCCATTTAAACCAGCATAGTGTTAATGTCAGAAACCCTTGCACTCCCACAAGGGATTAGTCTGTCTCCTAGATTGTGTCATTTTGTGTATCTCTGCTCTGTATCTTTCCAGTAACCACCACAGACAATACCACTTTAATATAAATCTCCGCAGAGCCTTTAGCAATGTACAATGTTAAAAAAAAAAGCTCATTTAGAAGCTTTTTGAGAGATCTGTTTACATGCAGGTCAAACGCTCCCAGATTGCCTCAGGAAGTCGGGTCAGGAGCTAACTTTGAACCTAGCTGCAGAAACTCACTTGGGGCGATGGATGCAAAATTCAAGAGCACGTTACGAACAATCTAAAACGCTTTTCAGTTCTACAGCAGGAATTTAGAGTCAAGGAAAAGTTATATTGAAAAAGGAGGCCATTTGGCCCATCATGACCGTACTGGTTGAAAGAACATGATCTAACCTAATGCCACCTTCCTGCAGGCTCTTCAAGTACACATGCAAGTTCTGTTTAGGTGTGCCCAGGGTTTCTGTCTCCAACACCCCCTCAGACACCAGGTTCCACAGCCCACCACCCTCTGGGTGCAGAAACAAATCCTTGGCTCCCTCTAATCCTTCTACCAGTTCTTTAGATCCAAACCCTCTGGTTGTTTATTTGTTTTCTGTGAATTTGCTTCGAATGACATCACACTGTATAAGTTCATGCACCTGGTGTTTTTTCTGCCCCCTGCTACCTGCATATGAAAGGTTTACCCTGTCGTTACAGGTTGGTTGTCGGTACACCAGCCAGGTTACTGAGAAGCAAAGGGGACCATGAATGTGAGGTTAGACATTCGTGCAAGAGGGCAGCACGTGTTGAATAATCTACTTATTCTGTAACTTCATTGTTAGTCACAGGGTCATACAGCACGGGAACAGGCCCTTCCGACCAACTCATCCATGCCGACTGTGTTGCCCAGTGAGCTGGTCCCATCTGCCCACGTTTGGCCCACAGCCCTCTACATCTCCCCTATCCATGTACTTATCTAGATGGCTTTTAAACGTTGCTAGCGTGCCCGCCTCAACCACTATTTCTGGCAGCTCGTTCCAAATACGCATCATCCTGTGTGTGAAGAAGCTGCCCCTGATGTCCCTTTTAAATCTCTCGCCTCTGATCTTAAACCTATGCCCTCTTGTATTTAGCTCCCCCTCCCTGGGAAAAAGACTGTGTGCTTTCACCCTGTCGATGCCCCTCATGATCTTATACACCTCTATCAGGTCACCCCTCAATCTCTTACGTTGCAGGGAATAAAGTCCTCGTCTACACAACCTCTCCTTGTAACTCAGGCCCCTATGTCCAGGCAACATCCTGGGAAATCTTTTCTGCACTCTTTCTAGTTTAATAACATCTTTCCTATAACAGGGTGACCAAAACTCTACACAATACTCCAAGTGCGGCCTCACCAACATTATATATAATTGCAACATAACTTCCCAACTCCTATACTCAAGGCCAGCGTGCCAAATGCCTTCTTCACCACAGTACCCACCTAAGATGCCACTTTCGGCGAACTATGCACTTGCACTCCTTGGTCCCGCTGTTCCATTCCACTCCCCAGGGCCCTGACTGAGGAATCCTGCATTGGAGAGCTTAGGTTTGTTTTCCCTAGAGCAGAGGAGGCTGAGGGGAATCTGGCAGAGGGATAAAAAACTATGAGGGGCATAGATAAGGAGGATGGTGAGAAACTTTACTCCATAACTGAGTCATCTGAAAGCAGAGGGTGAAGGTTCAAGGTGAGACATAAGTGGGTTAGAGTGGACCTAGGGGAATAATTTTTTACCCAGGCGGTGGTTGCAAACTGGAGCACACTTCCTGAGGGGGTGGCGGAGGCAGAGACTCTGATGGCATTTAAGAAGTGTGGACGAGCACTTGAGTCACCAGGACAGAGAGAGCTATGGACCAAGAGCTGGTAAATGGGATTAGTCTAGATGGGTACTTGATGGTCAGTATGGACCAGTTGGGCCGAAGGGCCTTTTTCTGTGCTGTCTGGTTCCATGACTCTGTCTCTAGACCTCAAAACCTCAACACCTCAACACACAGGGAGTGGGAGAGGTTTGGAAACCTGCATGTAGTAATTCACGCTGAGTCAACTGTAACTAACCAGGGAAAGAGGTGGGTTTGAGTTCAGTCACAGGTTAGCTATGATCTTATTGATTGGTGGGATAGTACTGAGGGCCCGAATAGCCTCCTGTTCCAATCTAGGTTCTGGAGGATTCTAGTTTTGGAGTGTGTGCACTCTGAACTGGCAGTGTGCATTGGAAGAGTGTTTATCTAGTCTCCATTGAGTAAGAACAGCCAATTTGAACTTGGTATCTGAGTTGTTAGAATTACTTCTTCAAATTGGAATGAACCAGATCCCCTCACACACAGCAACAAACAGCACATGTACGTCAACAGCCCTGTGCCAGGAAGCAGCTCAACACACTCTCACTGGGACTCCCAAATCAATTACACAGTAAGTTAATCTAACACATGCAGAGTTAATGTCCTAGTGATGCATTTCTGAATTTGGTGGGAATCAAAGTTGTCCCAGAAGGATTTTCTGCATAGTGTCAATGTGACACAGAAGATTGCCCTCTCCCCACTGCCAGAGATTGTGGCTCCAAGTCCCACTCAGTAGACTGGAGCAGAAGTATACAGTCTGGCACCCCTAGAGCAGTGCTGATTTCAGTACTCCGCTGTCACATAATGTGACGTAGTCAGTATTGTACTAAGTGTTCTAATCCTGTCGGATTGAGGAACAAAACTCTGATATCCAGGCATGCTCTGGATGTCATGGTGCTGAACTAGCCGATTTTCCAGACTTTGGGATGTTGTTCTTTATTAATACCCCAAGACACTTGATTCACAGTTTTTAGGTGTTACGTGGGATTATAATAAATTTTCCCGAAGACACAGTAAGTTTAACGGGAGCATGGGTAGCACAGCCCTGGGTGTGTGGATTGGAGAGTGGCAAATGTTACCTAGTGAGCCAGGTGCTGAGTCATTAGGATTTCTGAATTGTTAAATGGCAGATGGTCAGAGTTTATCTCTATCAGACTCAAGGACAGCTTCTACCCCACTGTTATCAGACCCTTGAACAAACCTCTCATTAGCTAAAGGTGAACTCTTGATCTCCCAATCTACCTTGTCGTGGCCCTTACACTTTATTTGTCTGCCTGCACTGCACTTTCTCTGTAACTGTAACTCTACATCCTGCATTCTGTTTTCTTTTTACTACCTCGATGTACTGATGTATGGAATTATCTGCCTGAATGGTCACAAAACAAAGTTTTTCACTGTATCTTGGTACATGTGACAATAATAAACCAATACCAATTTTACTGCATATTGTTAGGCATAAATGTATCAGTTTTACTGGTACCACTTCACTCTATGTAATGAATACATCTTGTATCAAACGGAAAAGTAAGATCTTGATCTCGGTCCGAGATCTTCGATCTTTGAGATCGGATCTTCAATCCGAGATCAAGATCTTTATCTTTATTAGTCACATGTACACTGAAGCACACAGTGAAATGCAGCTTTTGCGTCGAATGTTCTGGGGGCAGTCCACAAGTGTCACCACGCTTCCGGTGCCGACATAGCACGCCCACAACTTCCTAACCCGTACGTCTTTGGAATGTGGGAGGAAACCGGAGCACCCGGAGGAAACCCAGGCAGACACGGGGAGAAGATACAAACTCCTTACAGACAGAACCTAGAATTGAACCCGGGTCGCTGGCGCTGTAATGGCATTACGCTAACCGCTACACTACCGCGCAACCACAGAGGCTGAAAAAGTGTTAAGCCACAAGTGACGGTCTGGAGGTCTGACTAATAAACAGGGCTCTGTAAAACTGGGGGTAAGATGGCGGCAATGGGCAAGTAAGCAGATGGAGATCAAATTCTTTTTGCTCCATTCCCTTAAATCTGCATTTACATATCCGAATAATCGAATGCTAAATTGGTAGGAAAATGGTGTCAGTTTGTGGTGACTGTCTGTATGTGTGGAGGGTGGACATGGAGTCTGCACAGTTCAGCCCACCAACAAACTGGGAGTTGATGATGATGTGCATGAGTTCAGCAAATGTAAACTGACATTCAGTGTTGTCCAGAAGGCAGGAGAATGAACAAAAATCGACTTTGTTTTTTCTGTTCTATTTTCTTTCTTGTAATTTATGTTTATGTTTTTTCTTGTGAATGCTGCTTATCTGATGCTCTGTGCCTGTGATGCTGCTGCAAGTAAGTTTTACGTTGCATCTATGCACACATGGACTTGTGCATCTGGCGAGAAACTCGACTGACTTTGAGGGCAAAGATCAGTTATACACTCCTTAGGACAAGAGAGAAAGGATTAAATCTTTTGAGAGGTTGGGAAAAAATTGAGGATGAAAGTACAAGCCTCGATGTGATCTTTGAAGACTTCTGTACACACTTTGATCCGAGATCAAATCATTGTGTCCGTATGTACAAATTCCAAAACTGGAGTCGGGAACAGGGTGAGACTGTCACACTGCATCGCCAGTAAAGGTGATGGAAGGAAAGGTTGTTGATCTTCTCAATTGGATTCAGAAAGCATTGATTGGGAAGGTGAGGTCACAGTTGTTAGAGATATAACAGAGGACACTATAAGGAGGGAGATTATACTGAACACTCGAACAGCCAACACCCACATCAGAAATAAAACCAGTAATTGCTGGAAACAGTCAATAGATCAGGCAGTACCTGATGAAGCATCACACGTGATGCTGCAGGAACTCAGTGGGACAGGCAGCATCTGCGGTGGGAAATGATCGTTGAGACCCTTCCTCTGGAGTCCGTCGACTGTCCATTTCCCTCCACAGATGCTGCCTGAGCCACTGAGTTCCTCCAGCATCTTGTATGTTGTTCCAGATTCCAGCATTTGCGGTCTCTTGTGTCTCCAGTATCTGGTGAAAGATTGTTGACCTAAAACATCTCTCTTTGTGGATTCAGGTTGACGTTCTGAGTGATTCCAGAGTGTTCTGTTTGAGGTCAGATTTCCAGCACCTTCAGTCTTTTGCTTTGCCACTTCTGTTCCAACAACAGCTGCCTCCCCTCCCTTGGACAGCATTTCCATTTCCCTCATCCTTGATCCTTCTCTTTGTCTCCTTGCTTTTGATAAGCTGTTGACCAGAGATGTATCCCGTTCTAATGAAAGGCCAGCATTGAAGTATTAACTATGTAACCCTCTCCATAGGTGCCGGCTGGCCTCTTGAGTATTTCTAGCATTTTTATCACAAAGTGCTGGAAACAAAATGACAAAGGAACCAAACCGGAACACCCACGTCAGGCAAAGTGACAGAGGATGCACCGGACAGAGAAAGAAAATCAATGTCAAAGTCAAGTTTATTGTCACGTGACAAGTCCATGTGTGCACAGGTGAAAGGGAGATACCAGACCTTTTCAGAAAACACAGGCATTGAGAAAGGCATTGACAAGGTTCTGGTGCTGACGGCTGTGTTGTTTAACTCTGTGACTCTATTCTACGACAGTCAGTCAGAGTGGGTTGAAATGAAACACATGTAGCACCTACTGAACCTGCCACAGATGTGTTGAGGTGTTTATGTTGTGGGTCACCAGAAACGCTGGTTGCTCTTGTTTTCAATCTGAATGGTATCAGACATCATCTTGTTCCTTCACATCACAGGCTCAGTGCAGCAGCTGAGAGATCAGTCGGGATCAGCACGGAGCTGGTGCCACAGGAATACTGAAACTCAGCGAGGGACACCAGCCCGCCAATTTCTCCCTGAAGTACAACTCTATCCACTGCCATGGGCTGTACGTTGGTAGAGATCTCGACGAAAAGATGATTGAGAACATGCTTGAGCTTTCTTCAACCTATTCTGGCTTCTAGAGTTAAACTGAGTCAAAAATTCACGATGGTGCTAAAGTCGAGTTTATTGTCACCTGCACAAGTCCATGCGTGCACAGGTGCACTGGAAAACTTACTTGCAGCAGCATCACAGACACAGAGCATCAGATACACAACATTCACAAGAAAAATATAAATTAAACATAAATTAAGCACAATTTTTACAAGAAAGAACACAATTAGAATAAAAAAATGCAATTATGGTGCAAAATGATCAAAGTGGTCATAGTGTTGTTAAACTGTAGTGATTAGTGTTGTGTCGGTTGGTTCAAGAACCAAATAGTTGAAGGGAAGTCGCTGTTCCTGAACCTGGTGGTGTGGGGACTTCAGGCTTCTGTATCTCCTGCCCGATGGCAGCTGCGAGAAGGTGGAATGGCCCGGATGGTGGGGATCTTCGATGATGAGTGTTGCCTTGTAGGCAGCACCTCCTGTAGGTACCACCGATGGTGGGGAGGGATTTGCCTGTAATATCAAAATCCACATCCACTGGAAATCTGAAAGAAAAACAGAAAATGCCAGAAACACTCGGCAGGTCAGGAAGCATCTGTGGGGAGAGAAACTGTTAACGTTACACAACTGACCAAAAATCAGCACCCCACGCTAGTCCAAGTTAAATTCCATCTGCCACTCTTTGGCCCACTTCCCCAGTTCAGCTACATTCCGTTGTAACCTTCACCGTCCACCACACCACCAATTTCAGTGTCATTCGCAAACTTACTCACCGTGTTAACGACATCGTCAATGAAATCGTTAGTATAGATGACGAACAACTGCACCGAACGCTGGTCACAGGCCTCCACTCTGAATAACAACCCTCCACTACCACCCTCTGACTCCAACAACCAGGCCAATTTGGTATCCAAGTGGCTCGTTCACCCTGGATCCCACGTGATAGCCTACCATGCGGGATCTTGTGAAAGACCTTGCTAAAGCCGATGAAGACAACTTCTACCGTCCTGCCCCAGTCAATCCTCTTCAAAAAATCTCAGATTCATGAGACGCAGTTTCCCAAACACAACACCATGCTGACTGTTCCTCATCAATCCCTGCCTTTCCAAATGTCTGGTAGACTCATAAAAGAGAAAGCAAGTCAGTTGCCAGGAATGGGTACACACACCAGATGGTGTGCAGCCAAACCTGCTGAAATGGAAAGGTAAATTGGTGAACAAGTCAATCGGTTTATTATTGTCACATGTACCGAGGTACAGTGAAAAACATTGTTTTGCATGCCATCCATACAGATCATTTCATCACGTCAGTGCATTGAGGTAGTACAAGGGAAAACAATAACAGAATGCAGAATAAAGTGTTACAGTTACAGAGAAAGTGCAGTGCAGGCAGACAATAAGGTGCAAGGTCATAACGAGGTAGATTGTGGGGTTATCGTACTAGGGGACCGTTCAATAGTCTTATAATAGCGGGATAGAATTTGTCCTTCAGCCTGGTGGTACGTGCTTTCAGGCTTTTGAATCTTCTGCCCAATGGGAGGGGGGAGAAGAGAGAATGTTCGGGGTGGGTGGGGTCTTTGATTATGTCGGCTGCTTTACCGAGGCAGCGAGAGGTATAGACAAGAGTCCATGGAGGGGAGGCTGGTTTCCGTGATGTGCTGAGCTGTGTCCACAGCTCTCTGCAGTTTCTTGCGGTCCCAGGCAGAGCAGTGATGAGAAGGACTGAGATGTTCTCCAGGGATAATTGCTCCTCACAGGTCAGAACACGCAGAAAACTGGAGCGGATCACTGAAAAAAACAGAAGTCACAATCCCATGAAACAAGTTTTAACAAACTCAGAGTGAACAGAGACGGGCCTGTCACACTACAACAGGAACAAACCTGTCACTTGACAAGTGGATACTTCTGTTAAAGACCTGCAGACAAGTCTGCTGCAGCCTGGCCAGCCAGAAGCACTGGTGTCTAACGCATTCACATTGTCAGAAACAAGGTACGTCAACGTGAAAGAGAACAGGTAGCGGTTGTAAATGGACGAGAAGATCCAAACAAAGAGAATGTAGAACATAGAACATTACAGCACAGTACAGGACCTTCGGCCCACAGTGTTGTGCCAACATTTTATCCTGCTCTAAGATCTATCTGACCCTTCCCTCCCACATAGCCCTCCATTTCTCTATCATTCATGTCTCTATTTAAGAGTCTCTTAAATGTCCCTAATGTATCTGCCCCCACAACCTCTGCCGGCAGTGCGTTCCATGCACCCACCACGCTCTGAGTAAAAAACTTACCTCTGAATCCCCCTTATACCTTCCTCCAATCACCTTAAAATTATGTCCCTTCGTGTTAGCCATTGTCGCCCTAGAAAAATGTCTCTGACTGTCCACTCGATCTCTGCCTCTTATCATCTTGTACACCTCCATCAAACCACCTCTCATCCTGCTTCTCTCCAAAGAGAAAACCCTTAGCTCACTCAACCTATCCTCATAAAACAAGGAAAACACCTGGACAACACAAGAACAACGACATGGGTTACACTGGAGGCTCAGGGGTATGACTATTCCCTGAACTGTAAACCAAGGAAAGAAATGGTGTCACCAGACACATACTCTCAGTGATCTCCTCAAGAAGTGTGAGATGAGAGAATCACCCAGACCACCACAGACCTGAGAGAGGTCAGTGATTGAGGGATGGCTTGGATAAAACAACACAGATGGCAGGAGGAGGTTATTGGATGGTCAGAGAGGACATCCCACTGGGAAGAGGCTGGACTTCTGACTGGGTCTAGGACCATCATACCCTAAATGCTTCAGGAAGTATCGTAAGACCACTCAGGTCTGGAGTGAGCTGCGAGCCGGATAGGCCAAACACTGGGTTGACATCTATAAAGGAAATAGTGTTAATCTGCACCATGTGCCAGGTGTTCCGAGACAGGGAACACAATGGTGCGGGGATCCCAGTGAGGTGGTGGCCTGCTCTGGAGATGACACCTCACTGCTGCTGACTAGTTCTCCAAGTCCCTGTCCATCAAAAGGACAATGGCTTGGGAGTCAGAGATGATGTTTACAGAACAGGACTGGAAGCTGATATGTGAAAATTTACTTTGAAAGAATTGAGCAGCACAAATTCACTTCTGGATCTTCAGCCCTGCACTGACCAAGGTTTTGTAGAGAGATGTGTATGAATGATCAAGAGGACGTGAATCAAATGTAGATGCAAACCTTGGCTCGTTGTCACTACGTGCTACACTGCTCAAGGCCAATGTGAAATCAGAACCTCAGCTGCTGAATGGGTGAAGGTACAAGACAGCTTCACCAATGGAAGTGAGCTGAGACTTAGCTCAGGTTCTCCCTCCACGGGTGCTGCCTCAACAACGTCAGCAGCAGCAACATCACCTGCTGCAGACCGTCGGCTGGGACCGTGGTTTACATGCTGTCGTGAAGCAAGTGTAAGATGGGGATGAATGTCACAGCTTAGGAAGCCAGGCACCCTGACATTGACACGACTGCACTGAGCAAAACACAGTGGGAAGGAGATTTTAAAGAATTGGGCGGTGGAAACACCTTCTTCCGGAGGGCAGATTAGAAGGGGAACAGTGCCTTCACAGAGTGAAGTTCCCCACTGAGAATGAGCTGGTCCAGTATCTCAGCGACTCCTCCTGTGGAATTAGTGAACGCTCTATGACCCTTCAGCTCTCTCTAACTACGGTCACCAGGGCTTATGCTCAACCCACATGAGGCCAAGAAGGATTTCTACTCTGGGAAAAAGCGTCTGACTACCTACCCTGTCTACTCTGACCTTGAGAAAACTTGGTCCATCTCCTGGAGAGACAAACTAATCCCCCAGGTAGCCTCATGCCAGGGTGCGGAGGGACACACCCTCTGGAATGGTATATCGGGAGGAAGGGTATGGGGGAGGTTACCTTCAACAGGCTCCTTCTCCTGATAAAATACTTCTTGTCCTGACTTTTGTGTGCATTTCTGGATGCCCCATTACAAGGAGGATGTGGGGGCTTTGGAGAGGGTGCAGAAGGGGTTCACCAGGATGCTGCCTGGATTAGAGGGTTTGAGCTATGAGGAGAGGTTGGACAAACTTTCTCTGGAGTGTCGGAGGCTGAGGGGAGACCTGATAGAAGTTTATAAAATTATGAGAGGCACAGACAGGGTAAGTAATCAGAAACTTTTTCCCAGGGTGGAAGTGAATATTTGAGGACATGCATTTAAGGTGAGAGGGGGAAAATTTAAGGGAGATGTGTGGGGCAAGTTTTTAACACAGAGAGTGGTGGGTGCCTGGAATGTGCTGCCAGGGGTGGGCGTGGAGGCAGATACAACAGAGGTCTTTAAGAGGCTTTTAGACAGGCACATGAATGTGCAGGGAGTGGAAGGATGTGGATCATGTGCAGGCAGAAGGGATTTAGTTTAATTTGGCACAGTCATGGTGGACTGAAGCTACTGTTCTGTGTTCCATGTTCTATGTTCTGTGTTCTATGTTTAACACCCTGTTTGATCAGAGGGACAAGCACAGAACCTCTTGACAATTGGCAAGTCAGATTCTATCATCATGCAAGGGAGGGCCCAGAGAATGTCTGTGTCACTCCTGCCTCATCACTCGGTGTGTGATCTGTATCTGTGTCATGAATACACATGGTGTCATTCAGCCAAGCACGTGACATGCAGGTTGTTGTGAAGCCACAGATCTCAGGGTGGAATCTATCAGATGGAAAGCAACAGAGGGGTAAGAGGCAGGTGTTGTGTCAGTGGGACATGGGTGGGCCTGTCTTCAGTTGCTGGCCACAGTCTAGGGGATGCTCAGCCCTCCAGAGAATTGGCCAGGGGCTGTTTGGATACCAGCTCTGTCGCCACTTACACACTGCTTAAACAAACAGGCACCTTCAGCTGCATTTCCGCTTCGCTGAAAGTGAACTCTGGATGCTGCACTGTGATTGTTCACGGGCAGCTATTCTTAATGATCCCCTTTCAGAGTTAAACATCTGTCAGTGACCCAACACAGCTCCTTTCTGCAGACACCTTTACTGAAGTTGGAACTGTCAGTTTTTCCCACACTTTGGGGCTGCTCCCAGTCGGGAACAATGGCCCATGAATCCTTCAGGCATCACTACCTGACGGAGCTGCATCTGCAAGAGCTGGAGCGGCTGCCAGTAACAAGTCCTGTTCTTGTCACGGTGCACGCAGTTTTCCCTGTCAACAACCCCCTGGGGCTTGGCTCTGATGGAAGGGAGCCACCCTTGCTCACGCTATTCCTGGGACATAGAACAGTACAAAACAGGAACAGACCCTTCGGCCCATGATGTTGTGACAAAATAATTAAGCTAATGGCACCTAATCCCTTCTGTCTGCACATGGACCCTATCCCTCCATTCCCTGCACAACCATGTACCTACCTAAGAGCCTCTAAAATGCCTCTATCGTATCTGCCTCCACCCCCACCCCTGGCAGCACATTCCAGGCACCCACCACTTTCTGTGTAAAAAAATTTGCCCTGCACATCTTCTTTCAACTTACCCCCTCTCACCTTAAATGCATGCCCTCTGGTATTAGATACCTCATCCCTGGGAAAAAGATACTGGCTGTCTACTCTATCTATGCCTCTCAGCATTTTATAAAATTCAGTCAGGTCTCCCCTCAGCCTTTGCTGCTCCAGAGAAAACAACTCAAGTTTATCCAACTTCTTCTGATAGCACATGCCCTCTAATCCAGGCAGTATCCTGGTGAACCTCCTCTGCATCTTCTCCAAAGCCTCCACATCTTCTCCAAAGCCTCCACATCCTTCCTGTAATGGGGGCGACCAGAACTGAATGCAGTACTGCAGATGCAGCCTAACCAGAGTTTTATAAAGCTGCAACGTAACTTCCTGACTCTTGAACTCAGTGCCTCGACTAACAAAGGCAAGCGTGCTGTACGCCTTCTTTACCACCCTGTCGACCTGTGTGGCCACTTTCAGGGACATTGGAAGGTGGGAAGAGAACAGAAGGAGTGGGACCACTGTCCTGGGGGGCAGGTTTCCTTGTGATGTCAGGCATCATTTTACTTAAAGGTAACAGGTACGTGTGACTTAAGAAACACTTCTAAAAAACTTTTTAAAGAGTGAAAAACATTTAAGGCAACTCAAAGACACACAGAGGATACTTTCCTTTATTAGCTGAGGCATCGAATACATGAGTGGGGAGGTTATGCCAGCATTACTTGCAACTTTAGTTGGACCACAGCTTGAGTCCTGCGTGGAGTTCTGGTCACCCTGTTACAGGAAGGACGTGGATGCGGACAGGACGCAAAGGAGATTTACGAGGACGTTGCCAGGGTTGGAAGATTTAGCTTTAAGAAAAGGCTGGATGGACTGGCATTGTTTTCTTTGGGAAAGGGGCAACTGAGGGGAGACTTAATGGAGGTGTATAAAATTATGAGGGTCCTGCATCAAATAAATAAGAAGCCCCTATTTCCCTCTGCAGAGAAGTCAGAAACCAGAGGGTGGAGATGCAGAGTGATTGGTAGAAGGATTAGAGGGAAGAGGAGGAAAGTCTTGTTCATACAGAGGGTCTGTCACTCTCTAGCTGAGGCAGGGACCCTCATCACACGTAACCAGGACCTGGTTGTGTATGTGATGAGCTGTGCCTTGCAGAGCTATGGAGGGTGCTGGAGGGTGGGATTAGGCTGGGCAGCTCTTTCTTAACCAGCACAGGCAATGGGGGCTGAATGGCCTGCGATTCTGAGTAAAATTTGAAACTGCAACCTTCTGCCACTGTGGCTCTGAGCAACAGCACTGTCACGTCCCCAGTGAACACGGCCTCCTGTAACAAGTGGCTGTGATGCAGCGATGCTGGGAAGAGGTGAAGGTGCCTTAGAAACACAAGGCAGTCAAAGCATCTCCAGAAACTCCACCCAGTGCCTCAGAACGATAAAGATCTAAACCCAGATTTCCACAACACTAAGCTGAATGCTCCACCATTAGGCCAAGAACTTGACTATGTCCAAACAACAACTTCAATTCATGGAGTGCCTTTACCAAAGTAATATATCCCAAGCAGCTTCACAAGAGTGTTATCCAAAAAAGTTTGGCATTGAATGATGTAATAGGATGTCGGGCAGAACCCAAAACTTTGGTCAAAGGGGTAGGTTGTGAGAAACATTTTAAAGGGGGAATGAGGTGTGGAGAGATTTGGGAAGAGTATTCCAGAGCTGGGGCCTTGGTAGCTGAAGGCACAGCCACAGTTTTGCAGTAATTAGAGTCATAGGGTCACACAGCACAGAAACAGGCCATTCGGCCCAACTCATCCACGCTGATTGTGTTGCCCAGTGAGCTGGTCCGATCTGCCTGCGTTTGGCCCAAAGCCCTGTAACCCTCTCGTAACCATGTACTTATCTAGATGGATTTTAAACGTTGTTAATGTGCCCACCTCAACCACTATTTCTGGCAGCTCATTCCAAATACGCACCACCCTTTGTGTGAAGAAGCTGCCCCTGATGTCCCTTTTAAATCTCTCTCCTCTGATCTTAAACCTATGCCCTCTTGTTTTTAGCTCCCCCTCCCTGGGAAAAAGACTGTGTGCTTTCACCCTGTCTATGCCCCTCATGATGGCAGGCACGGTAGTGTAGTGGTTAACATAACACTATTACAGCGCCAGTGACCCAGGTTCAATTCTGACCACTGTCTGTAAGGAATTTATACGTTCTGTCTGCGTGGGCTTCCTCCGGGTGCTCTGGTTTCCTCCCACATTCCAAAAACATATGGGTTAAGAAGTTGCAGGCATGCTATGTTGACGCCGGAAGCGTGGCAACACTTGAGGGCTGCCCCAGAACACTCTACTCAAAAGATGTGTTTCACTGTGTGTTTTGATGTACATGTGACTAATAAAGATATCTTATCTTATCTTATCTTATACACCTCTGTCAGGTCACCCCTCAATCTCCTACATTCCAGGGAATAAAGTTCTAGTCTACACAACCTCTCCTTGTAACTCAGGCCCCCAAGTCCAGGCAACATCCTGGAAAATCTTTTCTGCGCTCTTTCTAGTTTAGTAACATCTTTCCCGCAAGAATTAAAACCCTGAATGATGAAGAGGCAGGAACTGGAGCAGTGCAGTGATCGGTGGGGGGGTTTCTCAGCTTGAAGGTTCAGAACGATACAGGGGATGTAATCAACGAGATGTAACTTAGACAGGTTTTCATCTTCTAGTCTTGCATCAAGAATTGCACATGAAAATAGAAACCCTTCAATATGACGTCTGTGTACATAAACGTATAATCAACCCATCGAGGCTAAACATGAACACAGAAATGCTCAGACAATTAGCCCGAGTATTTCAGTGAGGATCAAAGGTGGAAAATAAAGAACACATGATACAAAATATTTGGCGGGAACCTCGCAGCCTTCCCTCGCAACGTTCTTATGCATTTCCTTAATTGAGGCTGGGGATTTCGGAATATGATCCCAGCAACATCATTAAAGAAGCACAATTTAAAACCACATTTTTCCTCTTTGCATTTTGTTTGTAGTCATTCCAATTCTGCAGGACTCTGATGTCCATCATTGAGTTCGTTTAGATATTTCTTAAAATAATGACCCAAATGATAGATGAGGCCTGTGTGGAAGGGAGGGACCTGTACTGGAGGATAAAAGTTATCCGGGAATCTGGGTTTAGATCTTTATCATTCTGAGGCACTGGGTGGATTTTCTGGAGATGCTTTGACTGCCTTGTGTCTCTCCGGCATTTTAACCTCTTCCCAGCATCGCTGCATCTACTCATAGTTTGTAAAACCCATGACTGAGCTCTTGGCCCAAACACTGGTCCACACCTGTTGTCATTTGCTTCATAGAGAGCCATAGAATTGTACAGCAGGGAAAATGCCATTCAGCTCACCAGGTCACACCAACCAATGGGCCCAACATATAGATCCCATCTTCCAGCACCTGGTCCATAGGCTTCGATACCTGGGTGATTCAAGGCCTTGTGGAGACACTGTCAGTGACTCTGCCTCCACCACTCTCTCAGGCAGCACATTCCAGGTACTCGACGCTCTCTGGGTGACAAAGGACCCCTCAGATCCTCTTTAAATCTCTTACCCTTTCCTCTGAATCTATGTCTTCTAGTTCTATTCACTTCTGATAATGGGGAATAGTTTCCTACAGACTACTCTATCTATACCCCTCATAATTTAATATATCCCCCTACAACCTCCTCCGCTCCAGGGAGAGGAGACCTAGCCAGTCTCCTAGAGGAGACTGCTCCATCCCAGGCAACATCCTCTGAACCATCTCCAACACGGTCACCCCCTTCCTCTTGTGTGGTGACCAGAACTGCACGCAGTGCTCCAGCTGATGTTTCGTAAAGATAGAGCATAACCTCCCTGCCCAGCATCCCCTATGCCTTCCTAACAACTTTTTCATATGTCGTTCCAAATAATGCTATTCTCCTGCATGTTCCGCTTCCAGGCATCAGCTGCGAGACTCGAGGGTCGTTCTCAGAACAAGGAAGGGTTGGGAGTAGCACAGAGATTCTGCGAGTCGATGTTTCGGGTCGAGACCCTTCACCAGGACCGGAAAGGAAATGGGCAGAAGCCAGAATAAAAAGCTAGGGGGAGGGGGAGGGGCACAGGCTGGCAGGTGACAGGTGAGTCCAGGTGAAAGGGGGAAGGCAGGTGGGTGGGGAAGAGGGGGGTAAGTGGGAATGAGTTGAGAAGCTGGGAGGTGATTGGTGGGAAAGGCAAAGGGCTGATGAAGGAGGAATCTGATAGGAGAGGGCAGTGGACCATGGAATAATGGGAAGGAGGTGGGAAGGTCGTGAGGGTGGGGGTGGGGAAAGAGAAGGGGTGAGTGGGTGGAGGGGAGCTGTTCCCGTGAGTGGATGGTTTACGGACTGGGGGCAGTGAGTGGGGTGGGAGGGGGGAGTTTAAAATTATATGCAGGACCCATGGAGAATTGGGGAAAACACGTCCACCCTGGAACTCACTCGCTGCAGGGGGTGGCGGAAATAGAGGCAGCCGGGGCCTCCAGACAGCTCATAATTTGCAGATCTATAGGGAATGGGATTGCTCCACAGGCAGCCAGAATAGGTTTGATGGGCTGAATGGCCTCCCATAGTGTTATATCATTTCTATGATTCTGCTTCATTCACAGGCCTGTTTCTGCTCTGGTCTGAACGTCACTTCTGGGGGACGCTGCACCAATCTGCTTCACTGCAACATCATTCTGTGGGGTTTTATGATTCTTTCACTGCATGTGGATCCACCAGTAGTGCCAGCACTCATTGTCCATCCCTAATTGCCCCTGAACTGTGGAGGCATTTGGGAGTCAGCCACATGGTTGGGCCTGGTGTCACATTAGATAAGATAAGCTATTTCTTTATTAGTCACATGTACATCGAAACACACAGTGAAATGCATCTTTTGCGTAGAGTGTTCTGGGGGCAGCCCGCAAGTGTCGCCACGCTTCCGGCGCCAACATGGCATGCCCACAACTTCCTAACCCGTACGTCTTTGCAATGTGGGAGGAAACCGGAGTACCCGGAGGAAACCCACGCAGACACGCGGGGAGAACGTACAAGCTCCTTGCAGACAGTGGCAGGAATTGAACCTGGGTCGCTGGCGCCGTAATAGAGTTGCGCTAACCGCTACGCTACCGTGCTGCCCTAAATATAGACCAGACTGGGTAAGGATGGCAGATTGCCTTTCCCACAGCTCATTAATGAACCAGACGGGATTCCCTAACTAACTGTGGACCCATTAATAAGATTACCATCCTGGATTTATTTAATTGCTTGAATTTAAATTCTCCAGCTGCCATTGTGGGAAGAACACGTGTCTCTGGATGACTGTCCAGAACTCTGGCAGCTGGTTCACCTCACCACAGTACTCCAAAGGTTCACAGGAGACATTGAGCTAGTCTTGGGCGGAACACTGAATTTCTCAGCTTCATCCCTTGTGTCGCTTGAATATGTTTAAAGAACGCCGTCCATTCAGATATTTATCTGTAATTCACTTTTAAAATGCAAATTACGTTGCAGTGCACCGTCCTTCAATGGTTGCCAAGTGATGACCTAAAGGAAATGTAAATTATAAACCCTCTCTTTATATTTTTCTTTCATATCCACAGTCAACGAAGTTTTAATATTCGTCACAAAAATGTGATTAAAATGTACATATGCCTCAGACACGGATGCAGTGGCTCAGAGAGGAGAGCCACTGCCTCAAACTTCCAGTGATCCGAGTTCGATCCTGATCTCTGGTCCACGGGGAGTTTGCACGTTCTCCCTGTCTCTCCTGGGGGCTTCAGTTTCCGCCCACATCCCAAAGGCGTGGGGGTTGGCAGGTTAATTGGCCATTTTAAATTGCTCCTAGCGTCTAGTGGTGGATCCTGGGGAGTGTCGGTGGGAATGTGGGGAGAATAAAATGGGATTAGTGTCAGCGGGTGGTCAATGGTCAGCATGGAATTGATGGGCTGAAGGTCCTGTCTCCATGCTGTATGGCAGAATGTTTTTGTAAAGCCACAGTGGAGAATTACTGTTCTGTGAACACCGCTATCAAACATTGAAGAAAGCACAGTGACTAAAAGTAATGTTCCTCATGAAGCACGGCCTTGTTTTGTTTATTTGTCCTCTACTTGCCAGCCTCATTTCCCCTCAAGCAGTCAAAGTCACTTCAGAAATTGTTCTCCTTGAGAAATTGTTCCCTCTCAGTTTTGACCTGCACACATGGGTTCTGGTCGAGTTCCCCAGAATAGTGCCGTTTACTGTCAGGTCTGGACAAGAGACCCCCTGTTACAGCTTTCCCTATAATTAACTCATTCAGAAATTTGTCCAAATAAGGTCAAAGGGCAACCAGTCAGCGCTGGAAGACATCTGATTAATTCAGACTGATTGGAACCTGTGCAGAAACAAAACCCAACAATAGGTAAAGCAACAAATTTGTGGTTGCATCGAATGTTAGGTGCTACAGAAGTCCATACTTGCACCAGCCTGATTTTTTTCATAATTCAAGTATGAACAAATCCTACAGATTTGAACAAGCTGTCTCCTGCCTGGGGCCAAGATAGACAATGTTCTTTTTAATCTTTCTGTGAAATGCTTACAATAATTGTAATTTAATACATATTGTAACAGGAAACAATGAACGTGTGCATGATGAAAGCATATCCCTTTTGTTAAGGAAGAGAGAAGGAAGGGTCTGGGTGTGATTACTGAAGATTCAGAGTGAGCTTCCAGTGAAGTTGGCATCATCAAAGCTAATCAAATCTGAGGCTATTTCTTGAAGGCATGTAACCAATGCAAGTTATTCTAAGCTTGACTAAAGTGGGTGTGCAAGAGATTGTTTTAGGTCTGCTTTCAGGTACCTTATCTTCAAAATAAGCACTGGTTCTTTGGATGGGATTCAGATTAGCGATTACTAAATGAACAAGGTTAAATAGTGAAGGAGTGATTACTGATAAATGGAGGTTGGAGAGAGAGAGAGGAGAGATATCTTTATTAGTCACATGTATATCGAAACACACAGTGAAATACACCTTTTGCGTAGAGTGTTCTGGGAGCAGCCCGCAGGTGTCGCCACGCTTCTGGCGCCAACATAGCACGCCCACCACTTCCTAACCCATACGTCTTTGGAATGTGGGAGGAAACCGGAGCACCCGGAGGAAACCCACACAGACATGGGGAGAACATACAAACTCCTTATAGACAGCGGCCGGAATTGAACCCAGGTCGCTGGCGCCGTAATAGCATCACGCTAACCGCTGCACTACCATGCCTGCCCACCAGAGAGAGAGAGAGAGAGAGAGAGATGTTTGCAGTGTGCAGAGGTTCAGGTAGGACAAAGCAGGGCAATTAATCCCAGAGAGAGCACAAGGTTTAAAATTGATCAGCAGTAGAGAAGGCACTGAGCGGGAAGATGTGGACAGTTGTTCCCCCTCCAGCTCGAGTTCCCTCAGGCAGCTGATGGATTTCCTGCTGGCAGAAGAGGACTGACCCTCTAAACCGCCCATCACTTTGGTAACAATGCAAAGCCATAGCCCTGAGGCCAGGAGAAATAGATACAGGAGGAAGCCATTTGCAAGAACACAAGATAACAGGAGCAGGAATAGGCCACTCAGCCCCTCAAGCCTGCCCTGCCATTCAATGTGATTATGGTTGATCTAGCCCAGGCCTCATCTCCTTGTCTGTGCTTTCATAGGACATAGGACATAGAACATGGTACATGAGACATAGAACATGGAACATAAGACATAGAACATGGGACATAGAACAGTGCAGCACAGGAACAGGCCCTTTGGCCCACGATGTTGAGTTATTAATTAAATGCCTAACTAAACTAATCCCTTCTGCCTACAGAAGGTCCACATCCCTCCATTCTCTGCACATTCATGTGCCTGTCTAAGAGCTTCCTAAACGCCTCCATTGTATATGACTCCACCCCCACCCCTGGCTTCTTTCATACTCCCATTGATCTAACCTCCAAGGTCCTCTGGGGTAGAAGATTTCCAGAGATTCACCGTCTCAGGATCTTGCATGTTTCAATAAGATCGCCCCTTATTCTTCTAAACTCCAAAGAATACAGAACTAATTTCTTTAGCTGCTGGTGATAAGACAACTTTCTCATCCCAGGAATTATCCCGGTGAGTCTCTCCTGGACCCTCCAATGCCAATGTAAAGCCGTGATGTTACTTTCTTAGGAGGTTGAGGAGGTTCGGCTTGTCACCGAACACTCGAACAAACTTCTGCAGATGTACTGTTGAAAGTATCCTGACTGGTTGTATCGTCTTCTGGTACGGCAATTCAAACGCACAGGAATTAAGAAGCTGCAGAGAGTAGTGGACTCAGCCCAATATATCATGGGCACATCCCTCCCCACCATCAGGAGTATCTACAGGAGGCGCTGCCTCAGGAAGGCAACATCCATCATCGAAGATCCCCACCATATGGGCCGTGCCATCTTCTCGCAGCTACCATCGGGCAGCAGGTACAGAAGCCTGAAGTCCCCACACCACCAGGTACTTCCCTTCAACCATTCGGTTCTTGAACCAACCGGCACAACCCTAATCACTACAGTTTAGCAACACTGTGACCACTTTGATCACTTTGCACTAAGATGGACTTTTTATTCTAATTGTGTTCTTTCTTGTAAAAATTGTGTATAATTTAATTTATGTTTTTCTTGTGAACGCTGCTTATCTGACGCTCTGTGCCTGTGATGCTGCTGCAAGTAAGTTTTTCATTGCACCTGTGCACACATGGACACCTTGTGCATCTGACAATAAACTTGACTTTGACTTTGACTTTGACTTTGGGAGTTCCTGGAGCCTGCTTCACCATTCAGTCGGACCAGGGCTGACCTGAAATTCCTTGTCCACTTTCGTGCTCCTTCCCCATAATCCCCGATCCTCTTGCTGATGAGAAATTTATCCGTCCCAGGATATAATATCCCCAAGGACTCAGCCCCCATAACCCTCTGTGGCAAGGAGTAACAGCTACAATTCTGGAAAAAACCTTAGTTTTAAATGAAAAATCGAAAGTCTGATTTTTGCTCATGCAGTTAGCCAGAGTTCTTCACGTTAGTTCCTTCATTTATTTCATTGAAATTTAGGCCAAGTGCTGCGACTGATAATCTCTAATATAATCTCAGGATTACTTTGCCGCGATAGAGTTAAATAGGTTCCTGTTCCATTGAGAACAGAGCAATAGTCGTAATGATTTCTGAGGAACTTGCTTCTCTTCAGAACTTGTCAGTGTCAAGCATACCTGGAGAGTGACAGCACGTACCTGGAACAAAGCTCTTCACAAAAGCTTTAATGCAAGATTCCCTCTTTTCTGATATTTTTGGTGTCAAGCACAGGTTCAAGAGGGTTCCTGGTGTACAATAGCTGCGATGTTTTCAAGAATGTCGAGCAGCCAAACATGATGAAAATGTTTCCATTGACAGGGAAGGGAATTCCCAAAAAGGGAATTTTCCCCTTAATATCTTGAACGTTGCACAGAATAGTGGAGAGATACAGCACAGGAACAGGCCCTTCAGTGCACCAACCATCAAGCACACATTTTTATATTAATCCCACTCTAATCCATTTTATTCCCGCAAAATTCGTGTCAACCCTCCCCAGAATCTACCACCCATCTACGCACTGGGGCAAATTACAGTCACCAAGTCATCTACCAACCAGCACGTTGTTGGGGTGTGGGAGGGAACCGGAGCACCTGGGG
This sequence comes from Pristis pectinata, assembly GCF_009764475.1. Classification (NCBI taxonomy): domain Eukaryota; kingdom Metazoa; phylum Chordata; class Chondrichthyes; order Rhinopristiformes; family Pristidae; genus Pristis; species Pristis pectinata. Next base: position 2,686,458 of record NC_067427.1, on the reverse strand, counting down.
GAAACCCACGTGGTCACAGGGAGAATGTGCAAACTCCACGCAGAGAGCACCAGAGGTCAGGATCGAACTCAGTCTTTGGAGCTGAGAGGTAGTGGCTCTGCTGCCCTCATACTCCTTCTGAACTTCAACAGTCTCCATGATTAGATGGTGCCCACGAGGATTGGTGCCCGCCAGGTATTCTTCACACTAATGGAGGGAGTTGCACGCTGGGAGGGATTGTGGGGGCGAGGTGGGTGGGGCCCATTCCTGTCCATCATACGCTGAGCAGGACAGTCAACTGATGCAATGTTCATCACTATTCAATAGGAAGGTATCACTGCTTCATAGGAAGTTCACTATTCAGTCATGGCCAAATGAGATGATCTGAGTGCCTGATTCATTAACAAAAATCCAATGTTAAATGATGCATTTTAAACGCAGGAAACATGCATAACACATGATCATAAGCAAATAGAACTTTCAAGAATTTTAGGGGGATCTTGATCAGCTGGGTAAGTGGGCTGCGGAATGGCAAATGGAGTTTAATTCAGATAAGTGCGAGGTGTTATGTTTTGGGAAGTGTAGGACTTTCACAGTGAATGGTAGGGCCCTGGGGAGTGTAATAGAACAGAGGGACCTAGGAGTACAAGTACATGGTTCCCTGAAAGTAGTGTCACAGGTAGACAGGGTGGTGAAGAAAGCGTTTGGCAAGCTGGCTTTCATCAATCCAGGAACTGTGTATAGAAGTTACGTTGCAGTTGTATAAGATATTGGTGAGGCCGCACTTGGAGTAATATGTTCAGTTTTGGTCGCCCTGCCATTGGAAAGATGCCATTAAGCTGGAAAGAGTGCAGGAAAGATTTGCGAGGATGTTGCCAGGACAAGAGAGACCGGCTTGTGGGGAAAGATTGGGCAGGCTGGGACTTTATTGCTTAGAACGCAGGAGACTGAGGGGTGATCTTACAGAGGTGTATAAAATCATAAAGGGCACAGATAGGGTGAATGCACACAGTTTTTTTTCCCAGGGTTGGGGAATAAAGAACTAGAGGGCATAGGTTTAGGGTGAGAGGTGAAAGATTTACTAGGAACTTGAGGGGCAAGCTTTTCACCCAGAGAGTGGTCCATATATGGAACGAGCTGCCAGAGGAAGTGGTTGAGGCGGGTGCATTAACAACAGTTAAAAGACATTTGGACAGGTCCATGGATAGGAGAGGTACAGAGGGATATGGGCCAAACACGGGCAAATGGGACCAGCTTAGAAGGGAACCTTGGTCGGCACGGATGAGTTGGGCTGAAGGTCCTGTTTCCGTGCTGTGTGACTCTATGAGGAGCAGGAGTAGGCCACTCGGCCCCTCAACCCTGCCCCACCATTCAATACGATTGTGGCTGATCTACCTTAGGCTTCATCTCCTCTCCTTTGCCCTTTCCCCGTGCCTCTCTATTCCCTGATCTTGCAAGAATTTATCTACCTCAAATTCCGCCCAGCCTCCACAACCCTCCTGGTGATGGAGTTCCAGAGCTCAGCACCCACTGCAAGAAAATGTAATTAACCGTTGCTGGGAACTTTCTTCTGCAATATTGCCATGCCAACATTCTAATGCCGTAAATTAGACTTATCTTAAGCACAATGTTGGATTGCAGATGGCTGAGTTTTTGTTATTAATTCGCATTGAAGGTTAATCAGCAGCAGGGAAGGGAGGTGTTTCCCAATTAATCCAGAACCGGACTTTGATAAAACATCTAAGAGGCACACATTTAAATAAAAACCCCACTTGACGATGTTAGACATGGATTTGTTGGCACTTTAATGTTACAGTACCGTAAGTCTGGTTGAGTACTGGCAGACCTGGAGTTAAATGCTATGGAGGAGTTCCCTGGTCTTATCAGTTCTGAGCTGGACAACTGCCATCGAGGTAAAGGAAGGAAAGCACCGTGTTTGTGTAGTGAACGTTTCAGGTCCGGGACCTGCGGACTGAACACTGGCGCTCTGCAAAGTGTTCACCCAAACTGCCTCTGGGTTCTCCAGTATAGAGGAGACCACATTGTGAACACTAGATACAGTAGATTAGACTGGAAGAAAGGCGAATGTATCACTGCTTCACCAGGTACAGAGAAGATGGGGAGGGGGTTGAGTAACACAAAGGGAATATCTCTGATATGGTGAGACTGTAATGTGGCAATGAAAATGCAGTTAAAATCAGATTAAGTTCCTTTGTGTAACATGCTGCTAATGGTGAGGTTGTAGGACATGTCCAGCATAGAGTCATCGAGCAATACAGCACGGATACAGGCCCTTCGGCCCAACCAGTCCATGCCGACCACGGTGCCCACCCAGCTTGTCCCAATTTCTTACGTTCGGCCCACATCCCTCTATCCATATCCGACCCCTCCATGCTCCTTAAATGATCCTGTTGTACCTGCCTCAACCACTTCTTCTGGCAGCTCGTTCCATACACTCACCACCCTCTGCATGAAAAAATTGCCCCTCAGGTCCCTTTTAAATCTTTCCCCTCTCACCCTAAATCTTTGCCACCTAGTTTTGGACTGCCCTACCCTGGGGAAAGGACTGTTATCGTCCACCTTATCTGTGCCTCTCATAATTTTAAACATTTCTGTAAGGTCGCCCCCTCCCATTCTCCTACATTCCCAGGAATAAAGACCTAGGCCGGGGAACATCTCCCTGTAACTCAGGCCCTCTAGTCATGGCAACATCCTCATAAATCTTCTCTGTACTCTTTCCAGCAGGCCAGGCTATACAAAAAAATGTCCAGTTCTCATGCAAACAAAAAGAAAGAACAAGTTATTAAAGGTAGGGAATTCAATATTGAATCCGGAAAACTGCACTGTCCCCGGACAGAAGATGAGGTGCTGTTCTTCAGGCCTGTGTTGTTCCTCATTGTACAGTGCAGGGGAGCACGGACAAAGTGGGAGTGGAATGGGGAATTAAAGTGGCAGCAAACGGGAAGCTCCAGATCACCCCTGCAGACTGAACACAGGCGCTCTGCAAAGCGATCACCCAAGCTGCCTCTGGGTTCTCTGGTATAGAGGTGACCACATTGTGAACACCAGATATGGTAGATTAGACTGGAAGAAAGGCAAATGAATCACTGCTTCATCATCCCACTCCTACCCTGACCTATCCCTGCGACCACGTGTGTTCCCCCAGGTGCTGTGATTTCCTTCCACGTCCCAAAGACCATAAGCCCATAAGATATAGGAGCAGAATTAGGCCACCCGGCCCATCGAGTCTGCTCCGCCATTCAATCATAGCTGATTCTTTTTGCAACCCCATTCTCGCATCTTCTCCCTGTAACCCTTACCAATCAAGAACCTATCAATCTCTGCCTTAAATACACCCAATGACTTGGCCTCTGTGGCAACAAATTCCACAGATTCACCACCCTCTGGCTGAAAAAATTCCTCCTCATCTCAGTTCTAAAGGGACTTCCCTTTATTCTGTGCCCTCTGGTCCTAGACTCTCCCACTGATGGAAACATCCTCTCCACATCCACTCTATCCAGGCCTTTCAGTATCCGATAGGTTTCAATGAGATCCCCCCTCATCCTTCTGAACTGCATCGAGTACAGGCCCAGAGACATCAAACACTCCTCATAGGTTAACCCTTTCATCCCCGGGGTCATTCTTGTGAACCTCCTCTGGACCCTCTCCAGAGCCAGCACGTCCTTCCTTGGATATGGGGCCCAAAATTGCTCACATTTTTGAGGTGTGAGTGGACTAATTAGCTGCAGTAAATTGCTGTGTGTGGGTGGCAAAGGAATCGAAGGAGAGTTGGTGAGCATGTGTGAGAGAGAATAAATTGCAGGTGTATAGGGAAATAAGAGGAGGGGAATAGGATTAATGGGATTGCAGCTCTGGGCATGAAGTCAATGGGCTGAGTGGCCTACTTCTGTCTCATGGTGAGTAAAATATTGACAATAATGATTTGGTAAGTGAACAAATTGCCCCCAGTGTATTCACTGAGTATGAACTGAGAGTCAGTTTGCGCCGTTAGTTGTCTGAGATGGACTCACTGAGGCTCACAGAGAGTGAGCTTCCTTTGTTTAAACTTGCCAGAGCAGCAGCGTACTTCAGAAATACACGTTGCATTACTGAGGGGAGTAAATCACCAGAGATGAATAAAAAGTGTGTCCTTATTGCCTTTAAATAACACAACAGCTAAAGGAAACAAAGGGATAAATATTTACAATGGAAGTGTGAATTGGGAGATATGGCTGGCTATTTTGCTGCTACTGTGATCTATTTTTCTGGCCTCACACTCTGTGAGCCTTTCCTTTGCCAAAGTATGCTTCCTGTGATTGTCACGATGAACTGGTGCCGACCTCCTCCTTCCTCTGCGTCCCTCAAAGAGCAGACAGCCACGAGCCCCGGCAGCCACACCTTGGGCAGAGCGGTGTTCCCGGCCCATTGCTCAGTACTGGGGTCAGGCGTATCCGTCAGCTGCTTCCTCAGGCACAGACCACACCTGGAAAACCCATGGTGGAAGCCGCAGTGCTATTCCTTCCAGCAATGTCACCTTGTGTTGCTGCCAGTAACTTTCACTTTGTTCTACATCTTTCTGCAGTACTGTGATGTTACTAAAAGGTCTTTTAGGGGATCAAAGCAGAATAATATCCTTGTCTGAAACTTTTATTGTAATGTCTCGATATTAATGTCCTTTTGTACGAAACATACAAAACTCTCATTGAAGCTTACACAATTCTTACCAGCTGGACACAGGGAGGATGTTTCCTCTGTTAAGGAGATTAGAACCAGGGGGTCACAGTCTCTGAATAAGTACCTGGCTGTTTAGGACTGAAATAGGAGAAATTCTTTTGCCCAGAGGGTAATGAATCTTTGGAATTCTCTACCCTGCCGAGGCTCAGTCGTAGACGTGGGGATGGATCCGGGGAATAGTGTTGGGATCAACCTGCCATCAACATGCTGGAACAGACTCAAGGGGCGGAATGGCCAGCTCCTGCTCGTGGGTTTTTTGTCCTAATGTTCTTCACATGTACTATGACTCAAAATATGTTTCAAAAGAAGTAAAGGTTTACTTATAAGGATGACGACATAGCTTTGTAGCCATGTTGATTGCCAAAGCCTGTGTCATTGCGGTATTGCTGTAAAGCAGGTATTCCGCATGGCAGAGGATCACAGGTAGTACCCAGGGACATGTGCCTTGCATTAAGAGCTATACTATGCTGCAGCTCTCTCTAAAAAAAAAGTTCATTTTGTTTCCAAATCAACGAATGAACTGCAGTCCCGTTATCGGTCTGTGATGTCAGGTCGATCTTCTCACAGGCCCGTTCCTTTCTCCTGCTCCACCTTCTGAACTGCTTTGAGTGACCCTGGTTGACAGACCGTTCTCCGGAAGACACTCTGTCTCCTGCTATTCGACTGGGTGGGGCTGCAGTGGTTGGCTTCACTGAGGGCTCTGCTGCTGCTGCAGTCGCTGAGGAGTTGAATAGCTGTGTTGGTGCCCGGCTGCTGTGTCCTGTGTGAGCCAGCCGTGCCCTTCCCTCCCTGGAAGTGTGTGATCCACCTTCACACTCCTGAGTCTGTCAGAGACCTGAATGGGATAGTGTTGGAACCTCAATCAGCAGCAACAGTTCCAGCTTCCAATGGGTCAGGATGATTCAAAACCCATTTATGGCCACTGTGCAGAATCTTCGCCTTTTGGAAGCTGAGCTGGGAATCGTCTGTGCATTCTAGCTGTCATAAACTCAGCCTCGTTCTTAACCTTCTGTTCATGAGAAGCTACACTGGCGTGCATCTGTTCTATGCATCAACAGAAAATATGCCAGATGATGTTTTATTTTTCAAAGTGCTTTTGACTAACTGGAGGGAAAGTTCAGCTGCTCCATTAGATGTCAAGTGGTGAGGGAGTATTGAGACTTGTTTGATATCATTTATCCTTAAATTGCCCTGAGCAAGCCAGAGTCCATTGTCAGAAACTATTTCTTCCAATAGACTGAGACACAGAAACTCATCTTAACTCATCTAACACGTGCTCAGTGCTCGTGGTTCTCAGTTGCATTGGAAACTACCCCAGAGAGACAGAGAAGAGCCGTATCCCCTCATCACAGAAACCGGCACACACTTGTCGATAGGTGAGACACTGGCACCTCAGCTCTTCGATCTGTCACCCATGATCCAAACTTGGCCACTTTACAAAACCATGAGCAACCGCCTCCATGGCCACTATTCCTCTTTATTCACATGTAATTCAGTTAACCTCTTTAGTCTTACAGCAACAGGTTTACCACACGCATGTCCAATCTTAAATTGCTGGAAACACCCAGCAGGTCAGGCAGCATCTGTGGAGAAGGAAGCAGAGTTAATGCTTCAGGCCAAAGACCCTTCATAAGAACTTTATCAGTCCATTAGTTTCCTTTTCCACAGACGCTGACTGACCTGTTGAGTGTTTCCAGCATTTTCTGCTGTTATTTCAGATTTTCAACATCTGCAGTGCTTTTATTTTCCTTTTCTCATTTTAAACACCCCATGATTCCTCCTTTCATCGAATGAGCTCAACGCTACAATTAATTGACTCTAAGCAGCCTCTAAGAGTGTGTTGGTGACACACATCACTGCACATTCCTGTTTGTTCAGCAGTTTTGGAGGTTCTCACTGGAGAGTCATCTCTCACTCAGTGTGTTCTCTAAGGTGGTCTCAGATCCCACATTTGGACTTCCATGGTCAGGTCTGCCGCAAGGTCCTCTATTCTATTTTTGTCATCATTCTGAGATAGAACAGTTTCCCATCTTTGCATTCATGCTGTTGTCTTTGGTGGTATACACCAAAAACTTCCATCTGATCTGTTATCAATGTAAACCGTCTTCCAAGAAAGAACTGATAAAATTTCTTGAAACCGGAAATGAGACAAAAAGCTTCTCTCTCTTTTTTGTCAGAGGACCAAATACAAAAGCAGTAGCTTCTGCTCCCTGCCATCCGTAAGGTGAATGATGTCAGCTTCCACACACAGCCCGGAGCATCCCCAGCTAAACTCACCTCAGTGGATGTGGTGAAGGAGCAAGGCTGAGCCATGCCCATGTCAGGCACGCTCTCGCTCTTTCCCCCACATCTACCCTACATCCTTCTTCAATAGGTGTTGAAGTGGTAAATGGGCTGTTGCCAGATCTGGTACAAAATGTGTAACATTGCACCAATCTCAAGAATGACCTCAACTCAGACACATTCTCAGGTTTCGGAGCAGTTTAACTGACTTGCGCTTTTCCTTTTACAGACTGTAAACCATGCACACCCACCCTTAGACCCAGATAAACCACCTCACCTTCTCCAAAAGCACATTGGCTTCTGGTTCATTTCATACAATGCTTGTGTAACTGCTCTAGAACTTCTGCTAGGATTTGAAGATTCTCCTCCTCAGCATTGTATGGCTTTCAAAACATCACACTGGCACAAACAATCATCAAGTCCTGGTAAAGTGTTATCCATGGCAACTTGGAATATGTTAGGAGATGACTTAACCCCATAGAAAGTAGAATAGAGCTCCTTCTGCATGTTGCTGTTTGTTTATTGTTGGCTACACCACTTAACATCGAGCTGTGTGCACAAATGAGACGTATCCAATGTTGCAAGCGCCTTTGCTCCAGTTCGCTCTGGGTCCAAGTCCTGGGATGTGGAATAGCAAATATTTCTTCCTTCCACAGCCTGACTGAGTGTGCTTATCCTGATGAAGGGTCTCGGCCCAAAACGTCAACTGCTTATTTCCCTCCGTGGATGCTGCCTGACCTGCTGAGTTCCCCCAGCACTTTTTGTGTATTGCTCCAGATTCCAGCATCTGCAGAATTTCTTGTGTCCCTGTCTTGACTGAGTGTGACCTTGTTACTGCCACAGAGCCCGACCAGTTATTGGTACCACCACAATCTGCATGACTCAATCACTTCACCATGACTTCACTCTTCAACCAATTCCTGGGCTTTCAATGCAGAAGGAACTGGTGGTGTCCTGTGGTACACCGGCTGCACACCTGGTTTAGTGCAGGCGTGCACGTTAATACCACTGCATACATCTTTGGGATGGACAAAGCTCTTTTGTATTTAACACTGCCAGGTCCATCAAAGGTGCCATCCGAACAGCTTCCTCAAAAGTAACCTCAGGCACTCTTGTCTGAATCTTCTCATCGATCAATCCACAAACCAACCTATCTCTTAAGGCTCAATTAGGAACCACCTTCTCCTCCGACCCCCACCCGAGTCACGATGTAATGAAAGATTCCTCAGGGCCACAGTATAATCACTTATGGCCGCACCTTTGCTGTTCCAGACCTGCAGTTCTCTGTTATCTCCATTGGTTCAGGTTAATGTGCTCATTGAATTTCTTTATCACTGCTGCAAGGTCTATGGCTTGCCTTGTGAAGTCTATGTAAACTGATCAAGCTGTGGTCTGTCTGGTTCCATTTCGACTGACAGTCTCACTTTCGTCCTTTCTCACATTGAGCATTTCTGTGTTTATAGCCATCTCTGTGAAACGATTGCCCATAAAGATCACTTCAGGCATTCAGTGAACGTAGGACACCAACCCTGCAAGGGCATTAACTGCACGGTGGTCACCAAACACCACCGGAACATCAAATGTGCAGTGGTCACCAACACTGTTGGCTGCAGGTGAGTTTACTTGCTTGTCACAGAGTCTTACTTCACTTCCTTGCTTCATTCAAAGTTGTTTCTTCACATCCTCATCACCAATTTGTAATGTCTTAACACGTGTTCTAGGACTCAACAAATGCATGAAAAATATAAAGATTTACTTTTGGAGCTGAACACTTAATTTAAGTAAATGTTCATTCTCAAAGCTCTGAGTGCAGACTGTGGCACTTTTACAATGTTACAAAGCAGGCTTGCCATCCTGCTCTCCTGTCAGGATCACAGATCCCACGCCTAGACAGACAACTGAATGGCCTAATTCTGCTCCTATATCTTACGGATTTATGGTCTTTGGGACGTGGGAGGAAATCACAACACCCAGGGGAAACCCACGTGGTCACCAAGGAAATTCTACAATTATCTGTCAATTGTGTTTCCTCTCATCCATTTTTATACCTGGCTTAAAAACTCGAATAACTCCCCGGAACAATGCAAGGATTTGTTAAACTAAGAAGCAGCCTGTCACTGCTCAGTCCTGGAACCAGACTTTCAGTACCTCTCTCAACTACCAAAAGTACATTATAAAGTTCACTTCCTATTTAGCAAACTTCATTTTCCACTGCTATATTTTGGCAACCTGATGAGTAGACTTTTTTGTTTTTTCTTAATTGCTGCGTTCCCATTTATAATGGAACCTGCCAATGTAAATGAGAAGAGTCATTGTACTCTCTGTAACTCCACAGACCGCAGCTACCAGTTCTTTGGATAAATTATTCCAAACTCATCCTATTTTGTTGGAACTAATGATGTAAAAGCAAAATGGGCACTGTACAAACTGAAGTAAAAACAGAACATGCTGGAAACACTCAGCAGGTCCGGCACCATCTGTGGAGAGAGGAACAGAGTTAGTGTTTCAGGTTGAAGACCCTTTCATCAGAAATGTTTCTGAGAAATGTCCCTAAGCAGCTTCTCCAATAATTTCCTGACGACTGATGTAAAGCTCACCGGCCTACAATTTCCTGGTTTGTCCCTGTTGCTCTTCTTACACAGAGGAACAATGTCGGCTATTCTCCAGTCCTCTGGGACCTCACCCGTGGCCAGAGAGGATACAAAGGTCTCTGTCAAGGCCCCAGCAATCTCCTCTCTTGCTTCCCTCAGTACCCTGGGATAGATCCACCCCAACGGCCCCAGTGACTTATCCACCTTAATATTTTTCAAGACACTTCCCACTTCTTCCTATCGCCCCTCCCTGATCTCACCATGTCCTTCTCCTTGGTGAAGACTAATGCAAAGCACTCATTTAGTGCCTTGCCCACTTCCTCTGGCTCCACACATAAATTCCTCCCTTTGTCTTTGAGTGGACCTACCCCTTCCCCAGCTACCCTCTTGCTCCTAATGTATGTACAAAATATCTTGGGATTCTCCTTAATCCTACTTGCCAAGGACATTTCATGTCTCTTTTATCCCTCCCAGTTCCTTGTTTAAGTTCTTTCCTGCTTCCTTTATATTCCTCAAGGACCCTGTCTGACTTCAGCTTCCTAAACCTTACATATACTTGCTTTTTCTTTTTAACTAAACCTACACTAAGTCTCTTGTCACCCAAGGTTCCCGAACCTTGCCATCCTTAACTTTCATTCTCACAGGAACTTGCTGGTCCTGAACTCTAACCAGCTGGCCTTTAAAAGACTCCCACACGTCAGATGTGGATTTACCCTCAAACAGCCGTTCCCAGGTCTCCAGTTCCTGCCTGTTGCCGCTGTGATTATCCTACCCCCAATGTAGTGCTTTCACCCAAGGACTAGTCTGATCTTTATCCATAACTATCGTAAAACTTAAGAATTATGGTCAGTTCTCAAAATGCTGCCCCACTGAAACTCTGATCACCTGGCCAAGCTCATTCCCCAATACAGGGTCTAGTATGACCCCAACCCTGTTATTTTTACATCTTTTTATGATCCATCTGCATATCTGTTCCTCTATCTCCCACTGACTATTGAGCGCCTATAGTATAAGCCCATCACAGTGCTTGCATCTTTCTTATTCCTGAGTTCTACCACATGGCCTCGCTGGATGAGCCCACCAAGATGTCCTCTCTCAGTGACATTCTCCCTAATCAGTAGTGCACCTCCCCCACCTCTTTTACATCCCCCTCTGTCCTGTCTGAGACATCTGTACCCCAAAATATTGAGCTACTCGTTCTGCCCTTCTCTCAACCAAGTTTCTGTAATGGCGACAATACTGAAGTTAAGATAAGATTTCTTTATTAGTCACATGTACATCCAAACACACAGTGAAATGCATCTTTTGCGTAGAGTGTTCTGGGAGCAGCCCGCAAGTGTCGCCACGCTTCTGGCGCCAACATAACGTGCCCACAACTTCCTAACCTGTACGTCTTGGGAATGTGGGAGGAAACCGGAGCACCCGGAGGAAACCCACGCAGTCACGGGGAGAACGTACAAACTCCTTACAGACAGCGGCGGGAATTGAACCCGGATCACTGGCGCTGTAATAGCGTTACGCTAACCGCTACACTACCGTGCCTGCCCACACATGCAGTATAGTAATCTGGGCTCTAAGGTCATCTGCCTTAACCCATTAAAGTCCTTGCATTAAAATAACTACACTTCAGACCATCATTCCTGCCATGTTCATTCTCCTGGTCCTGCCTGTTTTTCCTACCCTCTCCTCAATAACTCTACCTGCTGACCTACTGCTCCAGTTCCCACCCCCACCTGCCAGTTTAAACCCTCCCGAGTAGCACCAGCAAACCTCCCTGCGAGGATATGGGTGCCCCTCCAGTTTAGTGCTTCTTGTTCCTATGTTTTTAATCTGCCTGTACCACACTTTCAAATTCTAGATCCCTAAAACTTGAACTCAGAAAAGTGGCGGTGATTTTTGTTCAAGAGGAAGGTAGTTATTAACCTTTGTTGAATAAGCCATTTCTCACTCAGTGACTTATTCTCTGGTGCTCAGCCCTAAGCTTATTTGGCTCCCATAGCAAGACAGCAATGGTCCTCCTCAGTGTGAGTATGCAAGCCAAACATTCTCGGAAACAATCCCACACAGTAACCAGGAGCCCACACAAGGATTGTCCAGCCTTGCAAAATCATCTGCCACACAATGAGACCAGCTCATCTGCTTCCAGGGATGAACCACTTCAGCTACAAGACTAGACTGGGGTTGTTCTCCTTGACTGAAGCAGCTTCAAAAGTTGGGACAGGAGACAGCAGATGCTGGGATCTGCAGCAAGAAACAAACTGCTGGAGGAACTCAACGGGTCGGGCAGCTTCTGTGGAGGGAGATGGACAGTTGACATTTTGGGTTGAGATCCTTCATGCGGACTCAAAGATTATTTGATATATGTTTAAGTTTAGTGAATAGCGGCATCTTGTCCTTCACCGAGCTGATGATCGTCCAGTAGCAGTCGGTGTCTGTCTCGGTGTGTTTCCCTGGGAACGGCCTCCTGAGCACAGAAACCCCCCCCCATTACACAGCTGCTCGCGATGAACCTCGACAGACAGATTGGAAAGGGAGTAGGTTTGAGAATTAAAATGGCTTGCAACAGGGAGTTCAGGGTCACCTCTGTGGAGAGCTCCTGTGCTCAATCTGCAGGGGTGATCCCGGACTTCCTGCTGGTAATCCTCAATCCCACTCTCATTCCAGCCTGTTTGTCTGTGGCCTCCTCCACTACCAAGGTGAGCCCCAGTGTAAATAGGAGAATATTTTATCTTCTGTCTGGGTACTTTGCAACCGTCTGGAAGGAACACTGAATTTTCCAACTTCAGGTAACCTGCTCTCTCATCATTTCCCATTCACATGTAGATGTCCCTTTCTCACCCAGTCTCTTTAAACTGTCTCCCTGATGGTTAGTACTCTTGCTCATTATCACCTGATCTGTCTTAACGAGTCTCTACAGATCCTGCTTGACCGGCTGCATGTTCTGTCATCTCAGACCTACAGTTTTATCTGTTGGCCATTGATTCTTGTCGAGCTATGATGTCATCCACCTCTGGTATACTCATTCATCAACTCGACGGTCGTGTGTTAGATTAGTGTAACCAAAGCAATGTCCAAGGAAAGCTCAAAGAATCTCTGCTTCTCATAATGAATATTAAATCTGCATAACTTGGAACTTGCTTTATCCTGTTACAAATACCAGAAACCCAAGAACTCATTTAATATTCTGTATTTGAAATTTGTGCTGCATTTTTTAAATAAATTGGAAATCTGAAATATTCTTCTGTTCCTGACCTAGGTCCAAACAGACTTGCAAGATGCTCTTCCCCTTGCAAATCAATGCAGACGAACCTTTCCAATGTAGATAAGATTTCTTTATTAGTCACATGTACATTGAAACACACAGTGAAATGCATCTTTTGCATAGAGTGTCCTGGGGACAATGTGTTTGTTCATTTAATTTTTTTCATGTTCAGTAACTCCTGCATTCAGTCACTTTGACACGATTACAATCGTGTTTCTACCTGGGTAGGTTACGGGGGTAATTATTTATCCAGACACTGCTCATTGTGTGTCTGGTGACAGAGGGATAAAAGTAGTATTCGGAGCATCAACTATTGAATGAAAAGTCTGATTCCCTTCCCGGCAACTGGGGAATTTAAATTCACCTTTTAAATTAAGTCTGGAATGTAAAGCAGGTCTCGGTAACAGCTGCCATGAACCAACCAGGTTGTTGCAAAGAATTCATCTGGGTTCAGGTATGGAAATCTGCTCCTTCTGGCCTACTTGTGACTCCAGACCCAGTCCTCACCCCTGCCTGGCCTTGTGACTCCAGTCCCACCAACGTGCTGACTCTGAACTCCCCTCAGGAAGACCTTCCAGTTAGGGATAGATAATGAATTCACATCTTGCCAGCGATACCCACATCCCATAAAGAAGTAAATCAAAGAATCCTGATTTGATGTCCCTCTGTAATGGATCCACCCATTCCTCAAGGACTTATTCTGTATCCAGAGCCGCTTTGAGCTTCTACTGCACTGGACTGAGTTTCTTAGCAACCTTTAGGAAGGCTGAAAGTGACAACTTAGTGTGAGAGTAGCAGTGTGTTGCCCTTGCACTGTTACACTTCACCTGCTGTCTAATACCTTCCACTTTCTTTTTGAGCAAAATAAACTTTATTCATAATAAAAGAAACTATATACAATAATAAAACTGTTCAAACCTTTACATTCGTGTACAATTCAATTCTTAGTGTTACCTTTTTATATATAAAAAAACACAGCACCGATGCCACACGTGTGGCTCCCTGGGGTGATACCCCAATCCCATATTTACAACATTTGAGTGGCTTCCTCGCCTGACCCCGCCCCTCCTTCTCCTCTGGCAGAAGGACCCTAAACTGTTGTCCTTCCCCACCGAGCCCTCGCGCTGGTTGCACCCAGCTTCAGTGCGTCCCTCAACACGTACTCCTGCAGCCTGGAATGTGTCAGCCGGCAGCATTCCCCTACGGACATCTCACAGTGCTGGAAGACCAACAATTTTTAGGCAGACCAAAGGGCGTCTTTCACCAAGTTGATGACCTTCCAGCAGCAGTTGATGTCCGTCTGTGTGTGTGTCCCCGGGAACAACCCGTAGATCAGAGAATCCTCTGTTACTCTGCTGCTGGGGATGAAACGTGACAAGGACCCCTGCACCTTTCGCCACACCCTTCTCGCAAACCTACAGCCCGCAAAGAGGTGGGCGACCGTCTCGTCCCGAGCACAGTCCTCCCGGGGGCAGCGCGCGCTGGGGGTGATGGCCCAACCGTGCAGGACGGATCTTACTGGCAGTGCCCCTCTCACCGCCAGCCAAGCAAGGTCTTGGTGCTTGTTGGTGAGCTCTGGCAATGAGGCATTCTGCCAGATGGTCTGGACAGTCTGCTCAGGGAATCACCCCACGGTGTCCATCGAGTCCTTCTCCTGCAGTGTCTGCAGGATGTTCCGTGCTGACCACTTCCTGATGGACTTGTGGTCCAAGGGATTGGTCCGGAAGAACTTTTCCATGAAGGACAGGTAGTGCGGCAGCGTCCAGCTGACTGGGACGCCGTGTGGCCACGGGGCCAGGCCCATCCTTCGCAACAGCCAGGACAGGTAGAACCTCGGTACGTAGTGACACTTGGTGCCCATGTACTTGGGTTCCACGCACAGCCTGATGCAGCCACAGACGAAGGTGGTCATTAGGAGGAGGGCGACATTGGGGACACCTTTACCGCCATTGTCCAGGGACTTGTGCGTGGTGGCCCGTCGGACCCGCTCCGTCTTGGATCCCCAGACGAACCGGAAAATGGCGCGGGTGATTTCCAAGCTGGAGGAGCGAGCAACAGGCCACATGTGCGCCAAGTACAGCAGCCCTGAGAGCACCTCACACCTGATGACCAGGTTCTTCCCAGTTATTGACAGGGAGCGCCGTTCCCACAGTCCCAGTTTCTGCTTCACCTTCCCAATCCGCTCCCACCAATTTTTGTTGCACGCCCCGGCCCCTCCGAACCAGATCCCCAGCACCTTCAGATAGTCAGGCCTGATGGTGAAGGGGACGATGGATCGGTCGGGCCACTTGCTGAAGAGCATGGCCTCGCTCTTCGCGCGGTTGACTCTGGCTCCTGATGCCAACTCAAACCGGTCGCAGATGCTGATCAATCTGCCGACTGACCTCGGGTCTAAACAGAAGGCGGCGACGTCGTCCATGTACAGGGAGGTTTTCACCTGGGTGACCTCGCTGCCTGGCAACGTCACCCCTCTGATGCTCTCGTCCTTCCTGATGGATTCGGCAAAGGGTTCTATACAGCACACGAACAATACAAGGGAGAGGGGGCAGCCCTGCCTGACTCCAGACTTGATGGGGAAGCTGTCTGTTTCCCACCCATTGATTTGGACTGCGCTAATACCTTCCACTTTTACCTCAGCCTCTCCTGTAGTTTTGGTTTGCACCATTTCTTTATTCAGAAGCAGTCAGTGACACATTCTTTTGCATTCATTTTAAGGTGTATTGGTGCTCCATTCAGTCACTCCCCCTAACTCAGTCCTGCATTGTGGGCCCTTCGTTGCTCATACCTCGTTCCCCTTGAGCAGTTGGTGGTGAGCTGCCTTCTTGAACTGCTGCAGTCAGTGTGGTGAAGGTGCTCTCACAGTGCTGTTGGGTGAGAGTTCCTCAATTTAGACCCAGTGAAGATGAAGGAGCAGTGATGTATCTTTAGGCTGAAGGAGTGTATTACTCAGAGTGGGCGTTTTCCCCTGCACTGTCTGCCATTGTCCTTCTCGTGTCAGAGGTCACAAGTCTGTGAGAGCTGTCAGCGTTGGCCAGGCAAGGAACTGCAGTGTATTTTGTACACAGTAGCACCCATCTCTTTGGTTAATTTGCAGCCATTTTCCACTTGTCTACAATGGTTTATGCCCGTCCTAGGACTCACATTAAGGATAGGTTTTGCACCAATTAATGTGTCTTTTCCCAAAGACCAGACTACCTGTTGTGCAAAGCTTTTTTTCATGTCATCCATTCAATTCTCCATTTTCCCTCGCATTCGCTTTAAGGATCATGTTACAGATTTCTCAATTAATTGAGTCTTCCTTTCTTTCTTGACTGTTGATAGAATAATTCTGTACGCTTTACTTCTGAGCCCTAAGCTCTCCATTTGCAGAGCTTCAGCTGGCTTACAACTGGTACAGCTGTGTCTAATATATCTCTGGCTCCCTCAACAACCTTTCATGGAGAATGATCCAGTACTCAACAAATTAACCTGCTCTTTATTAATGAGACAATCAGTGACTAGGAACTGGAGATCTTATTCCATTACTTACCGACCAGTGCTTTCTGCTCATCTGAAACTTCTGTATTTTTCATAGATCACATAATGTCTAGAATTGTGGGACACCTTGAAGCTACTTATGATAAATTCAATGATAATTTCTCTCCTAGCCAAGAGTTATAAAATTATGATAAATTCTTCATGTTTCCCCAGCATCTCATTTTGTTTCATCTGCTTTAGTATTTGCTTTTGTTTAATTCATTTCCACTTGCTTCAGCGACCAAAAGCCAGGCTGAAGTTTCAGTTTATCCCTTTCATTTTATTCTACAAAGAGCTTTTGAAAAATGAACTGCATTTTTGTTTGCGCCTTAACATTCCTTTACTTTTTTTCTTTTCCATCTGATCAGCACCACTGTAGTGGAATATAATCTGGTCCAGCGGTGAATGTAACCATGAAAATCTACGGATGCTGGAAATCTAAAATAAAAACAGAAAATGCTGGAAATACTCAGCAGGTCAGGTAGCACCTGTGGGAAGAGAAATGGAGTTAATGTTTCAGGTCAAAGACTCTTTGTTAGAACCGGGGAAGGAGACAAAAGAAGCTTGTTAAGCTGCAGGAATGGTGGGGAGGGAGGTGTCTCTGACAGGGTAAGACCGCAGTGACCATGGGAGTAAGCTGTAAACAAGGTTATCTGGTCACGGGAGCAGTTAGAGAGTGAGAACATAGAACATCGGAGTGCAAAGCAGGAAGATCAAGCAGGTCAGGCTGGGACCATCCTCCACTTCCAGAGAGAAATAAAAGGTTAGGAAGTTAAGTCAATACTTCTTCCAACCTAGTGCGGCATTCGGTGTTCACAGTGTAGCTTCCTCTATGTAGGAGAAACTAATCACAGATTGGGTGATTGCTTACCTGTGTTCTGTCCACATGGGTGACGCTGAGCTTCCTGTTTCTTGCCACTTTTAATCCTCCATCCCATTCCCACTCTGACCCATCGGTCTGTGATCTCCTGCCCTGTTGCAATGGGACCCAACACAAGCCTGAGGAACAGCACCTCATCTTCTGTCTGGGCACGTTACAACCTTCAGGACTCAACATTCAATTCTACAACCTCCGGTAACTTGGTTTCTTGGTCTGTATCAGTGTCCATCTCTGGTACTGGCTCAGCTTGCTTGTTGTATTTTTCTTTTTTCTCTCTCTGGGAGTGGAGGACGTTCCCAGCCTGATCTGCCAGGCACGTTCTCCTGCTCTGCATTTCACAGCTCCCACATTCCAATGTCCATTTTCTCACTCTCTAACTGCTCCCATTCTCTCATTGACCAAAAAACCTTGTTTACTGCCAACCCCCGGTCACCCCCATTTTACCCTATCAGAGGCATTCCCCCTCTTCCTTCCCTTCAGCTTAACAAGGTTCTTCTCTCTCCTACCCAGTTCTAATAAAGAGTCTTCAACTTGAAATGTTAACAACGTTTGTGCTGGAAATACTCAGCAGGTCAGGCCAAGATGCACCCTGAGCATTTCAGGCATTTTGTGAACTAAATTGTTCCTGCTATTCGATACACCCACCATTACACCCACAGCATTTGATTCTTTAATGTTGGTATGCAGGGTATGAACTAATAATGTTGCATTGAGGGATAGGAGGCAGCTCGAACTCAGTGAGAGGGCAAAGAAACAGGACATCTCCATAAATGATCAGGTTGAAGGACTGTGAAATGACCAGAGCAAGGCCTGAGGAAGGTGAATGCAACATCAAATCAGCTAGGAAATGAAGAATGAAGAATAAAGAGAGAAAGAACGATTAGATTAAGACTGAGAAATACTTGAATCTCTTCACGTGACATTGTATTTTGTTGTCAGTTAATCAAGAGCTCAAGTTTGATGGTTGAAGTATTTTTGTTGCTGTGATATTTGTGAAAGTTTATGGGAAAATAAAACCTCTATAAACTCGAAGCGTGAGATGGTTGTTGGCAAATAGGTAAACCTTTACCTTGCACGGTGCAAACCAGCATTAATCGAAAAGCAAGAAAAATCAAGGAAATTGTATTGGAAACAGTTGACTGAGAAATCTGCTTCAGCAACCAGTTCCAAACTAAAACTAAATAAAAATCAAATAAAATTAGCTAAGAAATCCTTCTCATGATGCCGATGGTCAATTAAATACTCGTGCACATAAGTCAGCCTGAAGTAATGCCCTAACTTTCAAGCTATTTTCTTTCTCAAATAATTTGGCATCCTCGGCTATGACTATTGTACAAATAAATATCTAAATGATTGAATTCAACTCACTATAGTGTGTGCCTTTCATGGTGATGTCATGTACAGGGAACTTCAAATGGAGGTTAGTTTGCAAATTAAATCACTCCAAGTATTTGAGCTCTTCTGAAACACTCGAGCTGAAATTTGACTCCAAGAAACAGACCATGTTTAATCACTGAGATTATAATACATCAGACGTTTGCTGTCTCAGGCAATCACTTAAGGAGCGGGAAAGGAATCCTGAATTTACCTCAGTTAAGAAGTCACAAGTGATACAAAGAAGAGGTATATATGTGTGGAAAAGTTTTTAAAAAATACATTTCGCTTAAATATTTTAAGATAAATAAGTGTACACGTGATCATCAGTAGGCACGTTGTTTTATACCAAGGCATGTTGTCAAATTGCATTTCAATTATATTTTACTGGAGTTTTCAGGATTACATTCCACAAGTGCAGGCAATAATAATTAGGCCCGTGGGTTTATGGTAACTGAATAAGTCTCTCTACATCAGAGCAGACGATTTGCAGCATGGTAATCTGCAATTTCATGCATGTTCCCATTGAGATGACGAATCAACTGTGTTGGCCATCACATTCCAAGTACCAGGAATTTGGCCCAGACTATTAAGTTGTCAAAAAATTAAGACCTTTGTTTCAAAATGTTTTATTCATAAGGCAGAACTGTTACAAACATCACCCTAAACAGCACACACAACATACAGGAATAAGGACATTGTAATGGAAGCAATACAGCACTGATGGGAGATTTCTGGGGGGAGACTACATAAACAGACATTTGGCAAAGAATCTGATTGTTGATTAAATACTGAGAAGTAACTTTTGTTTTAAGAAGCAAAGGCAAAATTTAGCAACAGACATTAAAGAGGGAATTATGCCTTTATAACAATGTTGTAGTATTTGTGTCCGACCAACCTCCTTTTAATGCAACACCATGATTGCAATATTAAACTTCAAGATGTGCTAAATATTGTCAGTGCTATAGTTTTCTATATCCCTGCATTTGACAAATTGCAATTTAAGTTTCTTCTTTTCCCTTCTGAGTGATATATTAACACATATCAGGCGATGTCAATAATAATCAAACCTACCCTGTGGTTGCATGGCAACTTGTCTGGTTTCAAGCTCCTGATGTAGGTAAACCTGTGACCTCCCACTGTGTGCTTTCCACATCCTGAGCATTTAACTCTCTGGGTAAAGTGTCCTTTATCTGCTCCCTCCTGTCAGTACAAACTTCATTCCAATTGGATCTGACAGCTTACATTGACGTGTTAATTGGCCACTGAGGTGATGGCAACCTTGGGAAATGCCAATGAGCTGCGAGGTGCATGTTAGATTTCCATGTCCTGGATTTCCATGCTTGTTCACTGGAGAACACGGGTACAGAATGCACTGCAGATTGGATGCCAGTGCATCTGGCCTGTCACTTCAGCCCTGGATTCCTCAGTGAATCCATGGGAGGGTCTGTGCCTTACTAAGCAACGAGTCTGGATGCACTTTACATCCCTTGAATGGTCCATCTAAGACCACCCCCCCAATTCATTTCAATAAGGTTACCAGCCTACATTAAGAATGTAAAGGAGATTGTGTTCATTTCAATTAATAATGATATTGTAATTAATTTCCATCAGTTAATCATGTTTTAAATGTTTAATATTTTAGTTTTCTTAATTATTTAGCATGTTTCAGCTGTTCCTCAATGTCTCTGAGGAAATGGCTACCATTGATCCAGGACCACAAACCAACCTTCAGCAATGGAGCCTTCCTCGGGTGTTGCAGAATTCTTGTGTTTGTCCACAACAACCAAACTAACTCAGTTGTGAATCTTTATCATTCTGGAGACACGTTGACTATTGGAAGTCAGGGGGATATTGGGGCCTTTGACCTGATCCACCACTTAGACTGATCCTGAGCCTCAAGCTCACTTCCCACCCAGTCACTACACCCTGAATCCCTCAGTGCCCATGAATCTACCAATCTCAGCCTTCAATTTACCCAGCAACTGGACACCCAGTTTCTGGAGGAGGGAGTTCTAGAGGTTCCAACCCTCTGCTGAAGAAATCACTTCACGGCATTTCCCACATTACAAATGGAAACGCTTGGAATTGGTTCAGTTCCTTAGGGAGAAGCTTCATATGAGCTGTGTCCAACAAGTCACTGTGGTAGCCAGATAAGGGGATGTGAGATCCAATCACCAGAAGTTTCATCATAAAGACAGGTTTTAGGGAACATCATTTAGAAAGGAGAAGTGGAGAGATGGAGATTTGGAGAGATGGAGAATTAGAGAGATGGAGGATTAGAAAGGTGGAGCTGTGTTGCCATTTGGCCCAACTACAATACTATCTCAGATCCGTGAGTAACAGGAATCTTTGGCCTTCTTTCATGGTATGTACATGACACCACCAGCTTTTCTTCTCCCCATCTTGCATAGACCAGAAAATATTTTCTGCGGCATTTTTAACATATTTTGATCAATTACCATTGGACCAAGTGATGTCTAAAACTCATTAAGGTGCTGAGGGGTCTTGACAGGGGGGAAGTGGAGGGGTGTTTCCTCTTGTGGGAGGATCTAGAACCAGGGGTCTTTCATTTAAGGTAGAGATGAGGTGATTTTTTTCCCTCTCAGAAGGTCGTGAGTCTTTGGAACTCTCTTCCTCAAAGGGTGGAGGAGGCAGAGTGTTTGAATAGTTTAAAGGTGCAGGAAGATAGATTGTTGATCTAGGGGTGGAGAGGGGCGGGACGAAGGTTGCAGGGGATGGATGGTAAAGCAGAGATGAGATTACTGCCAGATCAGCAAAGATTTTACCAAAGGGTGGGGCAGGCTTGAGGGGCCGAGTGGTCTTACTCCTGCTCCTCGATTCGTTTGAAGGACCAAAGAGCCCCACAGAACCCTATTGAGACACCCAAGGAGGCCTCAACATGGATAACACACATCTGTGTAATTCTGTGGAAAGGAACGTGTTGAGCCTGAGAATTGGGCGTGGTGCATTAATTAAGAGATGAAAATTAACAATTCTATCTCTTATTTAAAATCCTCCAAAAACTGGATCGCTTGAAAGATACATTTTCAAAGAAAATAAAACTGGAAAGTCAGAACACGGCACCACGTGAAGGTGTAACGTTTCTGCAAACTACGGCAACATCAGTGTTATTGAATAGGACACCCTGCGTGATTCGCTCTGAAGATTGTGGGACGCGTGGCTTAAATCACGTTAATAAAACGACTTCAGAGACGCAATTGGCATCCAGTGTTTGCACCCTTGTGATAGTGGAAGTGTCAAGATAACTTACAGTAAGTGTTAGTATATTTCTGATAGACTGCCAACCCTCCAGGCGCTGCAACGTTGCCTGGCGTGCATTTTTATTAAAGCTGTTAAAATATTCACAGGAAATGCAAACCAGCTGTCTGTTCCTATTGTTAGCGGGGTAAGTGATGAGTTCAGGTGGCCCACCGTGCGCGCTGACCTCAGGGTCCTCGTCAACACCAGCGTTTCTCCAGCGGGCGTATGAACTGCGGAGTCCTTCCAATCACCAGCAGTTCCCCCTCTGATATCCTCCAGTCCAGTGCTGAGTACTACGCCAGCTTATTCACTGGCACTGTTTGGACATTTGGCAGAGATGGTTTGATGGCATTTTGTTTTAAAAAAAATTCTGCTTCTTGTGTGTAATGTTCATTTTATTTTGCAGGGATCCTGTGCCTTTTTTTTTCTGGTGTACAGGGAAGGAAAATGAAATGGTGCGTCGACCCACCCCTCTCTCACCCCTCAGCTGCCATTCTATTCACCAGTGCCCAGTCACTGAACAGTTCTGGCAGTGGACCCTGTTCTTTGGTAATGTAGCGTTTTATAAAAAAAACAGTTGAGCATCAAGTGTGCATCTGGTCTCACTGTGGGAGCGAGTGACAGGAAAAAGTTGACCCAGTGTCCCACAGTCATCTGAAAGCAAGTAAAACACTGCAGGTACTGGAAATCTGAAGTAAAAACTGAAAATGCCAGAAATACTCAGGAGGTCAGGCAGGTGAGGGGGAAACAGATAAGACTTATATAATTAGCCCTTCCAGATTTTGTCAGGAAGACAGGTTATCTAAACATTAACAGTTTCTCTCCCCATAGATGCTGCCTGACCTGCTAAGGACCCGCAGTTTATTGGAATTGTACAGCACAGAAACAGGCCCTTTGGCCCACTATGTCTATGCTAACCTTCTGCCCATCAACACTAATCAAATTTGCCAGCATTAGGACCATACTAATTTCAAATTCTCAGCACCTGGAGCCACTAGAGACTGCAGATGCTAGAATCTGGAGCAAAAAGTGAGGAATTCAGTGTGTCAGGCAGCATCTGTGGAGGGAAATGGACAGTCAATGTTTTGGGTCGAGACCCTGCAGTAGGAGTTCTGTTGCTATTTGTTGTTTGTCTGTTCCATCCCCCCATTCCACAATTATCAGCCAGCATCCACATTTCCAACCTTATGAGGGAAGGAAGGCCATTGAAGAAGCTTAAGCTGATGAATGCTGCCCTGAGGATCTCTTGCAGTCTTGCTGGGATGATGGACTTCCAATGACCACAACCATCGCCCTTTACTTGAAATTTGACTCCAGCCACTGGAGTGTTTTACCATAAGATATAAGAGCAGAATGACACCATTCAGCCCATCGAGACTGCTTCACCATTCAGTCATGGCTGATTTTTTTTTTCTCAACCCCATTCTCCTGCCTTCTCCCAGTAACCCTTAACCCCCTTACCAATCGAGAACTTATCAATCTCTGTCTTAAATACACCCAATGACTTGGCCTCCACAGCCGTCTGTGGCAATGAATTCCACAGATTCACCACTGGCTGAAGAAATTCCTCCTCATCTCAGCTGTAAAGGGACAGCCCTTTATTCTGAGGCTGTGCCTTGGATCCTAGACTCTCCCACTGATGGAAACATCCTCTCCACAGCCTTTCAGTATCCAGTAGGTTTCAGTGAGATCTCCCCTCATCTTTCTGAAATCCATCGAGTACAGGACATCAAGTCCTCCTCATACATTCCCAGGATCGTTCTTGTGAACATCCTCTGGACCCTCTCCAGGCTAGCACATCCTTCCTTAGATATGGGGCACTGTCAATCATAGTTCCTCCATGAGTTTGGTTAGACATCATTAGGCTGATTAGACATTAAATAGTTGGACCCAGTTGCCATTTTTGTAGTCTCAACATATCTGGGCAATTTTTGAAAATTATCTAGAAAATACTTGGGTCATCTATGAAACTAAACTCAATTGTACAAAACAAATTTGGCATGTTTAACCATTGCCATCTTTTCTTACTAGTTCGAGGTCACAGTTTGGTTGTTTTTGATCCAATGGAAGATTAGTATAAAATATTGGGTTTGATATAAATGGATCTACATGTTTTATCCAATAATAAGACAATCCGTAGGATCCATTTATAACAAAGGAAATACAGAGCACATAGTGTTAAATGGGCAAGGAACGGTGTCAGGATGGTAAAGCTTTAATTATCGATGTCTTGGAACATTGCAGGTAGTTTAATGAAACTTCATGCTGTGCTTTTAAATTAGGAAGTTTGATGAAACATTGCAGGTGGAATGGTAACCAGGTAAAAGCAATCCTTTCTCATTGAGGACTCACGTTAATCAAAAATCGTCATTAATTACAGGGTCAGATTATTTTTCCTCTAACTGCAGTGAATGGGAATAATGAGTTGATATTTGAAGAGGAAAAAAGTTGTTTTTAGACCAGTATAGACAGTTAAATGCTCATTCTCCACCACAGTTGGTTCCCAACTGCTAATCATTACATTGTTTGGAAAACTCAAACGTTAAAATACTTGCAGTTTGTGACTGGTTATACTAACAATAGTACACACTTTTCTGTGAAGTATACTGTTTGCACCTCATAATATCAATTAAAATTATTTATTCAGGCTGTGGGAGCAACAAATGTATTAATGAATATTGAATTAAAATCCAAAAAGCTGAGTAAAACAGATTAACATCGGGTCTCAAAAACTGGTCTTCACAACTTCAGCTCTTATATTCTGAGCTAAAGGTTAAATGATTGTTAGATGTTTATCAACTACGTGTCTAAACTTTTATTCTTCAGTAGTAATGTTCTGAAAAACCCCATGTGTGCATAATATCTGCCATTCTGAAATTAGCTTTAACATTTAATTGCTTGTGCTCGTGAGTTTCACCTTGCAGGAATCGGGACTGGAGTGGGAGATTTGAAAAGAGGTGAGTCTCTTTGCTTGTGAGTTTCACTTGCAGGAATTTAAAGGGGCAAGTCAGCTAATTGTTAGTTAATAGGTGATTGTCTAATTAGCTAATTATCAGCAGCTAATAAAAAGAAGTTGGGTCAAGCAAAGCAGCTATTTTGAGAGGGGCTGCTGTCTAGTCAAACTGCTGTTGGCTGTCTGAGTGTGGGCTTTGGCGAATACTAGGCTTCAGTGAGGAGGGTGAGCAGCACTGAGGTGAGGGGAGGTTCTTATTCTTTTTTTTCTGCCTCCTTATTTTCCCTCAGAGCTTTTTAGTCCTGGCAGGTGAGCCATGTCATGCTTCTCCTGCGCGATGTGGGAACTCGGGGAGGCTGCCAGTGTCCCTGATGACTACGTGTGTAGGAAGTGTGTCCAGCTGCTGCTCTTAACAGACCACAAGACAGCACTGGAGCTGTGCATGGATTCACTTTGGAGTGTCTGTGATGCTGAAAATGTTGTGGACAGCACGTTTAGTGAGTCAGTCACACTGCATTTTATAACCCTAAGGAAAGATAGGGAATGGGTGACCAACAGGTAGAGCAGTAGCAGGAAGGTATTGCAGGAGTCCCCTGCGGTCATCTCCCTCCAGAACAGATATACTGCTTTGGATAGTGTTGGGGGAGATGGCTCATCAGGGGAAGGCAGCAGTAGCCAGGATCACGGCACCGTGAGCGGCTCTGCTGCACAGGAGGGCAGGAAAAAGTGGCAGAACTACAGTGGTCGGGGATTCCATGGTGAGGGGAATAGACAGGAGCTTCTGCGTCCACAAACGGGACTCCTGGTTGGTGTGTTGCCTCCCAGGTGCAAGGGTCAGGGATGTCTCGGAGCGGCTGCAGGGCATTCTGGAAGGGGAGGGTGAACAGCCAGTTGTCGTGGTGCAGGTAGGTACCAATGGTATAGGAAAAAAGTGGGATGAGGTCCTACAAGCCGAATTTAGGAAGCTAGGAGATAGATTTAAAAAGTAGGACCTCAAAGATAATAATCTCAGGATTACTACCTGTGCCATGTGCAAGTCAGAGTAGGAATAGCAGCATAGCTCGGATGAATGTGTAGCTTGAGCAGTGGTGCAGGAGGGAGGGTTTCAGATTCCTGGGGCATTGGAACTGGTTCTGGGGGAGGTGGGACCAGTACAAACCAGACAGTCTACACCTGGGCAGGATTGGGATCAATCTCCTAGGGGGATTGTTTGCTAGTGCTGTTGGGCAGGGTTTAAATTAATATGGTGGGGGGGGGGGGGGGTGGGAGTCCATGCAGAAAGGCAGAGGGAAGCAAAACAGAGACCAGGGCAAAAGTTAGAAAAAAGTAAGAGTGGAGCACAGAAAAATCAAAGGACACAAAGGTTACTGGATTCTAAAAGGACAATGAGTGTAAGGGCGCTTTATCTGAATGCCCATAGTATTCGAAACAAGGTCAGTGAACTTGTGGCACAAATAAGTACAAAGGGGAATGATTTAGTGGCCATTACAGAAATGTGGTTGCAGGGTAGAGATGAGTGGGAATTAAATATCGGAGGGTATCAGGTAATGTGGAAGGATAGGCAGGAAGGTGGGGTAGTGCTCTTAAATTCTGAATGAGATCAGGGCGATAGTGAGAGACGATACAAGATCTAAGGAGCAGAATGTTGAGTCCATCTGGGTAGAGATTAGGAATAGTAAAGGAAAAAAAAAATCACTGGTGGGAGTTGTCTATAGGCCACTGAATAATAACATTACAGTGGTACAGGCAATAAACCAAGAAATATTTGTAGCATGTAAGAATGGAATAGCAGTTGTCAATGGGGACTTTAATTTCCACATGGATTGGGTGAATCAAATTGGTCGAGGCGGTCTTGAGGAGGACTTGAGGAGGACTTCATAGAAATGCATCCATGTAAGCTTTCTTGAACAGCATATTAGTGAGCCTACAAGGGAAAATGCTATCTTAGATCTGGTCCAGTGCAATGAGACAGGTAAAATTAACCATCTTGTAGTTAGGAATCCTCTTGGAAAGAATGATCATCGTATGACTGAATTCCTCATACAAATGGAGGGTGCAATAGTTCAATCTAAACCCAGTGTATT
This sequence comes from Pristis pectinata, assembly GCF_009764475.1. NCBI lineage: Eukaryota > Metazoa > Chordata > Chondrichthyes > Rhinopristiformes > Pristidae > Pristis > Pristis pectinata. The sequence continues at coordinate 2,659,538 of NC_067427.1, read as the reverse complement.
ATCCCTAAACAAGGGAGACTACAGTGGGATGAGGGAGGAGTTGGCTAGTGTAAACTGGAAACACAGGCTGTGTGGTGGGACAGTTGAGGAACGGTGGAAGACTTTCAAAGAGATTTTTCATGGTACTCAACAGAAGTATATTCTAGTTAAAAGCAAGGACAGTAAGGGTGGGGAGAGCCAGCCTTGGATAACTAAGGAAATAAAAGAATGCATCAAGCTTAAAGCTCATGCATACAAAGTCACCAAGAGTAGTGGGAAACTGGAAGATTGGGAAAATGTTAGAAAGCAACAAAGAACCACTGAACAAGCAATAAGGGAAGATAGATTATGAAAGTAAACTGGCACAAAATATAAACAGAGAGTAAAAGTTTTTAGTTATATAAAGTGGAAAAGGGTGGTTAGAGTGAATGTAGGTCCCTTGGAAGATGAGGGGGAATTAATATTGGGTAACGTGGAAACGGCTGAGGCCTTGAATGACTATTCTCTGTCTGTCTTCACAGTGGACAACACATCTAACATGCCAAAGAGATGTTATGGATTGTGATGGGAGGTGAGGACCTTGATACAATTGCTGTCACTAAAGAGGTGGTGATGAGCAAACTAGTGGGCCTAAAGGTAGACAAGTCCCCTGGTCTTGATGGGATGCACTCCAGGGTACTGAAAGAAATGATGGAAGTTATAGTAGAGGCATTTGTGATAATTTACCAAAATTCTCTGGACAGATCCCAGTGGATTGGAAGACAGTAAATGTCATGTCAATATTTTTTTTAAAAAAAGTAAGCAAAAGGCAGGTAACTATAGGCCAGTTAGCTTAACGTCTATAGTCGGGGAAATGCTTGAAGCTATCATTAAGAAATAGCAAGACATCTGGATAGAAGTGGTTCCATCAGGCAGACACAGCATGGATTCAGGAAGGGCAGGTCCTGTTTGACAAACTTACTGGAGTTCTTTGAGGATGTAATGAGCGCAGTGGATAGAGGGGAACAGGTGGATGTTGTATACTTGGATTTCTAGGTGTTCGATAAGGTGCCACATAAAAGACTTATCCATATAAGGATGCATGGAGTTGGGGGTAATGTATTAGCATGGATAGAGGATTAGTTAACCAATAGAAGGCAGAGTTGGGATAAATGGATGTTTCTCTGGTTGGCAATCAGTGGTGAGTGGGGTGCCGTAGGGGTCAATGCTGGGTCTGTAACTGTTCACGATATACATTAATGATTTGAAAGAGGAGACAGTGCAGCGGATCTAAATTTGCCGATGACACTAAATTGAGTAGATAAACAAATTGTGCAGAGGATGTGGAGAGTCTGCAGAGATAGGTGAAGTGAATGGGCACAGGTCTGGCAGATGGAGTATACTGTCGGTAAATGTGAGGTTATCCACTTTGGAAGGAAAAATAGATCAGATTATTTAAATGGTGAAAGGTTGCAGCATGCTGTTGTGCAGAGGGACTTGAGAGTGCTTGTGCATGAAACAAGGTCGGTCTGCAGGTGCAAACAGGTTATCAAGAAGGCAAATGGAAGGTTGGCCTTCATTGCTAGAGAGATTGAATTTAAGAGCAGGGAGGTTATGCTGCAACTGTGCAGAGTACTAGTGAGGCCACACTTGAAGTAGTGTGTGCAGTTCTGGTCTCCTTACTTGAGGAAAGATGCACTGGCTTTGGAGGTGGTGCAGAGGAAGTTCACTGGGTTGATTCCAGAGAGGATGGGGTTAGCCTATGAGAGAGCAAATTACTGGGACTGTACTCACTGGAATTCAGAATGAGAGATCTTTTAGAAACAAAATTATGAAAGGGATAGAGGCAGGAAAGTTGTTTCCACTGGTAGGTGAGACTAGAACTAGGGGACATGGCCTCAAGATTCAGGGGAGTAGATGTAGGACTGAGATAAGGAGGAACTGCTTTTCCCAAAGAGTAGTAAATCTGTGGAATTCTCTGCCCAGGGAAGCAGCAGAGGCTACCTCATTAAATACATTTAGGACACAGTTGGATAGATTTTTGCATAGTAGAGGAATTAAGGGTTATGAGAAAAAGGCAGGTAGGTGGAGTGGAGTCCACAGCCAGATCAGCCATGATCTTATTGAATGGCAGAGCAGGCTCGATGGGCCAGATGGCCAACTCTTGCTCCTATATCTTCTATTCTTAATACACGACTAATTACCAATTTTTGTTGATGCACTAACGCAGGGATACATTACACAAAAAACACAACTTCAGGCCTGCAGTATGCAAACTCGATTGAGGAGATCACTTTCAGAAACATTTCCATATCTAAAAACAATTGTGTAAAATATGGAATTATCTATTTGGTTTAAAAATTTCAACACTAGTACCATTTAATAAAAATTCTCAGTTTTGAAAAGCCATTTCGTGTGAAACTATTTCAATCTGTTCTATGTGACTGAATAGCTCTCTAAATATTGAATGGCTGGTTTAAATCTTGAGAAATGGGCAAATGAAGCTGAGAACCAAAAGCGTGCAGTAGACCAATGGAAGTACAAAAACTATAAGCACAACCCTCCCTAAATGTAAAGTTTGCAGAGGTTCAGCATAAAGCAATAGATTGGTACTGTGCAGAGTGTCCACAGAGCAGTGAGATGCTGTTCACATTGAAAATAAAGTAGAACAAAATCATGGAAACTTAAGGCACAGTTAAATTATTTTTTTTATTTTTAATGACATTTGTATACCCCAACAAGAACGTCCATGGTACAACTGGCCCATGGCATTTATAAACACTAATGGGACTTATTGAAGACAAACATGATCCAAATTCTCCCATCTCTTGGACGAGCGTCAGGTATTGCTTCACCCTTCACCAGTTCCAGAAGAACAGCCTGCTGCCATATTTGGCGGGCTGCAACTCCCCTTCACTGACTGGGTTAGGCTCTGGCCTCGGCCTGGAGTGATAGACATTGTCTGGAACTGGCCGATCTGTCTGCACCTTGGTAACCTATGGAATACAAGGCAGGCCATGATCTCACTCGGGGAAGAACTCAAAGCTACACACAAAACACTCAAAAGCACAAGGAAGCAGGAAAAGCATCAACTTTTTAAATCATTTCAGAGGAAACAGATCCTTCACTGTAACTTTATTACACCACTGTTAAACCTATAATTTGAAATTCATATTAAGATTGATGACAGTGACATCCCCTTCACTTAATCCCAAACCACAATAACTTGTTAGTCAGATCCGTTGAGACAGCAAGTTAATATTCTCAAAACCAAAACTCATTTAATATAAATCAGCATCCAAGGAAAGTTCACTTGCTACATTCTATGGTTAAAGTTTATTGACACAAGAGTTTTAAAAAAAATTCCACATTACTGTCTGCACTCATTTTGAGTGGATCAAGATAGTTAAGCATGATCCAGTCCTTTTGCCTTCAGTGCTGAGGAAGGCATTTATTATGAAGATTGAGTACAAGCCATTCACAGCAAGAATGGTGAATTTCCAATCCGATGGCCATTTGACTCTCAGACCAATATTAAACAATCATTGAACCCTTTAAAAGAAAATATTCTACCCAGATAGTAAAGAGGCTGCAACTGGCGCTGCAGTGGAGCAAGCTTAAAATTTCCACAAAATCTAAGCCAAAGTTGTTTAGAAAACTGAATTTTACTGTAGAATAGTTAAAATTTCCACAAAATCTAAGCCAAAGTTGTTTAGAAAACTGAATTTTACTGTAGAATAGTTAAACAGTTAAATTTTACTGTTGACAATATTTTTGTGGCTCATGAACAGATTGATATATAACCAAATGCAAAATGGACCACTAAATATTCTCACTGGCACGGGCAAGCCTTAAGATTTTCAGGCGTGGTTTGTGGGTACCCATCAGATCAACAGCAGCTTCATTCCTTTCCAGATGTTCCATTGGAGAGCCTACCAGCAAGATACTGCTTATGACCAACTTCTAGAGGAGAACTTGGGTAGCAACTCCTATTTTCACACTTATCTGCACACCTTTGTTGCAGGTTGCAATGTGGTTAACTCTTTAATGACCCAGTGTTACCAGCCTACCCACTAAAACGCAGCCAGTGAAATTTTCTTCAGAGGTTTTTTTAAATATTCATTTTACAAGTCCTAAAAATGCCAACAGTAAGTCAGATTGGCAAATCCATGACTCTGATGATCACTGGTTTCATATCACCAATGCTATGTTAATAAATTACGAGTCAGCCCCTCAAGACTGCTCCGCCATTCACTGAGAATGGGGTTACAACAGGCTGATCCAATTGTAACCTCGACTGCACATTCCCTCCTACACAGAGTAACCTTTCAGCCCCTTATACAAATTCCATTTTTATACTTCCCACGAGCTTTGCTCACTGATTTTATTTTAATCATTTCTTGCCATTTTAAAAAAATATTCTGCCCATCTTCTGACCTGCATCCATTTACAAATTTGATATCGACTTTTTCTTGTTAATCATGCATATTGGTACCTCCCTTGAAATTTTTTTTTTGTTGTAATTATAGTTTATGCTGAAAGATCTCCTTAATTGCTGGCTATTACATCTCAACTGATGGAACCCTTTACTTAATTTGCCAGCTTTGCTTTCATGCCCTTAACTATAAAATAATAGTCTTGAACCCAATCTTCTCCATCTCAAATTAAATGTAAAATTCAAATGTTATGACTGTTGGAATCTAGGGGTGCCTTCACAGACATTAATCCATCCCTATCTCCCTCCACAATACCAGGTCCAGTAAAGACTCTTTGGTTGGTTCCAGAACGTGCTACCCTGTCCTGAAAACACGACAACTCCCCATCTGGGCTACTTGTGCTATTCGATTTTTGCAGTTTATATATAGATTAAAATTGCTGTACTATCTGACAAGATCTCATTATTCCTTTCTTGTGTGCTCCGTCCTACAGTGTGATAAGGTTTGGGGGTCAGTACACCACTTGTACAAATAATTTGTCTTTATCATTACTCCCCTCCATCTGAACTAATTCAACAGCCTGGTTTCCCGAATTTAGGTCATCCCTCTCGATGGCATTAATTAACAGAGCAACATTTCTGCCTTTTCCTAACTTCCTCGTAGCTGACAGGCTTCATTCAACCAAGTTCAGCCAAGCAACAGGGACCTCAGCGACATGCAAATGCGCAAGAGTTAGGGCGTTAAAAAGACGAACTACAATAACTGAATTCAATCCCATACTATGGTTGCTTTCCAACTTAGTTCACTTTGCTATTTCTGCATCTCAATAGCTGTTAAACTTGGTTAAGAAATGATAACATATTTCCCTCGGTTTGAATTTGCACCACTGGGGTGCAACTTATTGAGTGTAAACCATCTACAAGATGCCATGCATCCCTTGCCAAAGCTTCTTCAGCAGCACCTCTCAAACGTATGACATCTACCAACAAAGTACCTGCCCAAGTCACAAAACATCCAGAATATTGGGACATCCCTTCATCTTCATTGTAAATCCCAGAATCTTCCCCTCCCCAAACAGCAGTGTGGGAGCACCTTCACCACACCGAGTGGAGTGGGGAAAGACACCACCAATTCAGAGGCATTTAAGGATGGACAATAAAAGCTAGTTAAGGCTGTTTGGCAAATGAAAATAAAAATATAATTGCACACTACAGTTGTGAAATTGCCAATGTGGGGTGAAGAACTGGCAATTGCTATTGCTTTGATGATTGTGAATTATATTCTCAGTTTCAACAGAGCTTACATTTTGTACTGGTTACAGATCTCTATACCTGGTCAACAATTTTAACAGGAGTTCAAGTGACAACACTTCACCTTCTCAGGAAAGCAATGTGTTCCCACCTCCCTAATTTAAGATTTACACCTATTATGTGGAATTCAAGTACAGAGATGCAAAACCAAGGAAGCAAACACAGGAACATAAAACCTCGATGAAAAAGCCCATTCAAGACAACTCAGGCCTGACTATCATCTAATAACCTTCAGGTCACAACTCCACATTTGGATTAGATTGGTAAAAGAATTTACAGCAATGAAAAAGCTGCAGTGGAAACAAACTCATTCTGATGCTGAAAGGAAAATGCTACCAGTTAAACTGCCCTGCATCAGTGGAACCTCTGATCTACATTAAGTGTAAAGGATAATTAGAGGATGTGGATTCCACAACTGCTTTGCTTGGGTACTAAAAAAAACAACTAACACAACCATTGGTTACTGTCAGACGTCCAATAGATACAAATCTCTCTCCATTCAGAACCTCTGATTACATTCTGGCAGTGCTTTTCCATCTTGTTTTGTTAGTAATAAAACAACATGCAACATTGACTTGATGTTACTAAAGCAAATATCTTTCAAAAAATTCAAATTACAAGACAAAATTTCAGCAATGAAACAATTCATTGTTGGATCAGAAATTTGAGGATAGACTTGTTAGAGCTTGCAAAATACACATACCTGACAATATTTTTTGTACAGCTCCAGAACAGCAAGCCAGGAGTATAGTTACTTCCACCTTGCAAGTTACACACTTGCTGTCAAATGTTACCTCCTACTATCACAACTGTTGGCCCTGTAAATAGTTCCACTGATTCTCCCTCCCTATATACAGAATATAGAGCATAGAAACAGATCATTTAGTCCCACCAGCCCATACGATTGTTTATTCAGTACTAGAGGTCCTCCCATCTGTATTGGCAGAACTATCCACAGAACCCTTTATTCCCTTCTTCAAGGTTCACTTGGGAGGTCAAATGCCAGAGGAAAGTTTACAGTAAATGGCAGGACCCTTAGGAACATTGATATACAGAGGAATCTTTGAGTGCAAGTTCATAGCTCCCTGAAAGTGGCAACACATGGTGAAGAAGGCATGCAGCATACTTGCCTTCAGTCAGGGCACTGAATATAATAGTTCGCAAGTCCTGTTGCAGCTGTATAAAACTTTGGTGAGGCCGTATTTGGAATACTGTGTACACTTCTGGTCACCACATTACAGGAAGGGTGTGGAGGCTTTGGAGAGTACAAAAAAGGTTCACCAGGATGTTGCATGGATTAGAGAGTATTAGCTAGTAGAGGTTGGACAAACTGGGATGGTTTTCACAAGAGTGTCAGAGGCTGGAGGGGTGACATAACAGAATTATATAAAATTACAAGGGGCGTAGATAATCAGAGTCTTTCTACCAGCCCCCCCAACCCCCCACGGGTGGAAATGTGAAATACTAGAGGGCATATATTTAAGATGAAGGGGAAAGCTTATAGAAGATTTGCGAGGCAATTTTTTTTTTCCAAAGTAATATTTAAAATGCATTTAGACAGGCACATGAACAGTAGGAAATGGGGGGACCATAAGCAATGTACAGGCAGGTAGGGATTAGTTTAATTGGCATGATGATTAGCACAGACATCATGGGCCAAAGGACCTGCTCCTGTGCTGTACTGTTCTGTGCGTTTATTGAGCCTCCACAATGCATCTGCTCTTAAATCACGTCCTGTGATAGCAAATTCCATATTCTCACCACTTGGTTCTCCCTGGGTAAATACAATTCCCCTTCTGAAAGCCCAAGGTCATTTCTCAATACAATCTCATACTAACACCCTCTGCATTCATCTCTCCCGAGTGGAAACTCTGTATCGTATCAAAAATTCAAATTTAAATACTTTCCTAATAGGCAAACTTTCTCTTTTGCAAGATAGAAGTACGTGCAAGGCAGATTGAGTTTTTAGATAAAGTGAATCAAAGCATACAGAGTTAATGCAAGAAAGTGGTGCTGCAGTAAAAGATCAACCACGATCATACTGAATGCCTAAAGTTCAAAGAACCTACATGTTTAATCCTTTCCATAGGACATGACATCACAATTCCTAGTACCATCCTTGTAAATTTGCAATGTAACTATCTCTATTCAATTATGTTACCTCAGTTATGGTGCGATGGAGCACTGCCACTTCACTCAGTATTTAGTGGAAAGGCCCGTGAAGTCTCTCTCAGAATTCCATCAGTATCTTGGAGCCAAATGAAAACTGCAGATACCTACTAACTGGTTGTGGACTATGATTCCAATACAGTAACACAATGTGTTGCAAGGGAAGGCAATTCAAGATGGTCTTTTGACATTCATATCACAATGGCAATATTAGTATTATCAAGCAGAAAGATAAAGTTGGAATTACAGAACATTGAGCCTTGTACTTATTAGAATTCAAATCACACTCCTGTAGTTTACCAATGGTTAAAAATAAAATCAAAATACCAAAACAATCTCACTAAACTGAACATGAAATATAAATAGTAAAGCTTAGCAACATAAAATGAAGCAAGCCCTTGGCTTGACGCCCACTGCTAGCTGTGAGAAAAGCAGCTCTGTACTATTAACATCAGGTTCAGTTCTCTAAGGAAGAGAGTATTGGCAAATGGTTCCTGAAAATTCAGCAAAAGTATGTACAGCTGGATGACAGACAAGCTGGCTGAGGGACCCTGGACTAGGATGTGTATAGAGGCTGCTGGCACAGTGCCATGGTGCCAACTAACTTAACAGAGAATGATTGAAAGATCCAAAAATGCCTAATGTACCTTCAATATCTGAAAGTCTTACACTAAGCCACATTTATACCATAGAAATTTTAATATTTTTGGGCAATGGAGGTGAAGAGGAATGGAGGCCCAAAAACAAGCTATCTCATTTCAACTAACAAAACACTGCTCCAAAGAGGGCCAAATGATTCATATTGGTCAATCAATAGAAATCATTGCTAGATAATTGATTAGGAGATTAAATTATTATCTTGTGTACAATTCTTGATACTTTATTTTGTAATCCATGAGTTTGCAAAGATTCCTTTCTCACTGTCTTAAAATGCAGGTTTAGACATTTAGTTTAATCTGAACAAAATCCCTGTCATAAGAATACATCTGCAACTCATGCTTAAAAAGCAAGTCGAATCATTTTTCTTTGGGGAAAAAATACTGGGAGCTTTATTATGACTATGACTTAATGGTTCAGCTGAATAATATTTTGTGGCTTCTGGATTAGTAAGTGAAACGATCATTGAAAAATATTTAAGTGCATTACAGAAACATCCAGAGGTCCTGAACATTAAATCTGTGTACAGTTAAGACTTAAATGCTTATAGCACATCAGGAGTCAAATAATGAGCAGTTCCGCAGCCTTTCAAAATTTTACCTCTGATGCATACTATAAGGAACGCATGATTGTAATTAGTTAATCCAAACTATTGAGTAATAAGCACAAATTGATAGACAATAAAAATGCCTTCTAAATATATTAAAGGTATTTGGAGACCCAAAAACATGCAGCAAACACATTTTTTGGTACATCTGTAATACTAAAGATGCATTGATTGTACTCAGAATCCTGAAGTGCAGGTCCTCTGGTGTGTGTGCGTCTGCGTGTGTGTACACAAACCCAGAAAGTGAGCAAGGCTATATGACTGTATGGTTTTACACCAAAGCCTGATCCTCATTTGCCATCTACAAACATGGCTTAATTTGGTAGAAACAAAACAGGCCATGATCAATGCCATCAGTGAGAGAGATCTCCAAAACTAGATGGCTTAGATTTAAGGTAAGAGTTTTAGAAGGGTTCTGAGGAAGAACTGTTCCACCCAGAGGGTGGCTGAAATCTGGAACACCCTGCCTAAGTGGGTGGAGGAAGCAGGTACTCTCAACATTTAAGCATCCAGCTGAGCACTTGAATCACCAAGACATAAAAGGCTGTAAATGGGATCAGGATAACATGTACTTGATGGCTGGTATGGACATGGAGGGCTGAAGCACCTGTTTCTGCGCTGTGTACAATACAATAGCAGTTTTGTCACCAGATCAGTGACCCCTCTGAAGTAAACTAACAAGCCATTCAGAGGCATGAAAACAGTTTCTCATTATGGGAGTACAAGTAGTGAGCCCCTGCCACCTTCAGAGAGAGGCAATAAATGCCAAAGTTGATATTAATGCCCATAATTCAAATAAATATACAGCTCCTGCAGCCACTGGGGTGAAACAGGAGATACAAGTTCTTTTTACCATTACATAAATCTCTCTAAGTAAACTAAAGTCTTCCAGAATTCTTCTATTATTTGAAGTTGCAATAACCTACTATACCTTAGACAGTTCCCCTAGATCTGGACGAACCCAGCCCAGTTTGTCTAGCACACAGTTATCAAATGCCTCTTGCTGTTTGCGGCAATGGCGAAACTCTTGCAGATTGGTATAATCGATGCAGGTCCAGTACTCTGTGAAGGGCTCAGCGCAATGGGTCTTCAGCTTCCTAAAAAAAATTGCAGACATTAGCAAATCTGTTTACAAAAATAAGCCAAAATAAAGTAAGGCAGTATAAAAATTGGCACTATCCATACCTTTGCAATATAAAGATGCAACTAATTCACACAGAGACAAAAAGATGACACACCAAAAGGGTGGATAACAACAAAACAGTACGATATAGAAAAATTGAGGTGATCCATCTAAGTCGAAAAACAGGAAACTTTTGTTTTACAGAGGGTGAGAAATTGAAAAATGAATGTTCAAAAGCTTCTGGGTGCCCTTACAGATAATTCATTGAAAGCTAACGTGCTAGCGTTATGCATGCATGTTAAGGCATGCATTTAAGGTGAGAGGAGATGTGTGGGGCAATTTTTTTTAAACAACAGAGTGGTGGGTAGCTGGAAAGCACTGCCAGGGTGGTATTGGAGCAAACACGTTGGAGGCATTTAAGAGGCTGTTAGATAGGCACGTGAATATTCAAAGAATGGAGGGATACGGACATTGTGTAGGCAGAAGGAATTAGTTTAGGTAGGCGTTAAAGATAATCCACGTCTTTAGCAGGAATCAAAACTTAGAATCTACTAAAAGGATGAAAGTCTTGGGAAATATTGACAACGTTCACTGTGGGAAAATGGGCAGAGTATTGCTGCCCTTTCATCCCCAGAGACCTGGTCCGACCAATGAATGAAAATGCCCTCCTCTCAACTACAAGGATTATACATACGTGTTTAGCTAGTCTCAATTCACATCGCAAGCACAGAGACCCATCATCCTCCAATGTCAATCACGATCAGAAGCCACAAGCAAGGCTGACCTAGCACACACTGGGGCATAACTGGTGTACAGCTGAGGGGGCTCTGTTCTGCACTGAAGTTTAAAAGCAACCCAACTAGAGCACTTGATCTTGATAATATATGCCCCAAAAGTAACAGTTTGGCAGCAACATCAACCGGTTGTGAGAAAGCTTATCATTAATTAGTTTCATCAGATTGAATATGCACTGCCTACAGGTTAACCAAGAGAATGAAACATCGCCTCAAAGCTGCAATCTGCTACCAAGTTTACACAAAATACTAATGTAGTTATTACTTAAACTGTAGAAGCCACATAGCAGATAAACAACGTACAAATATAGATGCAAAAGCATCAAGGCCAATTTGACTGCAACAAAAACCCCAGTAATTTATGTAATCTATTAAATTAACCAGGATTACTAACAACTTTATGTTTAAAAATCTTAAATCCTCAACAATGCAGCTGTACCATGTTCTAAACAATAAAAATGCTCTGCAAGACCACTTTTTCCTTATACACGTGCCTTTTCAATCCATGTCTTCTGCTTCTTGAACCATCAACTGGAGTGAAACTGTTCCAAATCAGCAACCCCTCCACCGATCCAAAACAGTGACTGGTTTCTCCTTCCACAGAAGCTGTTTGCCTGGTTGAGTTCTTCCAGCTTTTCTGTCACAGACTCCAGCATCTGCAATTTGATTTGCTTTCCTTGTACACCTTCCCTCAATCTTTATTCCAAAAACAACCCCAGCTTCTCCAGTCTAACATAGTTAAAATCCATCATTCTTAGAACCCTACCCTTAGGACAATCATATCCTTCAAGTCTGGCAACTGGAATTGGCCATATTATTGCAGTTGTGACTCAACCACACTTTTATACAGGCTTCATATAACTTGTTTTTATACTTTTAAATGACAGGATCACATTAATTCTACCAACTAATCGTTCAGCACATCCTGCATATTCTACATATTCCTGTACACCCTATAAAAATGCCCCATTAGTCTACATTGTACAATTGCTTATAATACTTCACAATCAATTCTTTGCATTAAATTTCATTTCTCACTTGGCAACCTATCATGGAATCATACAATACAGCACGGAACAGGCCCTTTGGTCCAATGTCTGTGTCAACCATGATGTCAAGTTAAACTAATCCCACCAACATTTTCACGTGCCTGTCTAAATGCCTCAGGAACTTCCAACTACTTATTATGCTAATTCAGACCAAAAATGAATCAGTTTCATGCCCCTGTTCAACATCCTGTGACACTGCTACCATCAGGCAGGAGGTACAGAAGCCTGAAGTCCAACACCACCAGGTTCAGGAACAGTTGCTTTCCAACAGCCATCAGGTTCTTGAAGCAACCTGCACAACCCTCACCCTACCTCAGCAACATAGCACTGCAGACCACCTCTTGCACTGCCATGTAGCTGTTTTCAATTGCGTCTTTGTTATTCCTTTCCCCCACACTGTTATTTTCCCCCCACTGTATGATGTAATTCTGTGTTGTTGTCAGAATCTACGTGCCTGTGATGCCGTTGCAAGCAAGTTTTTCATTGTACCTGTACCTCACCGTACTTGTGCACATGACAATAAACTCGGCTTGACGAATGAATTATGAGGATGCTGCCAGGACTTGAGGGACTGAGTTATGAAGATGTTGAGCAGGCTAGGATTTTATTCATTAGAGCATAGGAGAATGAGGGGTGATATTACCTCAAATCACGTAGGTGCCACGGCCAAGAAAGCTCACCAGCACCTCTACTTCCTCAGGAGGCTAAAGAAATTTGGTTTGTCCCCTTTGACTCTCACCAACTTTTACCGATGCACCATAGAAAGCATCCTGTCTGGATGTATCACGGCTTGGTACGGCAACTGCTCTGTCCAGGACCGCAAGAAGCTGCAGAGAGTTGTGGACACAGCCCAGCGCATCACGGACACCTTGGACTTTACCTCTTGTTGTTTTGGTGTAGCAGCCAGCATAATCAAAGACCCCACCCACCCAGGTCATTCTCTCTTCTCTCCTCTTCCATCGGGTAGAAGATACAGGAGCCTGAGGGCACGTACCACCAGACTTAAGGACAGCTTCTACCCCACTGTGATAAGACTATCGAAAGGTTCCCTTATACAATAAGATGGACTATGACCTCACGATCTACCTTGTTGTGACCTTGCACCTTATTGCACTGCACTTTCTCTGTAGCTGTGACACTTTACTTTGTACTGTTACTGTTGTTACCTGTACTGCATCAATGCACTTTGTACTAACTCAATGTAACTGCACTGTGTAATGAATTGACCTGTATGATCGGTTTGTAAGACAAGCTTTTCACTGTACCTCGGTACAAGTGACAATAATAAACCAATACCAGTACCAATATTATAGAGGTGTATAAAATCATGAGAGACATAGATAGGATGAATGCGCAGTCTTTCCCCACCCCCCAGAGTTGGGGAATCAAGAACAAGAGGACATAGATTTAAGATGACAAGGGAGAGATTTAATCAGAACTTGAGGGGCAAATTTTTCACCCAGCGGGTGGCCCGTAAATGAAATGAACTGCCAGAGGAAGTGGTTAAGGCAGGTACATTAGTGGACTCAGCCCAACACATCACAGGCACATCCCTCCCCACCATCAGTAGTATCTACATAAGGCACTGCCTCTAGGTGGCAAGATCTATCAAAGATCCCCACCATCCAGGCTATGCCATCTTCTTACAGCTACCAGCAGGCAGGAGGTACAGAAGCCTGAAGCCCCACACTAGGTTCAAGAACAGCTACTTCCCTTTAACCACTTGGTTCATGACCCAACCCGCACAATCACTACCTCAGTATAGCAACACCGTGACCACTTTGCACTCCAATGGACCTTGTTTTTAATTGCTTCTAATTGTTCTTTCTTGTATAATTCATGTTGTCAATTTATGTTTTTCTTGTGAATGTTGTGTATCAGATGCTACGTGCCTGTGATGCCACTGCAAATAAGTTTTTCAATAAACCAGTGCAGAGTTGGGGACACAGCCCAGCGCATCACAGACACCAGCCTCCCCTTTCTGGACTGTCTTTACTTCTCACTGCCTTGGTGAAGCACCCAGCATAATCAAAGACCCCACCCACCCGGGTCATTCTCCCTTCTCTCCCCTTCCATTGGGTAGAAGATACAGGAGCCTGAGGGCACGTACCACCAGACTTAAGGACAGCTTCTATCCCACTGAGATAAGACTATTGAAAGGCTCCCTTGTACAATGAGATGAACTATGAACTCACAATCTACCTTGTTGTGACCTTCCACCTTATTGCACTGCACTTTCTCTGTTGCTGTGACACTTTACTCTGTACTGTTATTTTTACCTGTACTGCATCAACGCACTCTGTACTAACTCAATGTAACTGCACTGTGTAATGAATTGATCTGTAAGATCGGTATGCAAGACAAGTTTTTCACCGTACCTCAGTACAAGTGACAATAATATACCAATACATGTACTTGTGCACATGACAATAAACTCGACTTTGACTTCACATTGACGACATTTAAAAGGCATTTGGACAGGAGAGGTGGGCCAACCGCGGGCAAACGGGACTGGCTTAGATGCGCATCTTGGCTAGCACAGACCAGCTGGGCCGAAGGACCTGCTGCACGACTCTATGACTGTCACCCCCTCGGCGCTGCCTGCCTGCCGGTCAGCGGCAGCGGGGCCTTTGCCGCGGCCTGCAGCCTCGGGCTCGGGTACCTGAAGAACTCCAGCGCACACTCGTTGACCTTGCGGCCCTCCTGCAGACAGCGGCGCGGGTCCTTCTCCTCCCAGCGGCACAGCATGAACTCCTTGTTGGGCTTGTCGCACTGGGAGCCATAGTGGTGAGCCGCCGCCTTCAACACAGCCGACGACACGTTCACCTCCTGCACGTCGAGCTCCTGCAGCGTCGGCAGCCCCGCCACACTCATGTCGCCGCCGCCCGGCCTCCCTCCGCCGGCCGAAGGTCGCCGCAACACGCATGCGCCGCCCGCCGGCAGGCTGGTCCTGCCCAACGTCCATTGTGATTGGTTAATCCCGCCACACCGTTTCAACCATCGACATCTGATTGGGCTAAGAAGCTGTCTATCATAGTTGGAGGCTCTTCAAGTTAAATGATGTTCCCGTCACGTTTTTGTTTTAAATTCCACTTTTACGTTCTACTTGTAATAGTAAATGTTGTTCGTGGTGGAAATCAAGAGGAAGGTTTTAGTTTCAGATGGAGGGGAGGCAGTTGGGGGTCAAAGGGCGCCAGTGTTGCCATGGTAACATTGTTGTCCCGGCGGCCGGGCCGGTGCCTGGGTGGAGGCGCCGCCATGGAGTACACGGGGAGCAGCTACGTCGGGGACTACCACAATGGCAGGTAGTGGTCGGGGGGTCGGCTGTGGGGAGGGCGGCGTGGAGGGAGCGCCGCAATCTGGGAGGAGCAGCGTGGAGGGAGCGCCGCGCTGTTGCGGCAGTGGCGAGGGAGCGCCGCGCTGTTGGGGCATTAGTGAGGGAGCGCCGCACTGCCAGATGGACAGTGGTGAGGGAGCGCCGCGCTGTAGGGGCAGTGGTGAGGGAGCGCCGCGCTGTCAGATGGACAGTGGTGAGGGAGCGCCGCGCTGTCAGATGGACAGTGGTGAGGGAGCGCCGCGCTGCCAGATGGACAGTGGTGAGGGAGCGCCGCGCTGCCAGATGGACAGTGGTGAGGGAGCGCCGCGCTGTCAGATGGACAGTGGTGAGGGAGCGCCGCGCTGTCAGATGGACAGTGGTGAGGGAGCGCCGCGCTGTCAGATGGACAGTGGTGAGGGAGCGCCGCGCTGTAGGAGCAATGGTGAGGGAGTGCTGAATTGTTGTGGCATTAGAACATTACAGCATAGTACAGGCCCTTCGGCCCACAATGTTACCCTGCTCTAAGATCTATCTAACCCTTCCCTCCCACATAGCCCCCCATTTCTCGATCATTCATGTGTCTATCTAAGAGTCTCTTAAATGTCCCTAATGTATCTGCCCCCACAACTTCTGCTGGCAGTGCGTTCCACACACCCACCACTCTCTGTGTAAAAAAAACTTACCCCTGACATCCCCCTCATATCTTCCTCCAATCACTTTAAGGTGTTAGCCATTGTCACCCTGGGAAAAAGTCTCTGACTGTCCACTCGATCTATGCCTCTTGTACACCTCTATCAAGTCACCTCTCATCCTCCTTCTCTCCAAAGAGAAAGGCCCGAGCTCGCTCAACCTATCCTCATAAGACATGCTCTCCAATCCAGGCAGCATCCTGGTAAATCTCCTCTGCGTCCTCTCTAAAGCTTTCACATCCTTCCTATAATGAGGCGACCAGAACTGAACACAACACTCCAAGTGTGGTCTAACCAGAGTTCTATAGAGCTGCAACGTTACCTCACGGCTCTTGAACTCAATCCCCCGACTAATGAAGGCCAACACACCATACGCCTTCTTAACATCCCTATTGACCTGCGTGGCAACCTTGAGGGACCCCAAGATCCCTCTGTTTCTCCACACTGCTAAGAGTCCTACCATTAACCTTGTATTCTGCCTTCAAATTGGATTTCATGAAGTGTATCACTTCACACTTTTCTGGGTTGAACTCCATCTGCCACTTCTCAGCCTGGGTTTGCATACTATCAATATCCTGTTGTAATCTACAGCAACCTTCTACACTATCCACAACACCACCAACCTCTTTATCATCAGCAAACTTACTAACCCACCCTTCCATATCCTCATCCAAGTCACTTATAAAAATCACAAAGAACAGGGGTCCCAGAACAGATCCCTGCAGAACACCACTGGTCACCAACCTCCAGGCAGAATATGCTCTGTCATGGTGAGGGAGCACCATGCAGTCAGATGGGGAGTGCTGAGGGAGTGCCGCACTGTCATCTCACTTAATGTCCAGGATCCCATGTCACCATCTGTACAACAATCAGGGGAGTTATCCTCAGTGTCAGGGCCAATGTTGATTCTTCACTCAAAACTCCCAAAAACTCATGATTGTTGTCTCATTGCTGTTGTGGCAGCTTGCTGTGTGCAAATCACCGGCTGTGTGCTTCTTCCCACTAAGAAAGCAGCCACACTTCAAAAGTGCTTAATTATCTGTAAAGTGTTTTGTAATGTGAAAATAGTTGTAGAACCTTACAGCTTTCTATCTCTTTAACCTACACTTCTTACAGAAACATAGAAAATAAGAGCAGGAGTAGGCCATTGGCTCTTCAAGCCTGTATTCAATCCCATCTTGACGTCATGCATATTCATGATGTGGATATGCTGTTCCAGCTTTCTCCACATATCCCTTGATGCCCCTAGCCTGAGGAAAAATATCCAACAACTCCTTGAATTAATATATATAATGATTTGGCTTCATCTGCTTTCTGCGGTACCACACTCTGGGAGAAGAAATTTCTATCCATATTCGTCTTAAGTGGCTTAGCCTCATCCTTAGATTGTGACCCCTAGGCCTCATGGAGTCATACAGCATGGAAGCAGGCCCTTTTAGCCCAGGCTCGGTGGGGAAGGACTACAGTTCAGGGTTCTTCTGCCACTGGAGAAGGAGGGGTGGGGTCAGACGAGAAAGCCCCTTAAATATTGTAAATACGGGACTGGGTAGCCCCCAGGGAGCCACACGTGTGGCATCGGTGCTGTTTTTTTATATAAAAAGGTAACACTAATGAATGACCTGTACAAGAATGTAAAGGCTTGCACTCTTTTATAATTGTATATAGTTTGTCTTTTATTATGAATAAAGTTTATTTTGGAATAAAAAAAACAAAGTCCCCACCGACCATAACCCGACACAAATCTAACTTTATTCTCCTCGCATTCCTCTCGGCTCCCCTAAGATTCTACCATTCACTTGCACACCAGGGGCAATTTACAGTGGCTGAGTAACCTATCAACTTGCATGTGGGAGGAAACCGGAACACCCAGAGGAAATCCATCTGATCACATGGATGGCATGTAAACTCCACACAGACAGTTTCTATGAGATTCCGTCTCATTCTTCTAACTGCAGTGAACATGTGCCTAATTGACCCAATCTCAATCCATATGTCGGTCCTGCTATCCCAAGAATCAATCTGGTGAGCCTTTGCTGAGCTCTCTTAATTGTGAGAGTACATCTTTTCTCATATAAGAAGACCAAAACTGCACACCATTCTCAAGCTGCAATCTCAGCAAGACCCTGTACAATTGCAACAAGACATCCCTGCACGTATCTCACTGAGTCTCTCCAGGGCTACAAACTGGTAGGATCTCTGTGTTCCAACATTCCACCTTTGACTTCCTTGAATACATTCACTCTGTCATTAGCAACTGTACTTTCAGCTGGCAAGGACGTGGACTCTGGGATTATCTCCCTAAAACTCTATGCTGCACAACTTTTTTTTCATGCTTCTTAAAAGCTAGCTTTTTGGCCAAGATTGTGGTCACCTATCTAAAGGTCTTCTCACGTGGGTCAGTTTCAAATTTTGCCTGATAACACTCCTGTGATGCATCTTGATATATTTTGCTGCTTTAAAATGGCTATCCAGTTTGTTGTCTCAACTGGATTGCAAGCAGAAAACTTCCGAATGTAGGTTGGAAAGTGAAAATATTCACCCCACAGCCATTTTCCACTTTAAGAGGCTTACCAAGTTGTGATATATTTTCAGAGTCATCAAACATTTGGAGTTTTTAATTCTAAGCTCAATTTCTATCATCCATCTTGAAACTGTTAACATTCTTTATAGCCTCAGTACAATTTCCTTACTCAGCAGTTCTGTAAATCATGACATTGTTATTTTGCAACAGATTTATCAGTGTTCTCTCGTCATTCTGAACAAATCAACATAAATTGAAAACAAATTTATCTGTTAGGATTATTTTAATTTACTGGGATTGCAGTATGTACATAAGAAAATATATATGGCATAGAATTAATAAGCTAACTCCACAGCAAGTTATGTTCCTTTTTTTTCCACCTACATCACTGAAGAAAGACTCTGTGTTCATCTATCCAAACTACCTGCTATGCCATTTTCTGATAAACATTTAAAATGTTTGCTAAATTGTATTGTGCTGGTCTCAAGGCCCTTTCTGGAAAGTTATTCCAGCTGTTGAACATCCTCTTCCAACAGTCTGTCATAAAGTTACCTCTTAGAATTCAGATTCTGCTGCATTGATAGTCCTCTGAAAGTCCTCTTACTGCTTCACTTTATGATGTTAGGTACAATGTATACTCTTATTACACAGGTGTAGGAATGGGCCATTCAACCCATTGGATAAATGCTGTTCTTTATGCTCTACTCAAGTGACCTCCCACTTCTCTCAGTCCATCAGCATATCCTTCTGTCTCTTTCTCTGTGGTACTTATCTTGGTTCGTCTTGAGGAAAATGATTATAATATAAGTGAGTGCACTGAAAAACTTGATTTTACTTCATAAAATTATATATATGAATGCTAAGAATTGAAAATACAATTTAAATCAGAGAATTGAAATAAGTTGTCTAAACAACTGCTTTCACAATGTAGCAGAACTCAATCTCAGTTCTCAATGCACCAAATGAGAAATCATCTGGATTATATAAACAATAACACAAAGCTGAAAGTGAGCCTATAGCATTTTATGACATTCAGATGCTATCTGAAACAAAAAGAAACAAGTAATTTATAAAACTGCTTGATTCCAGAGAATTTATTGTAAACCCAAGTACTGCTCTTGGCATTTAAAAGAAAGGTCATGTGAATTTTACTTTCCACTTTCTTTTTCATTGTTAGTGGTGGATTTCATATCTTGTACGGACAGGCATTGTTCAGCTTTCTGGTCACCTTAAACCTTATTGGTGCAATATCCTACTGCTGCCACCAGGGGCCTGAAATTCCTGTTTTAATGAAAACCAGGGAGCACTTGTTTCTCCCCCAAGGTTAATGATTCATAAAGTGACACAAGTGTGGAGCTTTGAAACTGGATTTCTGTCAGGGTCTTTCCCTTTTACTTTATTAAATAGCAAGATAAATATACATGTTTTTATTTTTTGCTAATTGAGAAATTTCACCCTTATTTGCACCACTAAAATGCTCTGTAATAAATTGCACTTCCTCAATTGTACCAGAGACGTCTACTGATGATAAATTCTGTTTACACCAACTTTTCCCTGCTGTACAACATAAAGGGCATTAACAAATCCAGATGTCCTTTCATTTCACTTGCATTTTTTCTTCAGAGACCTTCCTGGCAACTGATCCAGATATGTTGAACTTTGTGTGGAATGGTTCCATTGAGCTCCCTATTTTCTTGATTTTTCAGTTGGATCCCCTAGATTGTGCTGCCTATATAAGTGCAAATAATTCTGATTAATTCCATAATTTTGTAATAATCATTACAAATCAATCTCTTTTCTGGGGATGACAGTGTTTAATTACTCTGTTGTATGCTTTTACAATGATGAGTGAAACCTAATATACCAGAATGGAGTAGAAGCAATCTAATTAATATGGTCAATATTTTATTTGGGGGTAATTGCTCTTAGGAAGAATCCCTTGGAAGGTTTATGCACGTCAGGGATGAATGTCTGATCCTTTTAATATTTCTGGTGGCGAGGTATTGGAAGCCATTATTTGACCGTTCCTATTTATTGATATTATATTTGGTGGCAAACAAATACCACCTGTCCCTCCTCTTGCAACCCTACATGCTTGTGTGCTGGAGGCGCCTGTCAGCCAACCATAAAAAAAACACTGCTCCCTCTACAGGATGACTAAGATATGTACGAAAAGGAAAACCAACTATGCATATCCCTAACCAATCCTATTGAAGAGCTGTTGAAAAACCATGCAGACTCAAACGTCAGTCACAAACTCAAATTAGATGCCAAGGGGGAGAGATAAAAAGGAGGGGGAGCTGCCTAGATCAGTGTAAATAACTTTGATCATTGTTTTTTAAAGATCTTTAATAAATAAAACTTGAAGGAACGTGACTCCAGAACTATTTAGTTAATTCTTTATCACAAAGAGGTTTCTTGATGGTAATTAACAGCATACTTAGACTGGAATGGAATGAAGGGCTTAGTCATATCTTTTAGGTAAGAACAGGAATTTCACATTGTCTGTTATATGGGTGAATCAGGTAATTTTATTCTCACAGTCTTTGAAGGAGTAGGGCATCTCAAACAATGAAATTACCACAATTAGCTACATGTGTGGTTGCCAAAGATTGAAGTCATATTTCCATATAAATAATGTTGGGTGATTGTAGCTTAGATAATTCAGAACAACTTTTTGTTTTGAAATGTTGATATCATCTTTGCTTTATATTGATTTTTCATTTATTCAACTTTTTTATGCTCATGAAAGGATTGGAGATCAAAAAATTAGTGCTGACGAGTATTAATGGAAATTAACAATAGTGTGGCATTTCCAAACCTTTTCTGCCCTTCTCAGTTGGTCACTGGTTGGCTGTCTGAAGAAAAGAGGGCAGATGGTAAATATATTCATCATTATTTGGCCAGACATATTCAAAATAGATATTAATAACAAAAATAATACTTCATACCTTCTCACCTGAATATCAGCACAGCAGGAATGCAGAGCTTACTGACAGCTCTCAAGCCAGCAACTTGTTTAAAAGGATCTTAAAAATGACTTACTTCCCTGTGACCCACACCAACTACCACAGGACCATAGCAGCATCCTTTGATGGATCTGTGTATTGAGTATAACTGACATCAAACACAACCATTTTTGTTTCTCTCATCCACTAGAGAGTGTTGATAACAATAGGATTACACCATGGGTTATCCACAGGGACCTAAGTGCCCGAAGGTCATCACACCTTCCACCTTAGTTTGGACCAAAATGTACAATAAAGTATTTTATAAAATATAGTCCAAAATTCTAATGTAAAACTGTAGAACTAACATTTCCCTTTTTACAAATTCAATCCATTGGGTGATTTTCTTGCCCATTGAAATTGAGCTAGAGCATCTTGATAAATGGTAACGTATCATCTTCAGAAGTGTCCTTCACTAGATTAGTTTTGGTAGAAAGTGAGGAAACTTCCGGTTCTACCAAGAACCAATCTACATTGAAGCAGTAATTACAAGCTCTGGTGTCATATTTTTCCATTTGTTTCGCATATTTGGAACCCACAGCAGTGCTAATCTCTGATTTCTCTAAATCTAAGTGCATCCTGACAAGTCTGCCCACCTGTAGTACCTAAGCAAGTATCTGCCCTGCGTTGGGTGTGTGTTATGATCTGGTGGTGAAATAATGCATCTTTTGTCTCAATTCCCCTTTGATTCATCTGCTATTTACCTACACCAAGGAGTAATTTACAGTAACCAATTAGCCTAGCAGCACATCCTTGGGATGCGGGAGGAAACTGAAGCACCTGGCAGAAATCCACGCAGTCATGGAGAGAATGTACAAACAGCTCTCAGATAGCACTCGAGGACAGGATCGAACCTGGGTCCCTGGAAGTATGAGGCAGCAGCACAGCATGCTATACCACCATGCTGCCCTTTTCAGATCTCCATATGAGCATGGGTGGGCTGGGGCTGTTCATACATACTTGACTCCATTGCTGAGAAATGTGACAAATTCAACACTGGTGGAGTTGCTTCCATAGTCTGTCAAGAAACTCTGGAAATCCACAAGCAAAGATCTTTCTCAGCTTTGATATGTAGAATATGTAGAGGAACTGGTTGGGTATCCACATTGAATGTGTATCTACTATCTTCATGATCATTTTTCACACAAATGGGATTGCAAAATCCATATGTGTCCTCAATCATGATTTGCTTCAGTAGTAACGTGGGTTGGGAGGAACTACCAGTGGATCTTTGCGATGCTCTTGACCTTGCTGACATTTCTTCACAAGAGTCTATTCCAGGTCACCTGCCAAACTGTCAGCTTCCTTGATTTAGCACGAACAGTTTATACAAACTTTTTCGGTCACCGTCACCTTCACCCAATTCATGTGTTCCATAAACTTTACAATCCTTCCCCACAGGCTTCACTTTGCTTTAGTTTGCTGTCATCTTGCATTGTTTTCAAGCAAACTGTTGACAGATGTTCCCCAAAGCCACAATTATGACAAATGAATTCTAGGTATCTGCACTCAATGTTCTGACGTTGTGTGCTGACACAATGATGACATCTCCCAATACCTGGTTCTTCCCATTTCTCCACAGCATTAGGCTGTGTCTTGTCAACACTGACATCACTGATGTCTCAGTCCAGATGAAGGAGCTTGACCTTCGACTGTCCATTTCCCTCCATAGATGCTGCCTGACCCACTGAGTTCCTCCAGCATTTTGTGTGTTGCTCCAGATTCCAGCATCTGCAGTCTCTTGTGTCACTATTTTGCTTCCCAAGAGTTGGCTGGAGACAGCAAGGATTTGTGAACTTGTATCACTTCTTCCTTTCTAGCAGTGTTCCATCCTTTCTTCATTTTCAATCCATGACCCAGCTGAAGCACTAAAGGCATTTAAGGTACGAACTGTAGGCATTCCTGACTCTGCCACAACACTACTGATGCAAGCGAAATTGAATTCAATGAAATTCAACAGTCTCTTGAATCGTGCTACCCCACGGAAAGAACACCAAAATCTCATAAGAAAATAATGCCTACTCCTGAAATGACCCTGATTAGTCTGCATTTATCCTCAATGTCCATTTCAATAGGTTAACATATTGGGTAGAAATGGCATCAAACACAGAGTGGTCATTGTGAGATCTACCACCACGTCCTGGCCATGAGAGAAGCTATTTTTAATTTCTACTCATTCACTAGAATGCTTTGATAATAGTGGGATTATAATACAGGCTATCAATAGAATGGGCCCTAAGTGCCCTAACATTATCACAGATGAAAATTTCCATTCTCTCCACTCACTGGAGCTGGCAATCAGTGAGGACAGAAGCACAACCAGGGATTCCCATGAGTTAATGAGACTAACGTTGAAGCTCTTAATGAAGACAGAGCAGAACTGGGAAATGCAAGTCAGTGTCTTAACCACAACTTTGGACAGCATATCCTTCCCCTGCACAGCAGATTTTTCATTATACCCACTTGACATATCTAAGCTTTGATTTTAAGAAGTGAGAACAAAATGTTGTGCTGTGGTGCCACATGCAGTAGAAACAGCGCTGGGATTGCATCAATGCACATAGGAATCTCATAGCTGTTAGACAAGATTGGTGGCATTGTTGATCGTGTGGAGGGAAGTCTTAGGCTACAGGATGATATCATGTTAATGAAATGGGTTGAGAAATGGCAGATTAATCCAGATAAATGTGAGGTGATGCACTTTTGGAGTACTAATGAGGCTAGGACTTGCACCATGAATGGTAGGGTCTGAGAGAGTATTGAGAACAGAGGGACCTTGGAGTAGAAGTCCAAAGATCCTTGAAGGTGACAGCAGGTAGATAACATGGTTAAGAAGGCTTTCATTAGTCATGACACCAAGCAAGGAGGTTATGTTCCAACCTTATAAAATGTTATAAACTCAGCTGGAGCACTGAATGCAGTTCTGGTCACACCATCGTAGGAAAGATGTGATAGTGCTGGAGAGGGTGCAGAGGAGACTCACCAGCATGTTGCCTGGGCTGGAGCAGTTCAGAGGCTAGGATTGTTTTCCCTGGAGCAGAGGAGGTTCATAGGGGACGCGATTGATGTATTTAAAATTACAAGGGGTATAGATAAGGTAGACCACAGGTAACTTTTCACCATATCAGAGGTAGATAAAATTGGAGAACAGAGATTCAGGATATTGGATAAGCAATTTAGAAGGGATCTGAGGGGGCCCTTTTTCACCCAGAGAGTGGTGAGTACCTGAAATAAATACACTGCCTGAGAAAGTAGTGGAAGCAGAGTCACTGACAGCATTTAAGGTGTGTCTAGACAGGTGCTTGAATCGCCAAGGCATAGAAAGCTATAGGCCAAATGCTGGAAGATGGGGTTAATATGGATGGGTGCCCATTGGTCACTGTGGACCTAAATGGCCTGTTTCCATGCTGTATGACACTGTGACTTTAAGATTCCCAATCCATTAATTTGCCATAAGATTAAAGGAGAGGATATGTTGGAGAAGGGGAAAGGGGATTTAAGCTGGCAGTGGGATTTATTGTAGGGACCTTTTTGCTTCAGTTATGGGGTAATTTTAGCTTGGAGGCCTCAATAATACCCACCTAGCCACCACTCCACCTGCAACTGCTGGCTTGACAGCTTTTCCAGACAGCTTTTTGTAACCTGCCAGCATTCAAGTGCAGTGACCCAGTTTCCTGGAATGGTGGTGTTTCTCATGGTCGGGAAGTGGGGAACATAGTGCCCAGGGAAATGGTGGCCTTGGGATTCCTTGTGCAACCCAGAAGAGCACTCCTGGTTCTCCTTGCTCCACAGAGAAGAATTAACAAAGCATAATGTACATGGCCTCTTCTGTTTCCGATCCTCTTCTGCCTAAAATTGACCTGGTGGGAAATCATAGTAACTTCCTGCTTAGATCCGTTAAAATAACAATCAAGATCCCATGACATCAGCAGACCTTGATCTGCATATTTAACTGAGGTGGATGCCTTTGGTGCAAGACAGGATAATTAGGTTGGAAACAGCAGGTAAGTCTCTTGGTAGATTTTAATTGCCCACCTTCCTGGCATCTGTCAGGCAAGCAGGGATAAATTGACCTCATTCACTATGGAAAAAAATCACTTTCCTACAATACCAGTTTTACTCAGCTGCTTCGAAGTCCTTTGGAACCTGCACGTGGTCTTATATCAACAGGAGCAGAAGAAAAATATCCAACCTTTTTTAGAATAACTTTACTGAGAATTGTTGCAATTTGAATGATTCCTCGAAACAAGCAATGTCATGTTGGAAGGAAATTCTTGATTATGTTCCATCATATTCATTTACTGTGATTGGGAACAACCAAGCAGTAACAATACAGCTTTTCTTTATTCTGCTTTCCATTTTGTTCTTTCCTCCCTCTTTTTCTGTTTTCCCTCAGGATGGAAGGATATGGGGAGTATACCCTCCCAACAGAAACAAGATATGAGGGAGAAATGAGAGACGGCATGTTTCACGGCCATGGAACCTTGTATTTTCCCAATGGAAGCAAATATGTTGCCACCTGGGACTCTGGAGCTGTAATAGAGGTCTGATTTGAATATTATTATATAGAAAAAGAGTATTATCATTGGGAGTGACAGCCATTCAACTTGCTTCACAAATATGTTGGTACTTGTTAGTCTTTAAAATCTTTTATTTGAGAGACCAGTGATTTTACATGCTCACACTGTCTGTCAGAATGTCTTTAATGTTAACCACACTGCAGTGCTTCTATACTGTTTCTGGCATTTATTAATTAGCTATACTTGCTTTTCAGGGTAGCTACATATTTGCAGATGGCTTGGAATATGAAGAAGACTGGAACTACTGTGATGGTTTTGACAGGCGTTTTTATACTGAAATATGTAATGGATTGAAACCAGCAGGTATGTTATAAGAAAGCATCAAAAATACAACATTTTCTACATTGCACACAGCAAATAATGAGTGATGTAAGTATAGCCATGGATTAAAATTATGATACTCTTATATGATAGATTTTACATGCTTAGTCACATCATGCTATCTCTAACATGCTCTGTGTATTTATTAAACCAAGAGGAAAATTATAATGAATAACTGCTCTATTTAAAGATTAATTTAGGCTGAGGGGGAAAAGAACCTCATAAACCAGTCAGCCTTTGATCTCAGATGACTGCACTGATACTGCATTCACTACCCTCCTTCTATAATCCTGTATACCAGAAAGATGCATACAATGGAAGTTATGGTAATCTGTTGATGTTTCTGTACTTGGCTAAGGTCGATCCCAGCTCACAAACCGAGATCCTCCAAGAACAATTCCAGCAGGTTGTTACGACTGTGGTGATGGCTTCTACAACCCAAGAACAAGAGTTATCTCTGATTACAACCACGAATTTCTTCGTAATGCAGGTAAATTTCTTGGAAACACATCCAACCTGCTGTGCTTATTGTTTTCTACCTTTACCAGTACTCTGGAATTCAACAATTATCTTTAAACTGAATTTTGGGTCTTGGCTTGCATCTCTGTTTCTTGTCTCTTGTGTAAACACTTGTCCCATCCTATGCTTTTGTAATATTAGCAAGTTTTGCATGATTCATTGCAATCCTTAGATGACTACATTGGAAAGGATATTGAAGTATAGCTAATTATATTTCTAAATGAAAGCAACTTTTTAAGTCCAATGAAGCGTACTGCAGAATTTAATCACTGCTTCTTTGAACTTAGTCAGGGTTTGTAGTTTAAATATGAATCAATATTTTGTTCTATTAAGATGCAAGTTTTTCTCTCTGATGTTTGTCTTCCTCTACAAAAGTCTCATCCCTAATTCTACTTTTGCCTGCACAAGATTGATTACTTTCATTTTGTACATCAAACTGCCTTCAGCTCATTCTCCTGTTATAAAAGTCAAACCTAAAGCCAGGGCGTTTTCAAAAAGATATACTGCCACAACCTTCCTTCAAGGAAAATAGAAACACAATTGAGAGGCAGTTGGTGTCCAACATGCAGAGGAACTGGGTTCCCTTGAGAGAGATAGTATGGGCCAGAAGGCCAGCACTGTAGAGGAAGAGTAAATGAACAGCTGTGGGCAGGAGGAACCGAGGAAAAAGGGTGGGATAAAAGAGACAGACCTCGAGCTCCTTCTGTGTGGACGTTGCAGGAAGAGACAGGAAACACCAAGGCTTCTGGCTACAGCTTGGAGCTCGCAGAAGCAGATGGTAGGAAACATTCAGGAAGCTCTTTACTCAACTCCAAAGTCCAAACAGGTTAGCATAAAGTGCTGCTGTCTCTCGCTTTGGTCTGGGAGTGGCTTTAAAGGATGCACAGGTTCCTCGACCTTTAACCCATCTACTTAAATGTTCTCTGTAGAGACTGGTGTTTTTTTCACTGATAAACAGGGTGTAAAACTGTTGCTGTTTGGCACCACAGTATTTAATTTGCTCTTCATAGGGAAAAAGCAGACTTTTCTAATATGCTGCATATCTACTAAAAATGGAACTGTAGTTTCATTTCTTTATTTAATATGTAGACTACTGCTACTTTAAATGCAAGAGAAAGAATAAAGTATCTTCCCATCCCATATTCAGGAATAAAACAAGGATGTGGATTGGTTCAGACAGATTGCCCTGAAGTGTACAGACCATTCTATTTTATACTTGCATGAGACATGGGCATCACTGGCAAGTCTGGCATTTATTGACCGTCCCTAATTGCCCTTGAAAGAGTGGTCATAAAATATCTTCTTGAAGTGCTGCAGTCCTTCTGATGAAGGTGCTCCCAGAGTTACAGGATTTGGATGATGAGGACTGG